>NC_092821.1:16407975-16721160 GCF_023375885.2 Dermacentor andersoni | reverse complement strand
GAGGCACACTGCGCAACAAGAAATTAAAAAAAGTCCAAGATATAATATTGCGTTTAAACGTCATTTGCTCACGATGACTGAGAATAAACTTAATAAAACTGTTCCTCACCCTTATTGTTCCGGAACACCAGGTGCACGTAATCAGCCTCGAAGTTGTGCGCAGCGATCTGGTGCACCGAATACTTCTCCATTGTAGGCAGGGAAGTGCCACATACGTCGCATTTCATCAATTTCTTGACATCCACGGCCATTTTGTGAACGTTCCTGATGTATTGCAGCATGTTCTTTCTCTGTATGAATAGTTTGCTGCAGAATTCGCAGCGACGATCGTCATCGCCGATGGCAGCTCGATCACAGACGTGCACCATTCCGACATTGCACGCACTAGGGTTGTTGTATAATCCGGCAGCAATACAGGGAAGAAACCTCCCCAATCACGTGACACACTAGGTATTCAGTGGCCCCATAAGGACAGTTGGAAACCAACTTAGGGAACTAACATCTGGGAACGCAGGGTCACGTGGATGCTGCCTTCTATTGTTCACCGGCCTCAGCCGGCCTGCGGGGAAACGCATGTGTATTATAATGGTATGTGTCTGCGAGGCTTGTGTTGGCTGGTGTTGTAAGAGGCTTCGTCTAGAACGTGGATATGACTGCAAAAACCAAGATTTATAGAACAATTTATGCGCAAAAGGCCTGAAATGTCTCATAATAAATATTGTGTACATTTTTTATGCTTACCGACAATTCAAAATGAAGACAAGGCGAGAAGTTAGTACAAGAAAAATTTGACCTGCGCTTTGCTAGAGCACGACCTGTGGTTTCTCTTCCAGATTTAGCCATGCGCTGGTAAAGTTTTTTGGCATTTAATAATTATACCTCGTGTTCCTTGTGCTTGTCATATTATTAATTAGCATTTGAAATAATGCAAAGTAGTTGATTTGATACGATGTATTGTTCGTGTGAAAAGAAAGTCGAGTTTCTGTCGTCTGCTCCAGTATGTGCCCGCGCAAAGTGCCGGTACTTGAACCGCCGTAACGATGTCCTGGCGTTGCGCTTACTTGTTTTGCTTGCAAAAGTACGAACCTGGAAGGGGAGAGGTGTCGTACCACAGGTGAGCGACAGAGAATGCCTCATCGGGCAGATTGTTTCGGATATTAGAAAGAAAACGGAGCAAAGTGCTGAATGCGACGAAGGAGCGGAAGCGCTAATCGTTCATTGTTCCCGTGTCAATAACCACTGTTCGCGCAGTTTTATTTTTCTGAAGTCACGGTATTCCTGTTGCATTAACTAAACTTTAAACAAATATTTGCCTAGACGCAATCACAAGCGCTGCAAGATGTCAGACAGAAAATCAAAGCATTCTGCGAAACCATTTCCGAATGTTGAGCAAAGTCACTCGCTTAACCAGCATTCGCAGAAGGGTGAAAAAAGAAAGAATCTCAGTGCCCTTCCACTCTGTGAAGCATGACCAGCGAAGATGTGCATGGGAGCCCCTTAATGGCGAACTGCACCTCCGCCGCGGCTCGGGCCGGTATTACACTATCTCCGGGTCGGCCCACGTATGGGGTTTTTTTTTTTTTTTTGCTTAGCACGACACGAAAATTTCCTTGGACGGTAGAGGTATACAGCTTCGCTGTAAAAGCAGCGAAGAGGAAGCACAATCACAGTGCGTCAACATCTATTCTATCGCGGCTTTATTTGTACTTTTTTCCCTTGCTTTAACTCATGCAGGTTCCCTCTGGAAAACCCAGCTCTCTTGCAGAAATGGCTTGAAGCAATGGGAACACCAGATTTCAAACCTTTAGGTCACCACCTGCTGTGCTCCACACACTTCAAGCCAGCCGACTTCAGGAGTGGCCTGCGTAAACGCCTGCTGCTTGAACGCGCTGTTCCATCGCAATTTGAACGTCCAAATGCCACTGAAAGCACACATGTATGCTCACATGTGTAATAATTTTACTGAAACCCAGGAGCAGGCATTTTAGATGAACAATACTGGCCTAATTATAATGCTACACAAATATTGCAAAGCAACATAAGGATAGAAGTATGTGTGTAACATGTGTAAGGACATTAAAAATAGCACAAAGAAAAAGATGCAGAATGCTCATCATTTTCGATATAATTTCCATGGCGAGGGTGGTAGCTTGAGCTCGTTTACAGATTAGTACGTTCACAGCATAGATGAAAAGGACACAATATGAATGCCAATTTTGCCAAATGGGAAAGAGGAAACATTCAGAGAGACGTACAGTGCTGAAAGTAAAGAAGCCAGCTGGAAGTGGAACATCATTTAGGAAAGATATTTTTTTTTTTTCTGACAGGAACATAATGTGCCCGGACAGCATACCCGTTCTTTTTACCTATTTCTCCTTCAGTGATAAGCCACATAAGATTTTCTTCATGCCTGGACAGAATGAGGCATTTTTGAAATGGGGGCTTGCATCCACATGTCATAGTGGAGGGGCAGCCATCCGGCATGCACTTACTTTTGTGAATTGTTGCAGTGTATACCGGTTCTGTAATTTCTACTGACAAAAAAAAAAAGCATAATTCCACCATCTGTGCATGTGCTGTGCATGTCAGATAAAAAAATTATATTTCCAGAATGATGTCCAGTTAGCTTGCACACCCACGGTTTGAAGCAGTGTTTCTGAATAGATATGTTTGTATGATCCAATTAACCTATCCATTGTTGTGGTAAGCTTCTGTACTGCACGTCTGCGTTTGTGCTAAAAACTTTAAAATCTATTGGTATGGTTTTGATGTAGCCTTGGTGTCTAGTGTAAAGTATGTGCATGAAGTTGAAGCTAGAATGTGTAATCTGTCTAGGCTGCAATATGCTCCCTTACACACATAAAGTCAGTTTTATCATCCCTTCTAGGATGTGCCACGGTCCAGCAGCCATGCAGTCCCGGCCAAGCAAGCGTTCCCAACAAGCCCTGATAATTCACCAAAGCTATCAAGCAGTGTTCCAGCTACAGCACCCAGCACCTTTGACCATGACTACTGCTCGTGAGATTGCCCGGAAATAAAAGCGAAGAGGCTGGGAGACATGCTGACAACCGCTAGAAAAAAGATAAAGGCACTTGGCATGAGGACAGCTTGAGTCAAAGAGAAAAATGAGAGCCTGCAGAGTATCATAGCTAACATGAAAGAGAGGAACATTCTCTCAGATGAAGCAGAAAGGAAACTGGAAGAATTTGGAAACCTACCGTTGGAAATTATACAGAGCTGGAGTAAAAATGTTGCAGAACAGCCTTGTGGGAGAAGGTACAGTGACGAGATGAAGAAATTTGCATCAACAGTGCACTACTATTCTCCACGAGCATACGAGTACCTGAGCACATTGTTTCCTATGCCAAGTGTGCAGGCCATCAGGAAGTGGCTCAGGGTCGTGCAAGGGTGGCCAGGCTTCACAGCTGAAGTTTTGGAAGACTTGAAGGTTTGTCATAAAAATGATGCCCCAAGAGAGCGCCTGTGTAGCATTGTGCTCGATGGCATGAGCATAAAGAAAGCTTGCGAGCTTGACATTGCAACTGGCCGCCTCATTGGCTTTGTTGAGCTGGGTAATAGCCAAGAGCCCAGTGATGCAGATGATGTGCCATTGGCCACTGATGCACTTGTCTTCATGGTGGTCGGGCTTGCAGCACCCTGGAAGATGCCATTTGGTTATTTCCTGACTGCTGGTCTCTCTGGAGAAGTGCTCAAGAACCTGCTAATTGAAGCAATCCACTGCATCAGTGAATGTGGGCTGCATGTTGTGGCTGTTGTATGCGACTGCCTTGCCGCTAATGTGGCTATGGCAAAGCTACTCGGCTGCCGCATGCATGAGCAGTCGTTCGAGGCACTCAAGACTTTTTTCCGACATCCAAGCAAAGCAGAGGACATCATCTTCATGATTTTTGATGCCTGCCATGGGCTAAAGCTTCTGCGGAACCTCCTTGGGGACAAAGGTGCTCTCCTGAGCGGCACGTACGGGGTAAGAAATGTCACTTTTCACATAGGTGCTGTAAAAAAATGCACCGATCGATGAAAGGCTCCATTCACTGATAAATCTTACTCATCGTGGTTGCTTAGTGGCTATGGTGTTAGGCTGCTAAGTATGAGGTCACGGGATCGCATCTTGGCCATGGCGGCCGCATTTCGATGTGGGCGAAATGCGAAAACACCCGTGTACTTACATTTAGGTGCGCGTTAAGGAACCCCAGGTGGTCCAAATTTCCAGAGTTCCCCACTACGGTGTGCTTCATAATCAGAAAGTGGTTTTGGCATGTAAAGCCCCATAATGTGATAAATCTTGTTTTTTCCATGCATGTTGTGTTTAAATGAGGTTTATTCGGGTTTAAAATTTCTACCTTAGGAGCGGCATAATACATGCTGCACTGACATTACAGTTTCTCTTAACACATGCTTTTGAAAAATCTCCCGGCTTGGCAATCATGCTTTTTAAAATGCGACTAATTTTTTTATTAGAAGTTTAGAAAATACCTTACTCACAGTATGAGGACCACGATAACATACACAGACAAGCCATTAGTTTGTATCTTTTAGACAAACAACTATCTTTCTGAACTGTTGGCTATTCTGCTATTGCTGGCTTAATGTAGTTATAGACTTTATTAATACTCAACTAGTTTCTTATGTTAAATTCAAAAGCCATTTAGACAAATTACCTCATAGGCAGATGCTATGCAGTTTTAAATACTACTAAGCAGTAGTTGTGTACACTCAGTTTGTCAAATCTTACTATTAGTCTTTACTTTTTTCACTGTTCATCACTGCTGAAGTGCTGATGATGCATTGACACAACCACCGTGATACCTCCTTAAACTGGTTAGTAACCTAGCGCAGCGTGAAGAAAGCGAGCGATAATGATTGTTAGGGGTGGAGTATTTTTGCTAGCGTAAATAAAGGCTTCCCTTCCTACTTTCGGGAACCAGAGGCTGAGGCAGCATCCCACTTGGCTTCTCTTTTGAAGCAGCACTGAAGGAAGCAAGTGTAGTAACACCAGAATGCTTGTTAGAACCTTAACTGTATAATGCATATGGTTGCTGACCTAGTCCTGCAAATATTACACAATGCTAACAAAAATGATGTGCACTTTGTGCCAATGCAAGAAACAAGGTGGTAGGTTGTATGTAACTGTACAGCACAATTATAGAAGGAACTCCAAATGTGATACGATTCACACAATGATGACGCCAACAGCATCAAGTCTGGCTTTCCATTAAGTCTATAGATACACAGGAGACGATATATCAGAAGAGACACATGGATTTCTAATATTAGAAACACTAGTACCCAATAAAACACTGAAGTGGATGAATACAAAAAGGCACTGTACTATCAGACTAAGAATCAGCTTTTATTATGCATCAGATATGTTACATCTACATGATATCTACAGTTATCTATCACTTGCAGCGTCTGTGGTCCAAATAAACAAGCAATAAGAACATGTCAATGGCACTTAATTACAGAATTACAGGTCAAAGAAAAACAAGAAGGTTGTGTTAAAACATATTATTAATGCAGGGTCCATTAAGGTTATGTGGCAACAAAATCCAAAACTTACAGAAAACAGCAGAATAGTTGCTGTAGTTAGTCTCGGCCATAGGAAGCAAACAGTTACTATAGGAAGCAAGTTGCATGGACCTCGAATGGGGAAGGTGCTTTTTCTGTAATAATTTAAGATGAACCTTTCCGTTCTAGAATTTGTTCACCAGAACATCGAGTGAGCATTTGTGAAACTTTTTGCACAGATATGCTGTGAATGTGTAGATGTAAGCAGACATACTTAGTTGTCAGACTAATGTCTCAGGGTTAGCAAAGAAGCAATTGCATTGCTACATCCTTTTATATCACAGAGAGTGCTGTGGAAGCACGTCAAGGCGCTGCAACAGCTGCAGGAGAAGGAAGGCCTGCGTGCAGCTAACAAGCTGTCAAAGGCACACATCAATTACTACCAACAGGTGAGGCAACCCTAAAATAATGCATGTATAACTTCTGCAGATCTTCCTTCCTTGCCTCCAACAGGTCATGAAAGTGAAGTTGGCAGCGCAGACATTCAGCAGCTCTGTCAGCAAGGCGCTGGAGTTCGCTTCTTTGCTGAAGCTGCCAGGCTTTAGCAACTGCATGGGCACTGCCAACTTCATAGCCATGGTGGACTGGTAAGGGTACTAATGAAGCATTTTCCATGCATGTTATTTCCATTTCAGTAAATATGCTGTCCTAACATTAGCTAGAATGAATGTGCTAAGCAAGCATTTCATAAAATCACATGTGGATTTCTAATGGCATAGGTTCCGGTTTTCACAAACTATATGATGCTTTATGAAGTGATGCATGCAGCTCGTGACACAAATAACTCATTAGGTGCTTTTTCCTCTCAATATGAAAACCTGCCTTATTCACACAGCCAAACATATAAATATTAATACATGTACCTGAAACAATGGTGCAGTAAGCCATGCAAGCTTAGCATGCAAAACGAAGCAAGGCCTTGAGTATATAATGCTGCCTTCAGTAGCCTTCAGCTTTCATGCAAGTACTACATGCTCGAATATTAATATCATGTGACTGTTTCTATGTTAGCATTTGTATGTAGCATTTGAATGTTAGCATTTAACTGTACTAGCAGTTCTTTTTCATAAACTACAATTTTAAACATGGAGTCACTGATGCCCTCCAGGCGACGCGGCTTCTGCGACGCGTCAGTCGCAGCCCTGACATATGCCAAGAGATCCATCTTCTGGCGGCAAGCATCCCGCAGCCAATATCTGTCGAGTGGATCCCACGCGACCTTCTAAGCTTCCAAAGCCGTGCGGATTCTGCGACCCGTCTAGCGACCTCTCCATCGTCACTGCCTCAACTCTTTCACCTAGATGATGCCACCCTCCTTTTAACAAGAAAGGAGCACCTCCGGCGCCGCACACGTGCTCTCATACCTCCGTGTGCGGTAAACCTCCCCCGCGGTCTTACCCGTGCAGAGGAGGTTGCGCTTCGGAGGATACGGGTCGGGGTAGCCCTCACTCCTGCCGTGACTAGGAGGTGGCCGCACTTTCGCCCGCTATATCCTCGTCCTGAGTGTCCACTCTGCAAGTCGCGAAATGTTGAAGCCGACATCCACCACCTGGGTTTGCCCTGCACTCTAACCGACGAGGCTCCGGCACCTCACAGCAGCGGGACTCTCGCCGCATAATCTGAGCCATTACACTGCTTGGACGTAGGGACCGCATTATCGGTCCCTCTTGGACTTCATTAAGTCAGCAAATCTTTTTTCATTCATTTAATCATCCTTATTCACCCCCATCACATACCCTTGTATGCCCTGAGGCATTTATCCTCGCATCAAAAAAAAAAAAAAAAAACATGGAGTCACGACATGTTTAAAACATAACATAACACGACATGTTTAACAATAAGCACATTTATAGGCACAGAAAAGAGAGGCCAGGCCCGAAGTGTAACTAGAGATGAAATTTGGATGGCTTTGCAAAATATATTGGAGAGAAGAGAATGGTACAATAGTGGACTTAATGAACCAGCTGAGATACTGTACATAAAATACTGGTAATCATGCACATGCACACTACGCAACTTCAAATGCACCAGAAATCTAAAGGGATGCTTACATAGTACTACACCATAATCAATAATGTTGGTTGTCCATAAAGAAAGAAAGAAAAATAATGACACAATAATTTGCTGTCTGTATTACACATAATCACGATGATGATAAGAGAGAAGCAGAGAGACATGCTAAGTAAGGCGCACAGTGCTGACCAAGGCAATATGTATAAGATGAAAAGATGTTTCAGTTCCCCCATGAGAACCTTGTACACAATTACCGGCTGTTCACAATGACTCGCTTATGACCTTGTGAACGACGACCTAGTCAATGTGAACAAGGCACCCATGGGAGGGTCGAAACGAATTTTATTGCAATACATATTGCCTTGGTCGTCACTGTGCTTATTATGTATCATTATGTCTCCCTACTTATTTCGTATCACCATAGCGAATGTTATGTTTACAGACAGCAAATTAATGCGTCATTGGTATTTTTTAATTATGGACAACCAACATTACTGACCAATAAGAACAGTATCAAACAACCAATGTAAGTTGGAAATGTGTTCTATTGCTTGAAGAAGGATAGGACATGTACCTGTTAATTTTATGTGCATTTATGGCTACTTTATGTCACACCATAACCTAATTTTACTGGTTGTGTCCTTGCTTCTATATGTCCATTCCCTCACTCAATAAAAGGCATTTGATATAATATCCACTTCATCATTAATGTTGCACATGTGACTCATTAGAAGTGTCTACTGACACATGTCTGAAGTTAATGCCTTGGCGTCACACATTAGACACACATCAGCATTGATGTGTCTGCACTGTCTCTACCTGCATGAAAGGTTGTGCCAGTTTTTTTCCCCCAAGGTATCTATACCAACCTGCCGAAATGTCAGCCATTCTTTACAGAACTGAGAAGACATTTTGGACCGATGCAGAAAAAAGAGCAATTTAAGGTGTCTTGTAGAAGCTGTATTCCTGTGGCAGTGTGTTCTCGTGACACTGAAAACAACACTGTCTACAATAACGCCAGCATGCCACAACATAATTTTTAAGACTGTTGCTCATATTTTGTCAGCCATTACAATGTGAAACATATGGCGGCTAGCAATAGAATTTGAATGGATCGCATTTGTTAGATCTGCTGGTCTACTGCAGTCATAGTCAAAGACGTATTCCTGCTGATAATTATCAATAACACTGCGAGGGTTCTCTTGCAAGTACTGTATGATTAAAATTATCCACCTCTGATGCGTAATAAATTCATCATTCCCCACTAAGTATTTCTAAGAAACCTTGTAAAAAATGGAAAACAGTTTTTAAACCATGCACCAACCATGCATTAACAGAAAAGAAAATGTGCACATTTATGTTTACTTCTTTCCATGCAAGCAACTTTAAGTGAACATTGTCAGCGAAACACACAAATCTATACTCACACATATACACATAATGCACTGGAATGTGTATGAATGAGAACAAAGGAAAGCAAGGGCCCAATTCTTATTAGTCTTATAGTAAGAAGCCAACAAAGACACCAAGGACTGCATACAGGAAATTACATGTACTTAATTGAATTAAAGAAATGATTTCATGGAAATGAAAAGGATGTTCTACATCCGCCGTCAAGGTTGTGAGGTGTGGCACTGGCTAACACTCCCAGCTTTTGTTCTAGTAGGTAACCATAAATCCCCCAGGAAATGGATGGCAAAACGGCACCACAGTAGCTGAATTGGTAACAGTATTGCAGGCATAATGAGGAGACGTGGATTCGTGCACCACTTGTGGCCAGTTCTTTTTTTGTCTACTTTCATTTCCATCAATTTACCATTTATTTTATCTAATTAATAAGCACATGTAATTTCCACTATGCTGCCGTTGGTCTCCTTGTTTGTCGGCTTCTCGTGACATACGAATGCCTGTGTAACCCTGAGAATTATTCATGAAAAAAACTACTCATGTGCAGTGTATGCTGCATTACAGATGTAAGCACATACAATACTTGCATCATTCACAGAATATGGAGATAACATCCAAGCAATAAGTGCAGCAAGAATGTTTCATTTAAATGATTAGAAAAGCGCTTCATTTTGACACTTACAAAAAAAATTATAAACAAATAAAAAGAGCAACAAACTTATCCTTTCAAGGACTTGTTTGTGTTCCGTAGCTGAGCGTGGTGCTTATATGTCTGTTAGGGACACCATAACAGGAAGTGCATTTTTACAAACAAACCCATACATGTAACAAACGCTGTAGGCATCATGAACACGTTACGTTGTGGACAATGTGAATGTGCAGAAAGCATCTTTCAGAAATTGCTTGGTCATGTAATCTGATGCTACAGTTATCATTTCCTTTCCAGTGCATTCGACCTGCTGAACTCCAGCAACCCTGTCGCCACTGGCTTCAAGGCTCCACTGCGGCCATCAACGTTCACCTACCAGAGAGAGACCATGGTGGCCACTGGCTTACAACTGATGCAGCTGCGACTGGCCAATGAAAGGCTCGTCGCCCAGGATGGCAGGCGAATGTCTGTGATTTCACTGGCATTCACACTGAAGAGCGTCTCCCAGCTGGCAGAAAGGCTCTTTGATGCTGACCTGTGCAAGTAAGTGCATAGGTAGATGTAGTGTACAGGTGGAAACATAAGGTGATAAAATGACAAAAAGTTTGCCATGACGTGAAATTATGAATAGTAATTTCAAGACAGACTGAACATTTCAAACTGTCTTATGACATGTTAAGGGTGTTCCTTGTACTGTTTTCAAGAAAGCGGAGTCTGCTTAACACGTGTTAGTTTACCAAGCACAACTCTCAATGTTTGATGAACTTTTAATGTATGAGGCCAAGACCCAGCAAAAAACATGTCGTAGATGACGAGTACAGATTTGTACTCTGTTCTGGAGTATGTTCTTTTTAGGCACACGACACCCTCATAATGTGGGCAACAATATGTGTTTATTTCATTCACAAAAGTAATAAATGTTCGTTTCACGCCAACCCTTACAAGTTTAATTTGCGTTACCACAGCTAAACAATTTGTGGCAGCAATATAGGAGCACACCATTAAGCTGTGCATTGAACCAAACTTAATGATATCCAATGAAGAATCGGAGCACAATAATTGAATAACCCAAGAAATATGCTTTGCCGAATTGGCATGCATTGTTATAAAAGGCAGTTCACTGAAACGTTGTTGCACATTTTTGCTTATTGTGGTTCATTGCACACCCAGTAATGTGAGAAATAGGTATGTAAAGCTTCACTACAAAATGTTTATTAGTAACAAAAGGTACACCTTATCGCATATGGGACAATTGCCAAAAAGAAAGATAGGTTTTTACGAATATAATTCTTAACTTTCAAAGAACTGCATAGCACACAAAAAAGATTCAGGATAGATAAAATCACCATAATTGGTAACTTGTCTTGTCCTGGCTCTTGTTGTCTGCTTTTGGTTACGTGGCATATCATACTTTTTGATCAAGCCTGGTTTAAAGGCTCAGTATTGTGGTGCCAGGTGTACCATGCACTGTGACATATGTGTGTAAATAGATTTCTTTTCCTCCCCACTGTACTCTGAACTTCCCCATATCACGCCTACCAGTATGTAAGAGACAACAGCATTGAAACACAGCTGAACAAGAAAATCCTCCGATTTTTTGACGTCCACAAACAACCTCCAGGACGTAAACAATGTTTTTCAAGTGCAGTGTATCACTCTTATGAGAGTCCATGTCTTTTATATATAAGAACATGCTGAAAATGAGCTTAGAGCATTACTACATGTTTACACATACTATTAAAGTGAAATAACAAAAAGGAAGATGCACAACCAGGCACACTTATGTTTCACACCAGACAGGCTCGCTATCTTCAAGTTTCACAGTTGCCAGGTAAGGTCACATTTCTTGCCATACTTTTTCAACAAAATAAGGGAGGAACACAATTTTTTCAGCAAATTACTCCTGCATGATTACTTCTTCTGTATATAAAGAACAACACATTGGCATCCTGAAAAATGATATTGTGCTGTCAAATTGGATTTGCAGTTGAATTTGTGACCACATGTCTTTACACACGAATGGGTGCTCAAGGCATTTTGCATGTATTCACAGGCTTCTTTCACACTCGAAAAAACTTATAAGTAGCATTTATTGAGCAACAGAAAGGTGTATTGGGAGTTTCTCATGTCGCTCTACACTTTTCGCGTTGACACTTTTCATCTAGTTGTAATATTTCAGAAGTTGGTTATTTCATTATTACAGACTAATTATGTAATTAGGCAGAATGCAAATACTCAGAGTATCTCTAAGTAACGGCAAACAACATTACATTGGTCCTGTCCAGCTACGTGGCATTTGCAACTTTTTAAATTTTGGCGATGGTAGTTGGGACACTATATTTTGTGCACTCATACAGCAACTGATTTTCGGTCGCTTTACAGCCATGTTACACTTATCCATACAATGTGACATCTCCTTTGCAACTGAAAACCACTTTATTGGTGCTGTTTGCTGATATGCACCCCTTGAACCACAAAAGCAAAGCATATTTATTTATACAGGAAAGACTTCACAAATGCTCTCATAGTCACTCATAACAAACAGAAGATGGCACCAGATTTTATTCGATATACCAAGCATTTTATTGTATTTCGGGTTGACTATTCTCACTTCTTGTTTAGTGTGATTTCGGACATCATTTGTAATGGTGTAATCATAAATAGAAAGAGCTAATTGACCTGCTAGGTGCAAAAGCCAATCATTATAAAACATGTGCTAGTAATGATTACTCTCAATTGGAGACACCACATTATTATACTTCCATTTGAGAAGAAAGTAATATCACATGAAAACATAAGGACCACACTTACAAAACAACCCAATCATATTTGCCTGATGTATACATATTGCACACATGGGACCTGCTTTTATGAAATGCTTATATTTATTGCTTGCTATCCTCAAATGTGAATGCTTTGCTTTGCTATGACAAAAGCCTGGCATAAAAGAAACTGCTTCACATGCACATTATTGGGCCAGTTGCACTTAAAGAAAGTACAAGGAAGCACAGAAGATGGAAAGCGTTTGTACAAGATCAAGAAGTGCTGCTTTGCTCAGGTTCCAATTCAACATATATCAGAACCGTAAGCCCAATGCCAGAGGCAATGAAAGAATGAATACCTTGGTTGTGGTGAAGATATGGGTTGGCAGCACAAAAGCAAGTGGTAGTTCAGAATATGTGTTGTTGGAAAAAAAATAAAGAACACATTTTCCAATTACAACACATACATTTGTTGGCTCATAAACTGCATAATTACAAACAAATATTTTCCTGACTAGTTTTAAGTGTGGGGCATAAAGCGGCAAGGCACTAACTTGCCTGTTGTTTGCAGGTACATCTGCACGAGAAACCTGAACTACGACCCCTTGGAAATGTACTTTAGTTGCATAAGGCAGAGAGGTGGCTGGAATAACAACCCATCAGCGGCGCAATTCCGGCATGCCTACAGGCAGACCATAGTACATGCAGCTGTTCTCGGCTCAAAGAATGCCAACGTCACTGCACAGACTGAGGGGATATGCCTTTCAAGAAGCCAGGGGCAACCCAGCAGCAATTCGAGCAACAGCTATGAAGAGCAGTCAGCTGCAATGGTGGATGCTCTGCTCGAGCATGACTATTTTGCACTGAGCGAATATGCCAGTGAAGTAGTCCGCTACACCGGTGGCTTCGTGGTTAGGGCAACCAGCAAACACCTTCACTGTGCGGACTGTGCAGCATTGCTCACCAATGACACTGTGACTAGCTTGCTCACATTCATAAAGGACAATGGTGGTCTTATAGAACCATCGCGCTTTGTGCATGCAGCAATGTGTGCAGCGGAGACAGTGCTACGCCTAGGCACCACGACAGGAGACAATATTCACAAGATAACTCTTAGGGCCTTCCAACAATTTGTGAAGCAACATGAAGTCGTGCTTCACAATTGCACACATTACTCTGAGGACCCGCAGCATGTGATAAGCCTCACAAAAGTGCTCCAAAAAAAGTATATCACTCTCCGAATGAAAGAAATCGGTAGGCGCCGCACTGAGCAGGAGCGCGGTGCATACCTCAGACATGTTTTCACAAAGCGTGTGCTATTTGCTCACCAGTGATTGACCAAGCAAGTCAACCTGAGTGGAGAGATCCTACATTGCGCACACAAATCATATAATCTTTTGTGACAAGACAGCTCCTGCAAAGACCGCAAGAGTTGTTGCTTTTGTGTAGTTACAGTACCCCACTTCTGCGATGCCACAGTTCCTGCAAGCACTGCAACCGCTGCCACTTTTGTGTAGTTACAGGGTCCTGAGTGTTGTGACGAGACAGCTCCTGCAAAGACTGCAAGAGTAGTCGTTTATGTGTAGTTACAGTACCCCACTTCTGTGATGCCACAGTTCCTGCAAGCACTGCAACAGCTGCCACTTTTGTGTAGTTACAGGGTCCTGAGTGTTGTGACGAGACAGCTCCTGCGAAGACAGCAAGAGTTGTTGCTTTTGTGTAGTTACAGTACCCCACTTCTGCGATGCCACAGTTCCTGCAAGCACTGCAACCGCTGCCACTTTTGTGTAGTTACAGGGTCCTGAGTGTTGTGACAAGATAGCTCCTGCGAAGACAGCAAGAGTTGTTGCTTTTGTGTAGTTACAGTACCCCACTTCTGCGATGCCACAGTTCCTGCAAGCACTGCAACCGCTGCCACTTTTGTGTAGTTACAGGGTCCTGAGTGTTGTGACGAGACAGCTCCTGCGAAGACAGCAAGAGTTGTTGCTTTTGTGTAGTTACAGTACCCCACTTCTGTGATGCCACAGTTCCTGCAAGCACTGCAACAGCTGCCACTTTTGTGTAGTTACAGGGTCCTGAGTGTTGTGACGAGACAGCTCCTGCAAAGACTGCAAGAGTAGTCGTTTATGTGTAGTTACAGTACCCCACTTCTGTGATGCCACAGTTCCTGCAAGCACTGCAACAGCTGCCACTTTTGTGTAGTTACAGGGTCCTGAGTGTTGTGACGAGACAGCTCCTGCGAAGACAGCAAGAGTTGTTGCTTTTGTGTAGTTACAGTACCCCACTTCTGCGATGCCACAGTTCCTGCAAGCACTGCAACCGCTGCCACTTTTGTGTAGTTACAGGGTCCTGAGTGTTGTGACAAGAGAGCTCCTGCGAAGACAGCAAGAGTAGTCGTTTATGTGTAGTTACAGTACCCCACTTCTGTGATGCCACAGTTCCTGCAAGCACTGCAACAGCTGCCACTTTTGTGTAGTTACAGGGTCCTGAGTGTTGTGACGAGACAGCTCCTGCGAAGACAGCAAGAGTAGTCGTTTATGTGTAGTGACGATAGCTGACTTCTGTGATGAGCCAACTGACGCAAAGACAGTAGAAGAGCCGACACTTTTGTGTATTTGCACGACGCTGAACTCGTGGCTCTGCCAATTCTGATGCAAATGACCCAGTGGCTGCATTATGTGGCCATTACAAAAATTATGGGGGGAGGGGCAAGATTTGTTCAGCCCCACCACTCTCGCCTCCTCGTGGTTCCCCCTGGGAAACGCTGGGACTTTGGCATTGCCTTAACCCCAGTAGGCTAAAGAGAGTGGAAAGCAATAGTTAAATAGACAATAGAGCTAAAGCCTCTTTGTTGTTGGCATGCCATATGGAGCAGGCAAGTACAATTTTCACATATATAATATTTTATAATGCAAGAACAATGCTTTGAGAAATACACACTGTCCTAAAAGAAGAAAAGCAAAGTAAGAGGTTTTATACATGAGGAGCTGCATTAGGTATTCTGGCATAGCAAATTTGTCTAACAAGTTACCACGCAAAGCTCTTGGAGTCCAATTTACCGACACTGAGCTAAGGCAGCCTAGCTGCTAGAGCCTCACAAGAAATTTAATCAAATTGCTGCGGCTACCAAGTGTAATTAGAAATGACTGATTTTGGTAATACCCACGTGCATCCTATTTACCTCACCAATGCAAAGCTAATAATTTGTGTTATTTTTAGGTACCTACCGATGATGCAAACCGTGCTAGGCCACTCGCGACGACAAGAACTATTCATACCACGACAGAACGCGACTGCTCAGGAACAGTATATCATTAAACAACACGATAAACGAGAGCATCGAATGACAGAATCGAATCATGCAGCAATTCCCTTTTGTTTATCACCAGTGATGCAGCACGGAATGCACGAAATCATGTGCGGGTCCTCTGAGTCACAAAGCTAGAACAGGCCCAACCAGAGTCAATCCATTTCAAGCTGGCCATGCTTTTCGGATATCCCTAGCTTCACCAGTCAGGTTCAATCAGAACAGTGGATTTTCTTTTCTCGTGTTGGAACATTCGCCGCTGGACACTCTGCCCTTTTAATTAACACAGCTAGTCGCCCGAAAAATTCATTTGTCTTTTCAGGGTGTGCCTATCACAAATGTTGACAGGGCCAGCGCCTCAAAACATTAAGCGCCTCGGCACACTACATAAAAAGCGTACTGTGCAAACTTCCAAGGCATTGCAGAGCACAATAATTTCGTGACGTCTTTGTCGCACGATTGCTCACAACGCTTGTGTTTTGTGGGTCGCCGAGTGCTTCATTTCTCGCAACAAATGTATGGGTGCAGCGCTATAAAGCCAGTACTATGACATTTTTTTAAAAAACAAGATCATTTCAAAAAGAACCGCTTCAGCTGTTTATGTGCGCTGTCCCTGCAGGCGGCAGCCGAGGCAAGGAGTCCACGGCGAAGTGGCCATCTCCACTTCGACCAAAAAACTCGCGCACAATCGCTTGCACAGTACATTACTGTCACGTTAGCAACGGAATGATACACACCTTAAACCGCTGCACCACGAAGTCATCGGTCGCAGAGGCCGATGCACGCCAGGCAGCGACAAAGGAACGGCACGGAGAACGATAAACGAAAACAAAACTCACCTCCGAAATCCAATCCGTAGAATCCTTCACAAGCCGCCAAACGCCAATCTGAATCCACAACATACCGGCATTCCCATGCATACCACAGCGCAGCAGCGCCAGATTTCCGTCTAGGTAATATAGTGAGAAACTCTATGCTTGCACGAGCTGCTCATCTCCAGACCTGCACAGATCTCCCTGTTCCAAAACGCCCTTTTGCCGCGAGGGACAGCACGTACGAGCAGAGTGGCGCTAGCTATAACCTGTTCGCTGTCGTCTGCTTCTGTGATCTGTTCAGCGCTCGTGTTGCCATTTCGACAGGCACAATGCGCTTGTATTCGCGGTAAATGAATAAATTCACAAATATACAAAATAAAACAGATATTTGCGAATGCTTTGCGTTTGAATAGTGAAACTAAAAGAAGAGGAGCGGCAAGAAATGTAAACAACGAGTGTAGGTGGTAACTGCAATGCGATAGATCGACAGCATAAATTTCCCTTTCCTAGCCTCCGTAAGAGACTGGAAAAATTGTTTTAAAAGATTCATAGGATAATCTAGCCTTTTTGCGTTGATTACAAATAGCCTAATGTCGTAGATGACATTAGGATTTACTGATGTGTGCCATAGCGAAAGGCAGATGATCTGGTAAAAGTATAGTAAATGTATTCACGAGTAAGTCCTCCGCCCCATATGTGCAATAGGTTGGTCGATTCTGTTTCAAAGAAAGGTGAGCATATCTTGTTTTTATTGTCGTTGGATGTCTAGTTCAGTAGAAAGCTTGCAAAAGCGATTCAAGTGCTTTAATATACGTGCTGCTGTACAGGCCTTAAATCGTGTCACGGAACTCTTTTCAAACTGTAAAGCTAGCTTTTCTGCGTAGTTCGGCGGTAGCATAATGGTGGTGCTTAAGATACGTACGCAGTGAAGCTGTGTGCGTAATTCACTTTTTCAACTCACGATCGCATTCACGGGCAACTTTTAAGAGTTAAAATGAGTGGTAATTATCGTTCTGTCGTCGAACATACGGTGGTTTCAAGTTTCTAAAGAGTGCAGAAACAAGTTTTACAACGTATACAATGAAACTGTTGTGTACTTTACGAACTCTATAAGCAATGTGATTTATAATAATTTGCTTGAAAAAGGCAATAGGAGCGGCTATTTAACGCTATTTTAGAGAGGAGCGGACTACACGCCTCGACATTTTTTAGGCTCGGGCAGTCAACTTTTGGTGCCATTTAAGTGACCGATCAAAGCCAGTGTCACTGTGTTAGCAAAAATCATCAACTAGACAAGCAAATGTAAAAGTTAGCACAGCGAAACGCAAACGCCCTCCGCTCCCAGAGACGGAAGAAGAGTGTAATGTACCGCAAGACATCCTAGACGAAATTCTGCGCCTCACGCGAGAAAACCTACAAAGTATTCATACCCTAGCGAATCGTGTAGAGGTTGTCGAAAACAAAGTCGCCATAAAATTTAAAAACAAAGCTAGTCAGCCACAACAAATGGACACGACTACGTACCCTTCGGCGGCAATAAATTCCTCCCAAAACCATCATGGCTAACACGACACGGGATACTTTAGAAATTTGGCAGGGGAATTGCGCTAGCTACGCGAAACGCAAATCCTCGCTGCAACAGTACCTCAAAATTCAACGACAAAGGCCGCACGTAATACTATTACAGGAAACCCTATGCGAAACCCTTACGCTCTCAGGGTACTGCACCGCCTCAAAAAGAGGAGGGTACAACAGTAGAGGCATCGCCACGCTCGTTAGTAGAAAATTCGCGCACATCGTTCACGAGGTCCTACCGAAAAACAGTCACATCGAGGCGATCCTAATCGAGCTCGTTTCTAACCGATTCTTAAAACAAAGTTTTTTTGTACTAAACGTCTACAGTTCCCCCACGCACTACAACCAATCCTTCCACGCGATCCTTACTAAAGCCACGTCATTGGCACGAAACTCATCGGTCATTATCGCACAGGACTTCAACGCCCCCCACCCGTCGTGGGGTTACCCCACAATCAAGCCTAGCGGCAACAAACTCTCGCGCGCAATAGACGACCTGTCCCTCACCCTGGTGACGGACCACAGGTTCCCCGCCAGATTGGGTACGTGGACGCAGCGCGATACTACTCCTGACCTCACGTTACTCCGAAATGTTGCAAACCACACATGGACGAACACGCAAGAGAACCTGGGCAGCGATCACTTCGTCATACGCACAGAAATACCGAACAGGACGGCCCCACCCCGATCTTTCACCCCCACAGACTGTGATACCTTCCGTAAGTTACGGAAGGAAGATACGAATACGTATGACTCCTTCGCGGAACTCCTCTCTGCGATAAAGGGCGACGTAACCAGAGCCACGAAAACCATACAGACGGAACTGGAAGTCCCAAGGGTTGACCCTCACCTCGCACACTTACTCGAGGCCAAGGCTTCGATACTTGCGCGATGGAGAAAGCAACGTCTCAACAGACGCCTGCGGAAACGCATCGCGACCCTCAACCAAGACATAGAGGAATACTGTACGGAGCTCACAAGACTCCAATGGCACGAACTCTGTTCGGCAGTCGACGGCCGCATGCGGACAGGAGGTAAGTGGAACCTCCTGAAACGCATGTCCAAACGAAGGATAACCAAAGCCACGCGCTAGACCGACTTCTACACTCACATAAAGGGAAAGAGGGAACGGAAGAGTCCGAAGAAATTGCCAAACGGTACCTTCCGCTAGGCGTCGCTCACCCCAACGATTACCTAAGGTACGATTACCCGATCATAAAGTGCGAAACCACTCCCGAACTAGACGCTGCTTTCACGGAAGCAGAAGTCCGAGAGGCGCTACACAACCTAAACAGCAGGTCGGCTTCAGGACCCGACGGGGTAACCAACCGACTGTTGCGTAACTTAGACGACGAACCTAAGCCATTACATTACTCACGAAAGACATCAACCGCGTGTGGGAAACAGGAGAGGTACCAACGCAATGGCGCACTCCCACGGTGGTCGTCATCCCGAAACCCGGCAAACCACTTAACCTCGACAATTTACGCCCCATCTCTCTTACGTCATGCGTGGGTAAAGTAGCCGAGCACGTAATTCAAAACCGAGTGTTACGCTACATTGAGAAACACGAACTCCTCCCACACAATATGGTAGGGTTTCGACCCCACCTATATATCCACCCAAGACGTCATGTTACTCCTAAAGAGACAGATCTTCGATGTTAAAACAAGAGACGTTCGAGGCATCCTCGCCCTCGATCTCACAAAAGCATTCGATACCGTCTCGCACCGTTTCGTACTGGAGTCCGTGGCAGGCCTCGGCCTCGGCCAGAGATTTCAGGAGTACGTACGCTCCTTCCTAAAAGAGAGAGAAGCCCGACTGCGAGTCTCGCAACTTAAGTCGGACCCCTTCACGTTGGGCTCCGTCGGAACACCACAAGGCTCAGTCATCTCTCCTTTACTATTTAATATAGCGATGAAGGGACTCGCAGACAAACTACGAATCATCCCAAACGTAAACTGCGCTCTATACGCAGATTACCACATGGAGCCCGGGAGGCTCCCTGGGAGACATGGAGCACGCATTACAGTCTGCCCTAGATGCCACGGAAGAGTACCTACTAAACACAGGAATGAAACCGCTACCTAACACCTCTAGACGACCTTCCGATCGCACTACACACAAGAGACGGACAACAGATTCCGCGAGTCAATCACATACGCATTCTTGGTCTCCTAATCGAAGCCACCGGATGCCACGGACACACGGTCAAACACTTAACCGCCAAAACCGAAAACATGATCAGACTCATCTACAGAGTCTCGGGGCGCAGGAAGGTTCTCTGCGAAGATAACCTTCTGCGCGTATACCACGCGTTCCTAATGAGTCACATTAATTACGTCGCCTCTGCCCACAACTGGACGAAAATAGAAAAGACGAAGCTAAACACACTCATGCGCAAGAGCATCAAACATGTCTTGGGCATTCCACAAAGAGCAAGTACAGCAAAGGTTGACCAGCTAGGAATGCACAACAATATCGACGAAGTGATCGAGGCTCAGACTATGGCGCAAATACTGCGCCTATCCTTGTCCAAAGCCGGTAGGCTAATCCTAAATGAAGCCAATGTCTCCCCTTCTCCCTATCTCGAGCACGCGGTTACCCTACCAAGAGAAATTAGGGACTGTTGTGTCGGCAGCGGCAGGCAAGCGGGGGGCCCCGACGGGCGAACGCGCGGCTAGCGCCGGCGCAGTGAAGGAGACACGGAGCTAACTGCACCCGATGAAAACCGGAACGAAGACTCAGCCGACCCGCGGCCGTTTATTATTAAAAAGGACTCGCACGCCAAATGACACCTCCCGATTGGTCCAAGCTCGTCACATGACAGAAGGGGGGTGCGCCATCTAGCTAAACAACTACAAAACATACATGTACGATGACACAGAGATCTGACAGGGGGCGATGCTATACTACAGAGACAAATACAAAGTCTCACCGTTTCCCAGAAACGTCCTCCCACAACACAACGTGGGTAGGCGCCGGGCCCGCGCCCGCGCGATTCTCGACCGCATCCACGCGGATCGTGAAGCCAGCGCATTTGTGGACGCGGCTCAGTACGGCAGCACATCCACTTTCGCAATAGCGGTCGTGGACGGCAACGGAACTCTACGATCATCCGCATTGGTTAAAACGAGCACCAGCGCTAACGCAGAACAAATAGCCGTAGCCATCGCCATGGCAGACCCCAAATTTACTTATGTCTTCACGGACTCGCGTGCCGCAATTCGGGCCTGCGAATGCGGCAACGTATCTAAAGAAGCAGGGCGTATACTACTAGCGAGCTCAGAAGAGGGCAAACGGTGCCTCTCCTGGTTCCCCGCTCACATGGGGAAAGGCATTCACCCGCAAAAAGCCAACCTCAATGAAACGGCCCACGACCGTGCGCGAGAACTTGCCCGCCGCGACGGTCCCACGGCCTCCGAGGGGCTGGACATTCAGTTTAATGACCTGCTGCTCACTTATCAAGAAATCACCTCCCACTATCGGAAAACGCCAAACTCGAACGCGCGCAGGCGGCCACGTTTCGAATTCTACAAACGGACTCGTATCCGTCACGAGGCCTACTAAGCCACTACAACTCAGAAATCCCGGCAAATTGCCCAGACTGCCCAGAACTTTATTGCTCACTCTCGCAAATGCTATGGCAATATACCGCGTTACCAAAGCTCTCCAGCGAGCCCGAATGGGAAGAAGCCCTCAAAAGCCCGGATCTCAAATACCAACTCAAGGCCGTCCAGAGGGCCCAAGAACTGGCGGAGCGTCACCACGTTCCCGTCCCGACTTGGGCGTCGCCTACGGTTTCTGCCGGAGGAGTTCCCCGCGTGGGATCTCCAACGGCTTGAAACTCCTCAGGACTTCAATAAAGTTCTTGACTGCCTGACTTATCAACCTTTTTCTATCGACCGTCTATAGACTGCGAATAGACAAAAAGAAATAGAAATTTTATCGACTTTTTTCTATATATAGAAAAAGTCGATGTGGCGTTTATATACCATATATGGCGATATAGACCGTGTTTATATATATATATGGCGATATAGGCCGTCTATAGACTGTGAACAGACAAAAAGAAATAGAAACTTTATCGACTTTCGTCTATAGAAAGTCTATAGACTGTATCAACAAAAGTCCAAATCTATAGAAAGGCAAGGTCGTCTATAAAAAGTCTATAGGCTTTCTATAGACAGTCTAAAGTCATTTTTGTAAGGGTATCTTTCCAAACATCGCTTAGACTGATTCAGACATTGAGTGTTATGTGGCCTTTTTGACTTATTTTAACACATATTCTTGATGTGCTAGGGACCTAAGATGGCGGTTGATGTAAGCGGAAACTATATACAGTATTTACCAGCTAACCCACGCCACGCTAACTGAAAAGAAAGAGCGAGAGAGAGCGAACAAGATAGGACTATGAAACAAAGTATGTCCGGCGCAGGCAGCTGAATTTCTCGGTTAATATTCCGTATGTAATTCGAGAAAATGGCATTCCTAACTACTTGCGCAATCAGCTAAGTTCTCATGTCAGGTTGTGCATCACATTTGAAAGCATCAGGCTCAATTGTTTCGAGTGTGCAACGTCTTAAGTTTTCTGCTTTCTAACGCCATAGCGCAGAAGGCGAACAAAGGTGCAAAGTGTTATACTGAAAGGAAAATGCTCCGAATATGCAGATGTTATGTCAGGAGTCCCACAAGGCTCCGTTCTGGGTGCGCTATTATGTTTAATCTATATTAATAATATTTCTGCCGGTATTTCATCTTCTATACGGTTGTTTGCGGGTGACTGTGTTGTGTACAAAAAAATTGCCCATTACAATAATACAATTCAACTTCAGAACGACTTATCACTTATTCATGACTAGTGTACTAAATCGGAAATGACTGAACATAGCAAATTGTGTACATCTCTCCTTACTAAAAAGAAGAAACCAGTGCAGTCACGGTATCATCTGAAATGTACTATTGAAGCAAGGCAGTACGTATAAGTATCTAGGTGTGCCACTGTCATCTGAATGTCCGTGGAAACCTCAGGTAGACAGTATCATAGCCAAAGCTGGTAAATATTTGAATTTTATTCAGAGAAACCTGCGATGTTCACATGCGAATTCAAAACGTATGGCATATACAACTTGTGTTCGACCAATCTTAAAATATGGCTGTGTAGGTAGCCTTCATTGCCGCTCTAGAAAAAATACAAAACCGTGCTTCCAGGTTCGTCTTGGGGCGGTACGGTAGGAGGGAGAGCTGCACTGCATTGAAGTCTGAGCTAGGATGGGAATCTTTTTCTGCCCGCCGCAATGAACTGAAATAGAAATTTTTATATTCGATTTACTATAGCAAAACTGGAAATTATAGGGAAATTTACCTACGGAAAGTTCGTTACATTTCGAAACGACCTGATCATAGTTGCAAAATCCTCGAGTACCCTGCCAAGACGAACATGTATGCCAACTAATGTTTTGTTGGGAGAGAGAGATGCAAATGAGAGAAAGGCAGGGAGGTTAACCAGACTTAAAACCTCCGGTTTGCTACCCTGCACTAGGGGAAGGGAAAGGGGAAGTAAAGACGGAAAGAAGAGCGTGACAAAAATAAAAGCGTGAGAAAAAAATATGAAAAGGGATGAAATGGGGTCATTATAGTCTTTCTAATAGGCCACTGTCACGTAGAAAAGTCAACAAAGCCTTGACCGACTTTTGCTGCGACGACAGTTCATGTCGTTTTTTGTTGGAACAATTAAACAGTGGTATAGGCTGACTGAAAAGGAAGTGCATTGTGTGAATGAAGATGTATTTTATTCTATGTTGTAACCCCCCTGCTGTAACACATGTGGGCATTGCGGGGCAATTGATGCATAAAGAATAAATAAAGAGGTGAGCACGCGACAGCAGCGCTCTCGAAAGGGGTAAAAACACTGATTCTTCTCGGTGCACTATAAGGTGACGGTGATAAAGTGAAAAGACAGCGATTTAAATGCTAGTTGCTGTTACGAACAAGCATCTGCACGGCGCTCTTGTCAGCCGTGCTCCTGAGAGCGACGCGTGGCGTCGGCGTCGCACCGCGAGTGCGCGACGGGCGTATACGTGGACGTAGTCGTGGAAGTCACGGATGAAGTACTTTGAAGCGCCTAGTGAGGGCGCTGCTCTTGCGAGCGCGATTGGTGGAGCAACCTACCGCCCCGTTCCAAAGGGGACGCTATAACATCCATCCACCCGCCCAACCGATTAGTAAGCAGCGATTTGAAGATTTGTGGAACAAAAATAGGGACACGAGAAACTATGGTGGCTGCGAGAAACGACGGAGGCATATAGAAGAACTAAGTTCCCAACAGGGGTTCAGAAAGTTTGTTTATGGGAATTCTTCGTGTTCTTTTTTTTTTCTCTTCGTTTTTCTTTTCAAACGTAGGGTAGGACATAAGGCAATATAATAACAAGATCTTGGTGGCGCAACCGACCACCCCTTTCCAGAGGGGATGCTCAAAGCATCCGTCCGTCCATCGATCCGCGAGGCGCGCCGTCGGTGCGGCCAATATTAGGTAATGAGGGAACCAATAATAGAGGAAAATTCACGAATTTGCACAACGAGGTCGCAACAAACATAGCCTTGGCCTGATTTAGCCTGGACATACCGTATGATCAAGGTCTTAGGAGAATAGCACGTCTTGCGCTATACGTGACTCTTTTTTTTATCTATAGACTGGATTCACAAGTGAACATGTAAGTAACGACCCTTCTGAGATGACGTACTACAAAAGTGTGAAAGTGCAACCTAGCTGAGGCCACACATGCAATACGTTAAAGTACACGTGGCATGGCATACGCACATATATAATACAAATAAAACTGCAAATAAAAATTGCTATATTTGGCTACAATTACTTTTTTTTGCTCTTTTTCCGGTTTCGCTACATTTGGGCTGCAATTTCTCTAGCTTTGGGCGACGCCAATTTGTCCGACCTGGCAACACTGGTGCAGTTGTGTGGTTGCGGACGTAGAGTTAGCATACCACCTAACTCAGTATAGTATAGTAGAGTATAGTATAGTATAGTATAGTATAGTATACTAACTCAGTAAGTCAGTGTAGTAACTCTATGGTTGCGGAGTTGTGCAGTTCTTTTTTCGTTGTCGTTTTTATCGTGTTTATAGGTTTGCGTCAGGTGCGTATGAGAGGACGGCGGAACTTTTCTCTTTTTTGTGTGTGCGTGTTAAATTTTCTTCGCGCTTTTCTTTATTCCATTTTTACTTTGTTTTTTCTTGACATCGTGCGTGTACCCGTCACTTCGTTGCGGCACATAGAAGCGCCGCCACCATGTGCTCTCGTGCCCCACCAAAGTTGGCGAAGTACGAGGCGAAGGATTTGGTAGCGAAAGTAAAAATATTGAAAGCCGTGACGGCAGGTGTGCCTCGCCCGGTCATATTGAATACATTCAACGTGAAGAGAAGCACGCTCAGCACGTACGTGATAAATGAAGCGGAGATTATGCAAAAAAGAAGTGAGGCATGCAGACAGGACACAAGAGTAGAGAAATGGACAACACGTGCTGTCCAGTTCTCTACTCTTGTCCTGTCTACACGCTTCACTTCTTTTTTGCATAATGATTCCTAACCAACTAGCTCAACTTTCTGTCGTTCGAAGCGGAGATTCTTCAGGTGTACGACAGCGACAAATTCGCTGACAACAGGAAGAACCTGCAAACAGCAGCGCACCGGAAACTTGAAGAAGCGTTGTTAAGGTGCATTGCCGATTTGCGCGGCGCACAGCTGCCACTGAGTGGCCCCCTTATCTGTGCGCAGGCCGAAAAGAACGCGCTGAAGCTCAGCATCGAAGACTTTAAAGAAATTATGGCGTTTTAGGTGCCAGAACCACTTCCTGATTATGAGGCACGCCGTAGTGGGGGACTCCGAAAATTGTGACCACCTGGGGTTCTTCAACGTGCACCTAAATATAAGTACACACGGTTGTTTTCACATTTCGCCCCCATCGAAATGCGGCCGCCGTGGCCGAGATTAGACACCGCGACCTCGTGCTCAGCAGCACAACACCAAAGGTACTGAGCAAACACGGCGGGTCGCATCGAAGACTTCAAGGCATCGGAAGGCTGGATCGACCGATTCAAGAAAATACATGGCCTGGTCTTCGGAAACGTGTGTGGCGAGAAAGGGGCTATAGTGAATGAAGGCGTTGTCGAAGATTGGAGGGCCGGATTACCCGCACGCCTAGCCGATTACGATGCCTGCGGCATTTTTGACGCAGATGAGACGGCCCTCTTCTACAAAGCCCTGCCGGATAAAACGATCACATTTAGGGGGGAACCTTGCGTTGGCCGTAAACGAAGCAAGGACAGAATAACAGTTTTGCTGGCTGCCAACATGACTGGCACGGAGGGGCTACCGCTATTGATAATCAGCAAAGCAGAAAAGCCGAGATGCTTTAAAAGCATAAAGAAACTTCCCATAGACTACCGCTCGAATCAAAAAGCGTGGAGGACTTCAGCGATATTTCAGGCCTGGCTGCGCGAACGGGACCGCCACTTTTGTGCGAAATCGCGGAAAGCGCTAATTTTTTAAGATAACTGTAGTGCGCACAATAATGTGTAGGGCCTGACAAACATACGGCTGCTTTCTTTTGCCGCATAACACAACGGATTTCCTGCAGTCTCTGGATCAGGGAATTATTCAGTATGTGAAAGGCCGATACAAAAGACAAGTTCTTGAGCACATGTTGCTCTTTATGGAGGCAAAGAAAAAATATGATGTAACTCTGCTCAGTGCAGTGCACATGGTCGTGCATGTGTGGAGCAACACGCCGCCCGCAGTAATTGCGAACTGCTTCCGACACAACGGCTTTGTCCGTGACGGTGATTCTTTGGAAGCCGTCATCCGGATGTTAAAGGGACTCTGAAACGATTTTGACGATTTTTTACAAACGTACTGAGTCGTTAGAGTAGGTCCTTCTGATCATTAATTGACGGATCTAATTGTGTCACGATCCACCCGGGTTCGTGAACAAGGGAGGGCTCGAGGCACCCTCCGTTAGACGGACGCTCCGCAGCGTGGTGGTGCTGAACGATGACTGACCGCCGAGCAGTCGTGCTAGTCGGTGCTTATTGCGGTGCGGTGACCAATGTTGCCTGCCGAGCTTAGCAGGCCACCGACCTTGGCGGGTGAGCTAAGATTATGCCTGAGGGGACGTCACATGCTTGCTACGCCCCCTTACCCTCAGTTTGTTTGTTAGATAAAAGAAACAAACGTCCATGTTCAAAATACGAGGCTCTGCTTCCACCCTAGCTGGGTCCACGGTGCCTGCTACCCAGGCGAGTAACGGTCCGGTGGCCTCCGCCGTCGAGTACTCCGCCTGGGCAACGGTGTTGATGGGTCGGGTGTGGAAACGCCGGGTGCTGCCCGAGCCAGCCTCGCTCCATCCGGAGGGTCCGTGGTGGTCGGCCTTGTGAGTGGTGCCGGGCTCGACACCAGTCCAACGGGTGCCGCACCACTGGCAACGGTTGCCGCCTCGGAGGTGGGTGGTGCTCCGCTGGAAGCGACTGGTGCTGCCGCTAGTCCTGCGGGCTGGAACTCAGAAGTGGCAGTCGAGGGTGCTGGCCAGGTCCCGAGGCGAGGCCTGACATTGTCTGTGCCACGTGGCCCCGTCTGGCATGCGGACGAGCATCGATGAGGCGCTGGCAGGAGACACCACCTGTCCGGCAGACCAGGGTGGGCCAGGACGGAAGTTCCTGGCGAAAACTGGAGCTCCCAACTCTGGCAAAGGCCCGGGACGGCACCCTTGGTCAGCAGCCAGCTTCTGCTTCAGCTGCTTCAAGAGCGCGGTGAATCGGAGGTCCGGATGCAAGACGTCCAAGGGTGTCTTGACCATCCGACCCAGCAGGAGCTCACAGGGGACACGGCCAGTGACATTGTGGGATGTGGTCCGGTACTGAAACAGTATCCGGGCAATCTGCGTCCGGAAATCCCCAGTCTGGCTCTTCTTGAGCTTGTCTTTAATGGTTTGCACCACCCGCTCGGCTGCACCATTTGAAGCAGGGTGGTATGGCGGAACCATCATCCGGCGGATTCCGTTCTTCGTCAGCCAAGCGAGGTACTCTGCGCTGGCGAAAGCAGGACCATTGTCGGACACGATGACATCCGGCAACCCCTGGGCGGCGAATACCTGTCGTAGCGCTGCAATGGTCACGCCTGCTGATGGAGTGGTGACCGGTAGAACCTCCACCCACTTCGAAAAGGCGTCCACCACCACCAGGAAGTAATGGCCCCTGAAGGGACCCCCAAAATCCACATGTAGGCGGGACTAGGGTCTCTGTGGGAACGGCCAGGGGGTGATTTCCACATGACGCGAGGCTCGCTGATGCTCCTGGCAGATTTGGCAGCTCTGCACCAAGTGAGCGATGTCCTGGTCCAGGCCAGGCCACTAAACATGGGACCGCACCATCTTGGTCTTTTCTACGCCAGGATGACCCGCGTGCAGCAACTGCAGGACCCTGGACCGGAGACTTTGTGGGATCACCACCCTAGAACCCCACAGTAGGCAGCCCTGCTGCAAGCTCAGCTCAGCGGCCTTGTGGCTGTAGGCATGCTGCACCAATTCCTCTCCACGGGACACCGCCTTGACCACCTGAGACAGGACTGGGTCCCGGCTGGTCGCTTGAGATACCGCAGATCTGGACAGCACCTCCGGGTACACGTGTTCCAGCATGAACACTTCAGCAGGTTCTGGAACAGCATCAGGCACCTCTGGCAGGGGCAGGCGGCTCAGGGCATCAGTAGGTCCCAGGTCCTTTCCCGGATGGTAAACCAGCTGGTAACTGTAAGCTGCCAGCCTCAAGGCCCAGCGTACCACTCGAGGTTACCAGCACAGGAACGGCCTTGTCAGGCCCCAACAGCCCCAACAGCGGCTTGTGGTCCGTGGCCGCCTCGAACTTATGGCTCCACAGATACTGGTGGAGGCGTTCGACACCGAATATGAGGGCCAAACCCTTGTCCAGCTGGCTGTAACGTTGCTCTGCAGCATGAAGCCGTCTTTGTCTCGGTGTGCCAGGATGACTCCCACACGGTACGGCGACGCATTTACGGTAAGGACAACAGGCTTAACATGGTTGAAGTGCATCAGCACTGGAGCCTTGGTGATTAGCTCCTTGCTGCGCCGGAAGGCCCGGTCCTGCTCCTTCTTCCAGACCCATTGCTGACCATCTCGAAGCAGAAGATGGAGCGGCTGTAGATGCTCCGACAGGTTCGGCAGGAAACTGTAGAAGTTGATGAGGCCGAGGTAGCTCTGAAGCTTCTGCTTGTTCTGTGGCTTAGATGCCTTGAGCACAGCATTACCTTGGCGAGGAGCTGGGGCTAGGCCTGCCTGGGAAATGACATGTCCCAAGTACTCAACGCTGGGGGCTAGGAAAACGCACTTTTACAGCTTGAGCTTGAGGCCGGCGTCCTGCAGTCGTGCCAGGACGTGCAGGTTCTGCAGGTGATCCCCGTCGTAGCTGCCAGTAACCAGGATGTCGTCCAAGTACACCGCCACGTGCCTCATGCCCCTGAAGAAGTTGTCCATCTCCCTCTGGAATATGGCTGGGGCCGAGGCCACGCCAAACGGTAAGCGCGTGTACTGAAAGAGCCCTAGAGTTGCCGATATTGTGACATACTTCCGGGAAGCCTCCTGGAGCACCAGCTGCTGGTAAGCATCTCTGAGGTCGAGCTTGGTAAACTTCTGTCCACCGGACAATGCTGACTAGAGATCTTCAATCCGGGGCAGCGGGTACTTCTCGACTGTAGCGACGGGGTTGATGGTAACCTTTAAATCCCCGCAGATCCTGACACTGCCGTCTCGCTTGTGGACTGCTACGTTGGGAGCGGCCCATTCACATGTCTTGACAGGCACCAGGATGCCCTCTGGCTGTAACCGTTGCAGCTCCTGGGTGACCCCGTCTTTCAGGGCGAACGGCAGTGGGCGAGGCTTGAAAAAAGCGTGGCCGGGCTCCCTCAGCTGCAGATGCCAGCCGTTGTGCCGGCAAATGTGCCCACCCCTGGCTGGAAGAGGGACTTGAACTCGGTCAGGAGGCTGGGGACGTCTTTCACCACATGCACGCTGGCTTCCTGGTACTCTGGCAGACAAACTCCCAGTGCATGAATCAAGTTTCGGCCCAGCAGCGTCGGCGACGACCCCTTGGTTATGTAAAGGGGAAGGGTTGCTTCCCTGTCGCCAGAGCGAATGCTCACCTGTGCCTGACCCTGGACCTGGGATAGCTGCGCTGAGTAGCTGCGCAGCATCACGCCCGAAGCCTCGACAGACACGCCGGGAAAAGTATGCTTGAAGAGTTTCCCTGCCATTACTGACACGATGGCCCCTGCGTCCAGCTCCATAGAAATGGGGTGCCTGCAGATTTCGACGGTCAGCATGCACGGCGACACAGACGACAATACAAAGCCGGTGTGTCACATGTCGAAAATCGACGGGTTCTCGGCCACGACGTGGAGCCTGGCCGCGGAAGAACTTGAGCCTGCTGCCGCACGCCCCCGCCGCACACCCTTGCGACGGCGACCCTGGCCGCGGGCTTGTGTGGTACCTGGGCTTGAATCAGGCTGCTGCTGCTGCTGTTTGCTGTTCGTCCTCCCCCTTCGGTATACACGTGCCAGGTGCCCAGTTTTCCCGCACGTAAAGCATTGTGCTTGAGAGAACTGGCATTGTGAGGGGGAGTGGGCACCACCACAGTGACCGTAGGTACTGCCCTTTATCGCCAACTCGTTGACCGCCGCTTCCGCCGACGGTGAGCCAGTCGCACGGGAAATCTCGCCGGCGTCTTTGCCAGCAGCTTCCATTGCCAGCGCTGCCTTCATGGCGTCGTCCAGCGAGGGGTCGGTTAGCTCCAGGAGTCGCGTCTGCATGGCGGGGTTGTTGATGCCGCAGACGAAACGGTCCCGGAACAGCGAGTCCAGCTGGTCCCCGAAAACGCAGGCACTCGCTAACTCGCGTAGCGCAGCAACGAACTGCCCGAGGGTCTCTCCTTACCGGCGGCTCCGGTTGTGGAAGCGGAAACGCTCCCTTGGTGTGGACGGTGCTGGGTGGAAATGCGAGCGCAGTATGGCGAGCAGCTCACCCAGCGTCTTAACATTGAGCTTAACATTGAGCATTAAGCTCAATGTTGAGCTTAACATTGAGCGTCTTAGCTTGAGAAGATCGAGCACGAGACTGAAGACGCGGCTCACGCAACTGGCCTGGAAAATGTCTCGTTGTTTGGCCTCGGGTGTGTCGTTTGCCCGGAAGAACACGTGGACTTGCTCCTCGTAAATTTGCTAGGCGGACCCATCTCCCTCGAACGGCTCGAGCCTTCCGTATGGCGAATTCAAAGTCACTGTAAAGGCAGCAAGTTATGAAGTTTAACAGCAGGTTATTTTATTGGACTAATCACATAAGATGACAAACTGGCAAAGTAATTATCCACACATTACAGACTGTAATATGACAGCACATCTTTCTTTATCTCTTCATACTACTCAGGTTAATTTACTATAACACAGCGCTTATTAAACGTACAAAAATAATTTCACATTGCTCACGTCGACTATAAGGCTGATCGAACAAGCAACATATTGCGGGCACTAAATACTGAAGCTAACGCAGCTGTCTCACAAGCGGGAGTGTACGGTGTTTTCGCTTACTACAAAACAATGAACACCAGCACAATAGACTTTACATGAAATATCAGAACGCCAACAACAAAAAAAAAAAAACGGAGCAGAGAGAAGCCAGGGTGCAATGGGCAAATTGTACCTGCTAGTACATACTCTGTTCTGAACCTACTTTTCTGGAGCCGCATAGTCAGAACAATCGTGCAAGCAACAAAGCTAATTGAGCGAGTTGGTAAGTTAACATTCTTGGCGTATATGTGCAGCGCGACACAGACGTGTCGTCCTTTCTTTGTACCGCGTCTGTGTCGCGCTGCACGTATACACCAAAAATCGCACAAGTGAACAACCTCTCATGCCAGGCGTACGCATTTCAGCGTGTACAGGAGTGTTACTCGAGATAAATGCCGCTTTCGTGTAAACAAGCCGAACTCGCCTCTGTAAACAAGGCGAACGGACCTCGCATATCCTGGTCCCTTTCGGAGCCGGCTGGTCTCGTCCGTCCGCACGGCACTGCATAAAAAGCTTTGGCACCTTCCGTGCGATTTGCGCAGTTTGGTGCACTGCACTCACTCACTCACTTTATTACCTTAAAGACCCCGGTTAGGGGGTATTACATAAGGGGTGGGTTTACAAATCAAGGTTACAGAGAGTGATCTTCATGAGAAACAAATGTAGTTAAGTTGTCCGCAAAAGTTGATGAACACGTGATGGCTGCAATGTTCCGGGGAAGGCCATTCCAATCCACTGCTGTGCGAAGGAAAAATGAGGCTGCAAAAGTAGTGGTGCGAGCACGTGCGCGTGCGATTGAGTAAGGATGGGACGTACGGGGGGATATGCGTGCCGGTGGGATGATATACGGTGCTTGATTGAGCGGACTGTGAAATAATTTGTGGAACAAACAAAGACTGGCGATGCGGCGACGCACAGAAAGATTAGCAAGATCAGTTTTACGTTTTAGGGATGATATGCTTATGTCGTATGAATATGAAGAATGGATGAACCTAGTGGCACGATTTTGTACAGATTCTAGTTCGTTTCTTAAGTATGCTTGATGCGGGCTCCAGATGGGTGCTGCATATTCTAGTTTCGATCTGATGAGTGATTTGTACGCGAGAAGTTTTATGTCTGATGGTGCGTGACGCAAATGACGCTTTAAAAAACCGAGGGATCTGTTAGCGGATGATATGATATTGCTGATGTGTGCGTTCCATGAAAGGTCAGAGGATAAGGTGACGCCTAGATATTTGTATGTTTGAACTTGTTCGACAGTGGAGTGGGAGATCAGGTATGAAAATGATAGGGGATTAAGCTTGCGATGAAAGGAAACGAGCTTGCATTTAGTAGGATTAAGCTTCATTAACCAAAGATCGCACCACTGTTGTACAAGGTTAAGGTCATGTTGGAGTGTAGTTTGATCAGAAATCTTTGTAATTGTGCGATAGATGACACAGTCGTCGGCAAATAAACGGATATGGGAGGATACATGTACAGGCAGGTCGTTAATATATATGAGGAACAGGAGGGGTGCGAGTACAGATCCTTGGGGGACGCCGGATGCTACAGGGAGGGAGCTGGAGCGGCTACTTTTAATTGAAACAAACTGGGAGCGTTTGTTGAGAAATGCTACGATCCATGCGAGAACGTTAGGGTGCAAATTCAGCTGGGAGAGTTTTAATATAAGGCGTTTGTGTGATACTGTATCGAATGCTTTAGCGAAGTCGAGAAAGATTGCATCGGTCTGAAGGTTGAGGTCGAGATTAGAGTGTAGATCATGAAGAAATATGGCAAGTTGGGTTTCACAAGATAAAGATTTACGGAATCCGTGCTGGGAAGGATGAAAAAAATTGTTAGTGTCAAGGAAGTTCATAATGTGAGAGTATATGACGTGTTCCATAATTTTGCATGGGACGCTTGTTAGAGAAATGGGGCGGTAATTTAGCGGGGATTGTTTGTTACCTGATTTGTGGACTGGAATGACCTTGCCCTCTTTCCAGTCGTCTGGTAAGATTCCTGTTTCAAGTGAAAGTGAAAAGAGCATCGAAAAATACACTGCAATAATTTCTTTAGTATTTTTTAACAGTTTTGAGTTAATGTCGTCGACACCAGCCGATGATGAAAGTTTTAATTTGTCAATGAGTGATGAAATGCCAGCGACAAAAATTTCAACAGGGGCCATCATTGGCAGTATCGCAGTAGGTGGCGTAGGAAGAGGCAAGTCGGCTTCTTCAGTGAACACGGATGAAAACGCGATGTTAAAAGTGTCAGCACAAACAGCGTCGCTCATAATTTCGTCTTTATCGCTTGTAAGTGTGATGTCATGTGTTTGTTGCGGGTTTATGACTTCCCAAAATTTTCTAGGGTTAGTTTTTAGAATTTTAGCTAAGTCGTTATGATAAAATGTTTCTCGCGCTTTCCGAATTGCAGTGTAATAAGCGTCTTCCGCAGAATAGTACCTGTCCCATGCACTCGGACTTCCATCACATTTCGCAGTACGAAAAAGGCGCTTTTTCTTATTTTCGAGTCTTTTTAAATTTTTACAGAACCATGGTTTATTTTTATTGGCAAGAAAGCTCGCCGTGGGGATGAATTTATTAGTCAGGTCAGTAATTTTGTCTTTAATCACTAGCCAGTTGTCATTGAGGGAACGGGAACCGAAATTAGATTGGAAAACAGGCAGAAAATCTCGTAATTCATTATTAATTGCTTCATAGTTAGCCTTATCGTACAAGTGAATTCTTTTGCGGAAGATGGAACGTGTTTTGGGGACGAGGTTAAAAGTGGTATGAATGACTTTGTGATCGCTTATTTCTCGTAAATATGCGATAGATTTTAAGCTTTCGGGGTTATTCGTTAGTAGAAGGTCTAGAATGTTTGAGGATTCACAAGTGACGCGCGTCGGTTCTGTTACTTGTTGGATGAGGCCAAAGTTGAGACAAACATTAATAAATTCGCTTGCTTCGGTATTTCCTGAAGTTGGTGAAGCCTGATTGAGCCAATTAATGCTAGGGAAGTTGAAGTCTCCATAAAGGAGGATGTGTGCATTGGGGTGTTTTTTAGTAAGCTGGGATAATATTTCATTAAGTTCGAGGGCGAAATCTGGATCAGTTCGAGGGGGCCTGTAGCATACCCCAAGTATTATTGCTTCGGGAGGGGCACGACACATTACCCATAGCGATTCCAGTTGTGAAGATGTACTGATTAGAGAGCATGATAGTTCTTTGTTAGTGGCGATGAGTACGCCCCCGCCACGTGCATTTTTGCGGTCGTGGCGAAAAATGTTAAAGTTCGGCAAGTCGGCCAGTGCCTCCGTATCTGAAATGTCGTCATTGAGCCATGTTTCTGTTAGTATCAGTATACTACTGCCGGTTGATTGTACTAGATTAGACAGGAGCACGCGTTTCGGAAGAAGACTACGTATGTTAGTATAAAGTACAGAAAATGAAAGATTCGCTCTTGCGCATTTATGGTGCTGATGGCGTGGTTGCTGACGGCGACATGATCCCTACGATACGGCTTTGACAGTTCCTGATGCAGTGTCAAAGATATATCGCTGGGCTCCAATATGCAATGTTTTGTAACGTAATGAAAATGGTACGGATTTGCTCCTAGCAAAGGCAATGAGCTGTTTTCTGGCGGTTCGAACTGGACGCGTGAAGTCTTCCCCAATGCTGAAATTTGTGCCTTTTAGTTTTGGACCGTTTGAGAGGATAGATTCTTTAGTTTTGAAGGATGAAAGCTTCACTATGATGGGTCGTTTGCGGTTAGTGGTGTAACGCCCTAGTCGATGTGCTCGCTCTATATCTTTGGGCTCGACTATAAGATCAAAGCGTTCAAGACAGTGGCTTACGATTATTTGCTCCGATTGAACGTATGTTTCCTTCGGGTTAGTGTCAGGAAAACCGTAGAATATTAAATTGTTGCGCCGGGAACGGTTCTCGAGGTCGTCAACAGGATGCAACCCGTTATACTGGAATACAAGTGTCAAAATGACCAGCTTCGTAGCACTTCACCAATGTCATTAACTTAAAGGGAAGCTGAAAGCTTTTCCAGAAAAAAAATGAGTGAAGAGCAGTACGCCGTGATTTTCAACCCTCTGAACCCCCGTAGGGGCGTCTGCGTCAGCAGGCGTTTGGTGTGTTGCGACACCACGGACCCGAGCACACGAGGGTTGGACCCTCCCGCGTGTAGTCGTGCGCGGCTTAGCCGTGTCTGGGGAAAAGGGGATCCTGGGGGTTGAGCCGATGCTGGGTGTTTGGACCTTTAAGGCCCCCCGGCGGAGGCAACGCACCTCTTCGGCCTCGGCTTCACATAGACGGCACCTCCAGACTGACCCACCTGGAGGAAATCGGCAGTCGCCTTTTCCTGTCTCTCTCTTCCTACAACCTTCGTCTTTCCCTTACTTTCCACCTTTCCTGTCTTCTTCTCTTTTCTATTAACTTCCTTCTTCTTGGCGGCAAGGGTTAACCCTGTGTGGCTATCCAACCTGGGGTACACCATATTTGGTTATAGTGGCGGCGTACGACTGGCGCCGTGCAGACTTGCATGAAAGCTCTACCGCGTCCCCTCGTTGGGCTCCGTGGTGGGTGGTCGGCGCTGTTGCCGAATTTTTATATATTCTCATGGAAACTCCTTTCCCTAAACTTCCTGATCGCCCTCAGAAACGAGGGCGCACCGAAGAGGTCTTTAAGTGTTTTGGCAACAGACTACAAAGCTTTCCCCGATTCCACGTCATCCATTCCGACAAACCTGAAAAGACGATGAGAATGATTTCACCTTTCCTTGTGTCAAAATGTCTTACCGAAGCACTTTGTGCAGGTTACAAGGCATCAAAGATGGCTAGTGGAGACCTCCTTCTGGAACTCCGCGATGCGAAGCAACATGAAAGCCTTCCTAATCTAGTTAAATTTGGAGAAATTCCAGTCACTATATCCCCGCACCGAACTATGAATACGAGCCGTGGTGTTGTCTCTGATGATGATCTAATGGAGCTGACAGAAGCCGAACTGATGGAAGGCTGGACCGAACAGAATGTTATCAATGTCAAGCGAATTATTCTAAGGCGTGACGGTAAGGAAATCAAGACAAAGCATCTTATACTCACTTTTGGCTCAAGCATCCTGCCCGAGACAATCGAGGCAGGCTATGTAAAGCTACGTGTCAGACCCTATGTCCCAAATCCCCTTCGATGCTTTAAATGCCAGCGTTTCGGACACAGTTCTCAGAACTGCCGAGGCCGGCAGACATGTGCTAAATGTAGTGGCGGAGATCATACTTCTGAAAATTGCGAAAGCGCTCTACACTGTGTCAACTGTGATGGCGAGCACGCCGCATACTCACGCTCGTGCCCGTCATAGAAAAAAGAAAAATAAATCATGACGATAAAAGTTAAAGAGAATATTTCATTTAAAGAAGCGCGCAGGCGGGTTTGCTACCTGCCCAAGAGCAGCTTTGCCGATGTGGCGCGTCAGGGGGCAGCGCCACAACGGCCTCCGGCGACTGTCCGACCCACACCCAGTGAGTCGGCAGTGACGCCTCCCGCCTCCCCCCCCCCCCCCCCCCGGCGGCTGCAGCTAGCGCTGCTACGCCAACCCAGCAGAAGGGTCCATCTACCTTCGAGCAGGTGGCCTCAAAGGTCTCGCCTACAGGGACGAGGCCTTCTTCTCGAACACAGCGCTCGCAAGAGCGCCTGTCCAGCACCTCTTCCGAGGTGATGGACACAACCAGCCAGACGGCACCGCCAGCGCCTAAGGAGCGGCGAGATTCTCGCAATAGCTCCCAAAAAGAAAAGCACCGCATCTTGGCGCCCTCAAAGGGCTCCGTGAGGTAACTCGTCTTTCTTAAACACACAGCACATAATCCACATTCAACATGGATACGCAGATAATACACTGGAATGTCAGAGGTCTGCTGCACAATCTTGATGATATCAACGAACTCCTATACAAGTATACTTCAAAAGTGCTGTGTGTTCAGGAAACACACCTCAAACATACGCAAACAAATTTCCTTCGACAATATGCGACATTTCGTAAAGACCGCGATGACACCCTCGTCTCATCCGGCGGTGTTGCAATCATTGTAGACAGAGGTGTTGCTTGCCGGGAAATAGAACTTCGTACGCCCCTAGAGGCAGTTGTTATCCGAGGGGTGTTGTTTGATAAGCTGGTCACTATCAGCTCTGTATACATTCCTCCAAATTATCAACTTAATAAAAGCGAATTTCAATACTACATAGATGAACTTCCCGCGCCGTACATAGTTATCGGAGATTTAAACGCACACAACACTTTGTGGGGAGGCTCTCGTTGCGATGCGAGAGGTCGCCTAATTGAAAACTTTGTATTTTCCTCAGGAGCATGTATACTTAATAAAAAGGAGCCGACGTACCACAGTGTGGCACATAATACATACTCCTCGATAGATTTAAGCATAGTGTCGAGTACACTAATGCCGTATCTTGAGTGCTCAGTGTTGAAGAACCCCTTTGGAAGCGACCATTTCCCAGTTATATTAAACTTGACCAAACAAGATGAATCCCTGCCACATGCTCCCCGGTGGAAGATCGAGTCGGCTAACTGGGAACTTTTCCGCGAACTAACATATACAATCCGGGATGAAATCGATTCTTTCAATATAGACGATGCTGTGGCGTATATCACATGCCTTATAATTGAGGCTGCGAGAAAATGCATTCGCGAAACTAATGGAATGTCGAATAAGCATCGTATCCCATGGTGGAACGAAGAATGTAAAAAAGCACGGAAAAACCAGAACAAAGCTTGGGGACAACTTCGCGACTTTCCAACCGCCGAAAACTTGATTAATTTTAAACAAATAAAGGCTCAGGGTAGAAGAACACGTCGACGTGCTAAAAGGGAGAGCTGGGAGAAATACATCTCTGGCATAAATTCCTACACGGACGAGACGAATGTCTGGACAAGAGTGAATAAATTAATAGGCCGGCAGGCGCATCCTCTACCCTTGGTTAGCACCCACGGTGATAGCCTGGAGGCTCAGGCGGATTGTCTAGGTGAACACTTTGAATATGTTTCAAGTGCATCGCACTACACAGAATCTTTCCTGAGGTTAAAAGAACGTGCAGAGAGACAGCCCCTTAATCACAAAGACTCCTCGAATGAAGCTTACAATCGTCAATTGAACTTAGCGGAACTAAAGGCGTCTCTCGCTTGTTGCAAAAACTCGGCGCCAGGCGGCGACCGCATTATGTATGAAATGATTAAATACCTCCACCCTGAAGCACTGAAAACGCTCCTATCTCTTTTCAATGCAATGTGGGCGGCTGGGTGTATTCCGTCCTCATGGAAAGAAGCCATAGTCATCCCGATACTTAAACAAGGCATAGACCCGTCCTTAGCCAGCAGCTACAGGCCAATAGCGCTAACAAGCTGTCTGTGCAAGCTGTATGAAAAAATGATTAACCGGCGCTTAATCTCTTTCCTAGAAAATAACAAAACACTAGACCCCGCCCAGTGTGGATTCCGAGTAGGTAGATCGACAATAGACCACCTCGTCCGCATCGAGGCGAACATCAGAGATGCGTTTATACATAAGCAGTTCTTACTCTCGGTATTCTTAGATTTAGAGAAAGCATACGATACGACATGGCGCTTCGGGATATTGCGAGATCTTCCCGCGATGGGGGTCCGGGGAAAAATGTTAAACACAGTCAAAAGCTACTTATCCAACCGCACGTTTCGTGTAAGAGTGGGCAACGCTTTATCTAGAACATTCACTCAGGAGACTGGGGTGCCGCAAGGGGGTGTGCTTAGTTGCACACTGTTTATTGTAAAGATGAACTCCCTGTATACAGTCATACCACGCACAATGTTTTATTCTGTATATGTCGATGACATACAGATAGGTTTTAAATCATGTAACATTGCGATCTGCGAGCGACAGATACAGCTCACATTAAACAAATTATCTAAATAGGCGGATGCAAATGGCTTTAAAATAAATTGCCGCAAAAGTACGTGTACACTCTTTTCAAGCAGAAGAGGCATAACACTAGTGCCGAAACTCACCATCAATCGAGAGCAACTATCTGTGAGCAGTGAACACAAATTCCTGGGAATAATTAGAGATTCCAAGCTTACTTTCATCCCCCATCTCAAATATTTGAAGGCAAGATGTTTAAAAAAGGTTAATATTTTTAAAATTCTGTCTCGCACAACCTGGGGAAGTGATCGAAAATGTCTCCTAAACTTGTACAGGAGCCTTGTCCGTTTTCGTCTTGACTATGGTGCTATAATCTATCATTCTGCAACACCGAGCGCCCTAAAAATCCTAGACCCTGTGCACCACCTAGGTATCCGCCTAGCGACCGGTGCTTTCAGGACAAGCCCGGCAGAAAGTCTCTATGTAGAATCAAACGAGTGGTCACTTCGTCTACAGAGGTCATATTCCAGCTTTACATATTTTCTCAAAGTAAGCTCGAATCCTGAACACCCTTGTTACACAATTGTAAATGATGTTTCCTGTGCCACACTTTTTAATAATCGGCGTACAGTCAGGCAGCCCTTCTCGCTCCGTATAAGGAATCTTAGTGAAGAAATGTCTGTCCCACTTGTAGAACACCATCTAATGCATCCAGCGAAGCTGTCACCGCCGTGGCAGTGGCAGCTCCCGGAATGTGACATGTCGTTTATTGAAGTCAGTAAGCATGCTTCTGAGATGCACATTCGAATGCACTTCCTTGAACTTCGGTCGAAGTATTGCTGCCCGGAGTATTACAGCGATGCATCTAAGTCACAAGCCGGCGTCTCTTATGCAGCAGTTGGTCCGTCCTTCTCCGACTCTGGCATCTTGCATGCACAGACAAGTATCTTTACGGCGGAGGCCTATGCATTATTATCAGCTGTGAAACACATAAAACAATTAAAACTAGGAAAGTCAATTATATATACCGACTCTCTGAGCGTTGTTAAGGCGTTAGTATCGCTTAAAAAGCACAAGAACCCTGTAATTAATGACCTTTATACGCTCTTGTGCGCTATCTATGGGTGTAATCAACGTCTCATTATATGCTGGGTGCCAGGGCACAGAGGCGTTGAGGGTAATGTGCTCACTGACGAAATCGCCACATCCACAGCAAGAAAAGATTTGAACTGTTCCGTAGGTGTCCCCGCCATAGATTTAAGACCTTTTATTCGCAAAAAACTAAGAGATTATTGGCAACACTTGTGGGACTCAAGAACCTCGAATAAACTTCATTTAATCAGGCCACATTTAGGCACCGCCCCATCTATAGCAAAATTACGAGAGACTGATGTCGCGTTCTGTCGACTAAGAATAGGGCACACATACAGTACACACTTCTTGCTGACTGGTGAGGAACCTCCTACATGTGGTAGATGTGGTAAGAGACTAACGGTCATCCACGTCCTCGTAGAATGTAGGGAAACAGAATGCGAGAGAAAAAAGCACTTTCCCTTGGCGTATCAACACCATATCCCATTACATCCTGCACAATTTCTCGGCTCGAACCCGTTATTCAACACCACATCAGTTTTAAATTATTTAAATGACATTCAAACATTGCACATTATCAGACCAAGTGTTACGTAGTACGGCCTCTTAGCAGAGGCTCCTGCTGCGTTTGTTACATTAGCATAGCACGTGTCTCCAAGCCCTTGCATTCAAGGGCCCTGGTGAGACATCAGTGCTGCGTTCATTACATGTTTTGTTTCATCATCCGCGTGTAACATGACAGTTCCATAGTTCACATCTCCGGTCTTCGTCATTGTTTTCATACTTATTTATTTTACGCAATCCAGAGCGACTGATTTTAGGCCTATTTACAGCCATGCCACATCCACCATTCGAAGTACATTTCTTCACTTCACAAACAATCCATTGAAAACCGATCACCATGTGTATGGCGCTCTTTGGTCATATCTGGCCCTTGCGCCAAAAAACCCCATACATCATCATCAACCCTCTGAATTCGAATATCGCATCGAAATTGAGCGAAAGAAGGCGCAAATTTATTTTATTTCGACGAAAAGTGCAGCAGCAGACACGCCCAGCTCGCGCGCCTCGTTTCCGCCTGTGATTGGTCGGACGCCTCGTGACGTCAACAATGGTGTTCGTCCGGACCGACTGCTGCCGCTACACACGAAGCACGGTGCAAAGTAGTTTGGTGGTGTTTTGCTGAGACGGTCATGGAAATTTTCGAGAGGTTGCGTTTCTCTGAGGAGTTCGGCGTTAAGTCCAAACTCTACGAGAGCGACTTTGCGCGCGACGGTGACGGGCGACGGCTTCGAGCGATAAAACGGGCCGTCGCTTGAACAAATCGCTCGGTGTTGTCGCTCGATCGCTCGTTTCTAGAAATCTAGAACTCGTCGCTCGTCACCCGGAAATCCTATGAGCGACTAGCCAATTGTGCGAAGCCGAAACTGGATGTACATAACTCAAATACTACTGTTTGTCGCACGGAAGGAGCAAACTATTGAATTTTACACGTGCAAGAATAAGAGCCTAGTGCAGGACCTTCAGAAATATTTTGTGCTCCTTCTTCAGTAAAATACATCAACTTTAATTGATAAAGCATGCGGCAAGCTAGTTTCGGCGTGTATATTGCTGCCCTCATACCGGGAAGTCGTCGCTCAAAGCCGTCGCTCGCGTGGAGTTCGGCTTGCAGTGGACGAGTGAACGCGACAGCCATCGCCTCGCTTGTAGCGCTGTCGCTGTCGCGTGCAAGATCAATTGTAAGGGGTGTATATTTGCACATACTACACGTACGTACATACTTGTACATACTACATGTACGAGCCGATTGCGAAGAACCGGCTTCTCGAAGAAGCAAAAAATGCTGGTGCAAGCACTACTGGTGCAAGCATTAACCGTCATTCATCACTAAACGTCGTTCACAGCAGCTGCACGTTTTCGATATGCGCGGTGCAGACACATAAATTTAAAAGCATTTCAAATGTTCACATGCGCACATCTTATGCAAAGCTTACTTTTACGGCTCATACCGCAAACCTAACAGGTGCTTCGTAGCAGCAAATCAGCAAGTGGAAAAAGGTTCAAGATGCACGAGCTTCTAGATCAAATATACCTCGTACAAGGGAATGGATGAGGAATGGCTGGTGGCAACAGGGCATGAGTGCTGCTTCTTGGAGCCTTGGGGGGGGGGGGGGGGCAGAATTCAAAGTCACTGTAAAGGCAGCAAGTTATGAAGTTTAACAGCAGGTTATTTTATTGGACTAATCACATAAGATGACAAACTGGCAAAGTAATTATCCACACATTACAGACTGTAATATGACAGCACATCTTTCTTTATCTCTTCATACTACTCAGGTTAATTTACTATAACACAGCGCTTATTAAACGTACAAAAATAATTTCACATTCCTCACGTCGACTATAAGGCTGATCGAACAAGCAACATATTGCGGGCACTAAATACTGAAGCTATCGCAGCTGTCTCACAAGCGGGAGTGTACGGTGTTTTCGCTTACTACAAAACAATGAACACCAGCACATCAATCTACTTTACATGAAATATCAGAACACCGACAAAAAATTAAAAAAAAACGGAGCAGAGAAAAGCCAGGGTGCAGTGGGCAAATTGTACCTGCTAGTACATACTCTGTTCTGAACCTACTTTTCTGGAGCCGCATAGTCAGAACAATCGTACAAGCAACAAAGCGAATTGAGCGAGTTGGTAAGTTAACATTCTTGGCGTATATGTGCAGCGCGACACAGATGTGTCGTGCTTTCTTTGTACTGCGTCTGTGTCGCGCTGCACGTATACACCAAAAATCGCACAAGTGAACAACCTCTCATGCCAGGCGTACGCATTTCAGCGTGTGCGGGAGTGTTACTCGAGATAAATGCCGCTTTCGTGTAAACAAGCCGAACTCGCCTCTGTAAACAAGGCGAACGGACCTCGCATATCCTGGTCCCTTTCGGAGCCGGCTGGTCTCGTCCGTCCGCACGGCACTGCATAAAAAGCTTTGCCACCTTCCGTGCGATTTGCGCAGTTTGGTGCACTGCAAACCGTTATACTGGAATACAAGTGTCAAAATGACCTGCTTCGTAGCACTTCACCAGTCATTAACGTAAAGGCAAGCTGAAAGCTTTTCCAGAAAAAATGAGTGAAGAGCAGTACGCCGTGGTTTTCAACCCTCTGAATTCGAATATCGCATCGAAATATAGCGAAAGAAAGCGCAAACGTATTTTATTTCGACGAAAAGTGCAGCAGCAGACACGCCCAGCACGCGCGCCTCGTTTCCGCCTGTGATTGGTCGGGCGCCTCGTGACGTCAACAGTGGTGTTCGTACGGACCGACTGCTGCCGCTACACACGAAGCACGGTGCAAAGTACGTTTGGTGGTGTTTTGCTGAGACGGTCATGGAAATTTTCGAGAGCTTGCGTTTCTCTGAGGAGTTCGGCGTTAAGTCCAAACTCTACGAGAGCGACTTTGCGCGCGACGGTGACGGGCGACGGCTTCGAGCGATAAAACGGGCCGTCGCTTGAACAAATCGCTCGGTGTTGTCGCTCGATCGCTCGTTTCTAGAAATCTAGAACTCGTCGCTCGTCGCCCGGAAATGCTATGAGCGACTAGCCAATTGTGCGAAGCCGAAACTGGATGTACGTAACTCAAATACTACTGTTTGTCGCACGGAAGGAGCAAACTATTGAATTTTACACGTGCAAGAATGAGAACCTAGTGCAAGACCTTCAGAAATATTTTGTGCTCCTTCTTCAGTAAAATACATCAACTTTAATTGATAAAGCATGCGGCAAGCTAGTTTCGGCGTGTATATTGCTGCCCTCATACCGGGAAGTCGTCGCTCAAAGCCGTCGCTCGCGTGGAGTTCGGCTTGCAGTGGACGAGTGAACGCGACAGCCATCGCCTCGCTTGTAGCGCTGTCGCTGTCGCGTGCAAGATCAATTGTAAGGGGTGTATATTTGCACATACTACACGTACGTACATACTTGTACATACTACATGTACGAGCCGATTGCGAAGAACCGGCTTCTCGAAGAAGCAAAAAATGCTGGTGCAAGCACTACTTTCCACGCGAACGAAGGCGAAGTGTTAGCATCTCCTTGTGTTGGAAATGTTCTTTGGCGAGTATGTTTTTTGCTAAGCTGCATTCAGCGTTCCAGTGAGTACGTTTCCGGGCAAACAACTGTAATGTTAAGTTCCTGCATGCCTCCTCGTAGAACGTAAGTGGTGATGCGATCTTCAGCATTTGTGCGCTGCCCCAAAGCTGTCGGCAATCTACACAGACGGTTTAAACGCGGGAAAAGTTTACCGGCTGCTGTAGCACGTGTAGTATAGAACCTTCATCAGCGCGCCATCCGCACGCTACTCGTAACCGGCGAATTCCGTCGTGTACGTGAGATAGTCGGTTTCTTATGTGTGCGAGAGAAGGGGGAGCGCAGCGTCTTGGCGTGAGCAGGCTTTCCAACACACGTAAACTTTACGCTTGCACTGCGTTATGGTAGCTGCATGCAGGCTGTTTCACAACACACGTGCGAATAGAAAATTCGCGGCGCTTGGCGATGAAACCTGCGTGAAGGGTGGGAGATAAACATGCACCTTCCGTTCAGCGTGCTATTTGTTTTAGGAGAACCCAAAGCACGCATTATTGATAAACTCCGGTAGTAATCGTCACGGAAGTGGTTAGAGCACAACACTGTTGTTCTTGAGCGCTTGAAGTTGTTTCGCTTTACAGCAGCCTCCCACTTAGCTGAAAGCTTCTTGTCTTGCAGGAACTGTCGTCGCGGCCGCTGGTGTTCGTGCAAGCGTAGGCTGCACAGAACGCCGGCATGATCGGCCTACAAGTTCAATTGATGCTGCGCACGTCAACTACCACTCCTATATACACACAAATAAAGGAATATAGGGTCGAGCAAAGCAGATTAGGACGGCACGCACGCAGAAATAAGCCCGGTCAGGCACGGTCGCGGAGACTGCGAAGGAGCGGAACACCAGTGTTGACGTCACTAAGCTGCGGTTTCCGGTCTCCGCTCGCATCGTCAGCGTCAGCAGCAACGCGCGGCGCTCGACAGGGGGCGGAGCTACAGCGCAATTTTAACCGATGATTGCGTCGCTCCTAAGTGAAAAATCCCCCCCCCCCAAATTTTACCTTCATGGTTTATAAGGTTCCCGCATCTGTATATGAGCGTCTTATTGAATTCGACAGACTGTTCAGCTTCCCTTTAATATCCTCGAATACCGTACCTGCAGCCCAGAGCCGATTGTTGCTACGCACGCTCGACGGTCCGCTGGTTGCAATTTCGATGGCACTGACAGAAACGAGTCGGCGCCGTTTCCGTAAAGTTGGCTTCGGAGCGCGCAGTTGATCATTTGACGTCGTTTTGCACCACGTAATCGCGCTCGGCGAATAGCGGTGCGAGCGGCGCCGAAAAAGTTATGCGCAATTCTGCTCCCTGCGGGAGCATATAGAGGAACACTAGGTGGCAGTAAGGTGGCAGAGGTAATTGGCGCCATCTCTGTATTGGGCGAACGCGAAAACCCGTTTCCCTTGCATGGCCTCGTAGATCGTCGCGCGCACGCACGCCGATCCAGGTGGCCGAGCCCTTCCCCCCTTCTCAAATCGCCCTCCCTCGTTACTCTCTCAACTCCCTCACATTCGACTGTCTCCGCGCGCACGCCGTGCGTCCCCGCCGGCCCGGCGCCAGCTCAGCCCGCTGCATGACGTTTCATGCTTCGTTATCTGCCCTTATCGCGATGCGTGCGCTGCTGTGCGTTGACTGGCCTGGGTAGTTTCGCCAGTTTCGTGGTACTCGGTAGCTGTGTGCTTGTGCTCCGCGATGTTTCACCCGTTTCACGACTCGTACCGCTCGTGCATCGTGCAGTGGTACACAAATACCTCAAAAACAAGCCATGCAAGGTTGTTCCGGGAGCCTCACAACAGGTGAGCGCTCAGACCCAAGGACATCAGAGGGCGCATGTACACGAACACAGCCCTGTCCATGTGTGTGCTCCGTGACGCTCCGGACGTCGTTGCGCCTTGATTGTGCTACACTTGCCTCTTCCCGGTAGAGAAAGCTGACAAAGAGATGTTCCTCCTCATTGTCACCTTGTCTATGACTTGTGTTTTTCTGTGCCAAGTCTCATTCTGGAACTTCAGTAACTTTCCCAGCTTTCCATGGCGTCCTCAGTGCTTTTTCTCTGTGTCACGTTCTACAAACGTACTAACAGTTGGAAAATTACTGTTCGTGTTTGTGTACTATCTCAGTAACCGCCGATGGGAAAACCGCGCGAACAACCGTCATGTGTAGGCATTGTACGCTTTTTTTTTTTCTTGAAAGCATGAGCATTGCAAGTGTCCTACATGCAGATTTTTGCAGTTCGTGTTTATTATACAAAGGAGTGCCCCGTAGGTACGACTTGGTGCCTTAAGTGACGTAATTTTATTGCTAAGCATTGCATTCGGGTCGAAAGAAAAGTCGTGTTGTTGGCTTATTTTACCTGGTCATTGAGGAATAAGCCTTTCTACGAATGTTTTCTATGTGCTGCTGCAAAAGCCGACTACCTTCTGTTCCCCTTGCCGCCGTTACTCAAGTTGTGGCCAAGTGCAAAATTATGTGATAATGTGTATTTCAGTTTTTAGTACAATGTTATTTTTGTTCAGCCATGTCTTTTTCAATTTGTTCAGCAGTAATGAACATGTCACGCATTTCATATACTTTCGTCCAGATTTATAAGTAAGCTCTTTTTTTGGCATGGCTCTCAATCAAACAATGTTAGCATTTTATTCTATTTTTTAGGTGTTTTGCGTGTCATTGTTTTTGCCATTACCAGTGAGTTTTCCCTTTTTATAGTTGTCATGACTATGTCATACATGTCGTCCAATTTTGTGCAATATCTTAGTGCATATATCAGAAGCTCGTCTACATTTCAGTCTTGAGGGCGTTATATAAAAATCTTGTTCTTTTTATGTGTGTGTACATGAAACGGCCTTCGCGTTTTCTAGCGTTTTCTTTTGTTATTTCACCGACTGCGAACTTTTGTGTTTAGTACTCTTGTATATGTCATGCACCTTTCACTTTTGCTCATTTTTTGAGCGTGTATCACACCAAGCTATCAGAAAAATCGGTTTTCGGAAACGAAGTCAATAAAGCGAGACTAAACATCTGTTGTGTTGGACAGACAGACAGACAGACAGACAGACAGACAGACAGACAGACAGACAGACAGACAGACAGACAGACAGACAGACAGACAGACAGACAGACAGACAGACAGACAGACAGACAGACAGACAGACAGACAGACAGACAGACAGACAGACAGACAGACAGACAGACAGACAGACAGACAGACAGACAGACAGACAGACAGACAGACAGACAGACAGACAGACAGACAGACAGACAGACAGACAGACAGACAGACAGACAGACAGACAGACAGACAGACAGACAGACAACGAACTTTATTTAATCCTGAGGAGCTACTTTCGGGACCTCCTAACGGGAGGCCATTGTAGCCGCTGGCCGCGCCCACGTAAAGGACAGAACGCCGCGACGCTCCGCTCTTTCCTGGGCTCTCTGGATAGCCTGGGCTTGCTTTCGGAGTACCGTGCTTCTGATGGCCTCCTCCCATTCGGCTTCGCTGGAGAGGAAGTCGTTAGGCAACGCGGGACATCGCCAGAGCATGTGAGCCATTGAGCAAAAGGTTTCAGTGCAGTCGGGACAACTAGGGTCCACATCCGAGTACATCCTACTGAGGAATCCCCGCGACGGGAAAGATCCCGTCTGCAGCATTCTAAGTGTAGCTGACTGACCTCTACTGAGCTTCGGGTGAGGCAGAGCATAAATTCTCCGACCAAGTTGATAATGTTTGGTAATTTCATTAAATGTGAGGAGTGGATCGTTCTGCTGAGTCCCTTCCTGCCCCTCCGGAGCCTCCAGACCGTCGCGGCGCGTGAGTTCTCGCGCACGGTCGTGGGCAAGCTCGTTGAGGTTTGGGAAGCCCTCGAGAACGTTCGTCCCCATGTGTGCGGGGAACCACGTGATATAATGAAAACCGGGGCAAGTCCTTTTCTCTAAAATAGAGGCCGCTTCTCGTGCGAGGTTACCCGACTCAAAAGCTCTGATTGCGTCTCTCGAGTCAGTGTAAATGTAGGAACGCTCTGGGTCACACAAGGCCAGCGCAACCGCAATTTGCTCTGCTATACTCGCGGTAGCCGCTCTGACCGAGGCCGAGGAGCGAAGCCCCCCCCCCCCGCCCGTCTATAACCGACAAGGCGAACACTCTCCTGTTCCCGTACCGCGCCGCATCGACAAAGACCGCGGAGTCTCTGTCATCTCTAACTTTCTTCAATATGGCTCGAGCACGGGCTTTACGTCTACCCTCGTTATGCTGCGGATGTACGTTCCGCGGAAAGGGCCTCACTAGGTAGGTCGCCCTCGTTTCTCGTGTCAATGTTATACGCCGGTCCTCCATTATCCTAGGAGCCATACCAACCTCGTCGAGAATTCGCCTGCCAGCTTGGGTCGACGATAGCCTAACCACCTGGGCAGTGACCTGTGCCTCTATAATCTCGTCTATGCTATTGTGCATACCGAGTTGATCTAGCCTGTCGGAGCTCGTGGCAATAGGCAAGCCTAGCACTTTCTAGATGCTCTTGCGCATGAGTGTATTTAATTTGGTCTTTTCCGTTTTTGCCCACACTAGAGCTGACGCCACATAGTTAATATGGCTTATGAGGAACGCGTTGTACATCCGAAGGAGGTTGTCTTCACCTAACCCCTTCTTTCGGTTGGACACCCTAGCAATTAGCCGCAACATATTCTCCGTTTTGGCTGTAACGTGGGTAATTGTTCTGGCATTACAGCCCCTCGCGTCTATGAGCAGGCCTAGTATCTTAACTGAGTCGACTCTAGGAATTTTCTGCCCATTATTCGCGTATAATGCCACGGGTAGCTGGTTGAGGGGTGTCAGACCCCGAACCCCTTGCCTTGCGGGTCTGTAAAGCAACAGCTCCGATTTACTCGTAGACAGCTTGAGACCCGTGTCCACGAGGTAAGCCTCCGTCTCGTCCAAGGCCGCTTGTAGAGCTTGCTCCATTTCAGCTAGGGAGCCCCCTGTGCACCAGATCGTGATGTCATCTGCCTAAAGTGCGTGGCCTATGCCCTGGAGGCCGCCCAGCCTATCTGATAGACCCTTCATGACTATATTGAAGAGCAGTGGCGAGATGACTGATCCCTGAGGCGTACCCCGAGCTCCCAATCCGTATACGCTCGACCGAATCGGCCCCACCTGAATAGTAGCAGTTCTATTCATGAGAAAGGACCTTACAAAGGCCTGGAATTTGACTCCTAGGCCTATCCCGTCCGTGGCTTGCAGAATGTTTCTATGAAACACTGTGTCGAACGCCTTAGTGAGATCCAGGGCGACAATCCCTCTCCCGTCCCGGGTGCCGCTATCAAAGATTTGCTTCCTTAGCATTAGCATAACCTCCTGCGTCGAGAGGCCGGGCCGGAAACCAACCATATTATGTGGGAAGAGGTTTCTGCGCTCTATGTACCGGGAAACCCTGTTCAAGATCGCGTGCTCCGCTACCTTGCCTATACACGATGTTAGTGATATTGGTCTCATGTTGTCCAAATGAAGGGGTTTTCCTGGTTTAGGGATGAGTGTCACTATAGCCGACCGCCATCCGTCAGGCACCTGTCCTGTCTCCCATACCCTGTTTACCTCCTTAGTTAGTAGTTTCACTGCTTTATCGTCCAGGTTTCGTAATAGCCTGTTAGAAATTTTATCCGGACCCGGAGCCGATCTGCTGTTTAAATTGTAGATCACCGCCCTGATCTCCGATTCTGTGAAAGGCGCGTCCAGTTCCTCTACCGTCGCGCACTCGATCTGCGGATAATCCTCTTCCTGCGTCGGCCCTATAGGAAGGTATCTATCCACGATCGCATTCAAAAGTGACTCTTCAGTACCTCCCTCCTGTTTGTGCCGGTGTATGACTTTACTAAGTGTTTGCCTTTGATTATGCTTTGTCTGTGCGTCGCCCAGGAGGTGCTTGAGGAGGTTCCACTTCCCTCCTGAGCGCATGGACCCGTCTACTGCCGCACGGACCTCGTCCCATTGTAGCCTATTGAGTTCCGCGCAATATCTCTCGATCTCTCTATTAAGCTCCGCAACCTTTTTCCTCAGCCTACGATTTAACCTTTGTGTTTTCCACCTCATCATAATTGACGATTTCGCCTCCAACAGATGCGCTAGGTGCGGATCCATTCTTAGGACCTCCGCTTCTGTTTCTACTACCTTAGTAGCCCTTTCGACGTCCTCCGTTAGCGATTCGATAGCCTCTTCAGACGAGGAAAATGTGCTCGTTCACTCCTTCCTAAGTTTCCTGAACTCCTCCCAGTCCGTGACTCGAAATACTCTCGCCGGTCGGGCGACCACCGTTAATGTTACCGCTACTATGAATTGGTCACTGCCCAGGTTCTCCTGGTTATTCGCCCACGTTACGTTACCTACGTTCCTTACACAGGCCAAATCAGGCGTTGTGTCTCTCGCAACTGACGTGCCCAGCCTAGTGGGGAACCTTGGGTCCGTGATTACCGAAAACGCAAGATCATCAAGGATCCTCGCCAGGTTCTCTCCTTTTACAGTCCGTCTGACGTAGCCCCATGCAATATGAGGGGCGTTAAAGTCCCCAGCAACTATCAGAGGAGAGTGTTTGGCTATCGACGTCGCCTTCCTAAGCAGGGAGTTAAACGTCTGTCTCTGGTCTGATGGCGGGCTATAGACATTAAGCACAAAGACGCTCTGCTTGAGACGCCCGTGCGGTATAACCTCCACGAAAAGGGCCTCCATCTTACCCCGTCCAGATTGGATTGGATGTTCAATAAAGGCTAGATTTTTTTTGATCATCGTAGCTAGTCCTCTGCCTCCCTCGTTCCTGACCGACACAGTGTTGAAGCCAGAGAGGGTAGGGTCGTCACATAGTGTCTCCTGTAATAACAAAATCTGCGGTTTTTTTACCTCATTCGCCAAAAGTTGCCGTAACGGGGCCTTGCGCCTTTGAGAACTAGCGCAGTTCCACTGCCATATTACCAGCTCTTTATGATCGCCCGCCATGATGCTACAACAACATACCTTGCTCCACCGCCGGAGCAACCTCGGAGTGATTCACTGCCTTGCTTTGCGCTCGGACCTTGGATTTGGCCTTAATCGCCGCCTTTTTTCTAGTACAGTCACTCTTTGGATCAAAAGCTTTACGCTTTCCTGATTTTTTCTACTTATCCTAAGTAGTTCTTCCAACATCTTTCTTTGCTGGACCTCTCCCTTAGACGTTTCCGAGTCGCTCTCGTCGTTAGGAAGGGGGGCCTTACGCTTTGCTTTAGTGAGTCCTACGCGGGGTATATGTTCGACTACCTGCGGCGTCTGGTCGCTCGCCTATATTTCAATGGACTTTGGGTTTGCCTTGGCGGCTTTGAGTCGGCGTACCTCCTCTCTAAGCTCCTTAACTTCCTTAAGTAATGCGTCAACGTGCGACCTACTACCATGCTCTGGCGAAGCCGACCGCGTTACCTCCGTGGGTCTCTGTGGCTCCTTCTTCTTCTTCCCTTTGACACGGTCCGCCCAGGTAGGCTCCTCCTGGATCCGCACGCTGGACACCGAGCGTCCTCTTGATCTGGAGCGCTGCCTGATTGCACCTCGCTTCTGCGCAGCTGGCGTGCGGGAGCGACTTCTTTCGGTGCTGCGCTCCTGCACAGCTGGCCTACGCGAGCGGCTCCTGCCGCCAGGCGTGATGACGTCGGTTCCCAGCTTCAGCTGCTCGGCGCGTCGACGCCGCTGCCGCCGTCTTCTTCTGACGATATATGGAACTTGAAATTTGTCCCTACACTCTTTGGCCGCTGTGGGGTGCGGGCCACCGCACAACGTGCATTGCGGATCGCACTGGTGATCTTCCGCCGGCGATCGTTTGCCGCAGGTGAGACACCACTTGATTCCCGGGTTGGGACACACGTCAACCCGGTGTCCCAGTCCTCCGCAACCGTAGCAGACTTCCGTGTGGCGTCGGTAGAGCGTGCAGCGAAACATGCTCGCGCCGCATGCCACGTAGTTGGGCACCCTCATTCCCTCGAAAAGTACCACCACCGCTGTAGTGTTCTTGATCCGCCTGGCCTCCAAAGCGCCCGGATTCCGATTATTTACAATTCTCGCTCTGAGTTGAGCCTCACTGACTTCCACGTCGACTCCTCTTATGACTCCTCTACACGTGTTCTCGGGTGGGGCCAGGTACGCCGCCACCCCAAACGTGCCTTCACCGAGCCTGATTTGCTGCACTCGGGCGTACGCGTCCGCGGTTTTCTCGTGAGGAGTACACACGACAAAAATGTTCTGAACTCCGTTGGGACACATCGTGTCCTCTTCGATTGCGGCTGGAGCCAAGGATACCGATATGGCCAAGGCTTGCTCAAAGCGTATTTTACTGACCTTGTTGACATTCAGGCCGTCGCGTGGTCTGACAATGATGCGAAAAGTGTCCCTCGGCAGTCGAGGCAGCCTCGCAGCAGCGGTGACGCGTCGTATCGCGTCGCGTGGTGCGGCAGTGCGGCCGCCGTCCCTCCGTCTGCCACTTGTAATTCCACCATCTTGACCCGAAGAATATTGTTCCCTGCGCCTGCCGGGCCGGCGGCCGTACGCCACCTTCCATCCCGCGTCGCATGCCTCTTCCTGAGTAATCTCTTCTCCTTCCACAACGTCCATCCTGGATTCAAAGTCCCACATGCGCGGGAGTAGGCCTAAGCCTACCCTCGCCATGTTCCAAACACTCGCAGAACGGCAAAATGTCCTCCCACCGACGAAAATCCGCTATCGGCAGGGTCCTCTTACGTGCCACGTCGATTAAGGCATAACTCGCCCGGTTTCGCAGGGAGACCCACTCGAGAACATTGATGAAAGCTGGAGCCGATGTCAAAGCGTCCGCACTAGTCGACTTCTTCTTCTTTGCATGATCCTGTTGTGTTCCACTTCCACTTCCAACTGTTGTGTTGGAAGTGGAATTCTGTTTTTTATGTCCCGGCACATGCTGGTATAAGTATGGGCAAGACTGCGTGCGTGCTGTTACGTTTCGCCTACAACGCGCGGTAATGCCGGCGCGGATGCAACGGACGCCGGGGCTTTGTTCAAAACGGCGGACATTTTGGCCTGTTCGACGCCGCCGCAACGCCTACCCGCCAAGCGTGTCCAGGCGTGTTTCAGTGCCACGTGTCTTCGTGTGTGCGTGTGTGTGTGTGTGCCCTCGCTTGTCAAAGCGCGGCAGCCGGGGAGCGGAGTTCCCCGAATGAGGAGCCTGGACGTCTCTCGGCTCAACTGTTCGCGCCGTCGTGTGGGTGAGGGTTGGCGATGCGTCACTACACTCGGTTCAGCAGGTCTCTCGGCCCGACAGTTCGCGCCGTCGTGGGCTCATGCTCCGCCGTCCCGTGACCTTCATCCCGTGACCTTCCCTCCTTCCCTTTTGGACCGCGACGCCGGGAGTATAAGAGCAGCTGCCCCCGGACGCCAGGAGAGAGGCTCCGATTTGTACTGTTGAGTTACGTGCTCTCCCGTCTCTCCACTTCGGTCGACCTGACCGGCCGCTCTTTTGCTATGTTAGAATAAACCAGTTGTTCTGTTACCAGTCTTCTCATGCTTTGCCGGGACCTTCGGATGCTTCCAGTGCCCCAGGCCGCCAGGCCAACGCTACCCTTGGGGCTTGCGACCCATTGGCAATAACGGGCGTCAACACCGAGTCCCCAACAACTCGTGCCAGCGGTGCGATTACAACATCTGGTTGCCAGCGGTGAGATCGCGACAACGGAGGCCAGCAGCGAAGAGATGCGGTTGAATGTATGCTGAGCAGCACAACGACCATCCGGGAGCAGCGCAACGAGCCCTGTGTGACGACTGGTTGCCTGCAGCGGAACGACTGCGCTGAATTCTTGGCTGCGAGGTTTGGTGAGTGCGGGACTTTCTTCTTCTAAGTTTTGCCAGGCTTTTGTTAGTGTCAGAAACAGAGCTGGTAATTGTGGTTGTCGTTGCTACCGGGTTAGTTTGCGGCAAGACAATAGTAGGCAGTAGAGAAAGCAGCATTCGGAGCAGCCATGGATTTGAAGTCGTTGCGCAAACCGAAATTGCTGGAGCTTGCGAGAGAGTTGGGTCTGGATGTCTCAGACAAACTCAGAAAACCAGAACTGCTAAGGGCTATTCTTGAGTTAGAAGCTGAGGATGACGAGCTGTCGGAATGCCTTGAGACCATTGAGGAGAGGGAGACGGCAAAAAGACAGGAGCGTGAACTTAAAGAACAGAAAGAGAAAGATGAGCGTGAACGAAAAGAACAGAAAGAGAAAGATGAGCGTGAACGAATAGAACAGAAAGAAAAAGAAGAGCGTGAACACGCTTTGGAAATGAAGCGTCTCGAGTTAGAGATGGAACGCGCTCGTAATGGAAGTCAGGCACACGGTGCAGGAGAACGAGTATTGTTCAAAATGACTGACCTGATGCGGCCGTTTAAGCTTGGAGAGGACATTGGTTTGTTCCTGGTTAACTTTGAGCGAACGTGCGAGAAGCAGGGGTTCTCTCGGGAAACGTGGCCACAGCGCTTGCTCACTTTGCTACCCGGCGAGGCGGCCGACGTAGTCGCTCGCTTGGAGAGAGAGGAGGCAGAGGATTTCGACAAAGTGAAATCGAGTCTGCTAAAAAAGTACCGGCTGTCAGCGGAGGCGTTCCGTCGGAAGTTTCGGGAAAATGAGAAAGGCAGAAGTGAGTCATATACAGAGTTTGCGTACAGGCTTATGTCAAACATGCAGGAGTGGCTCAAAGAAGAGAAAGCGTTTGGTGACCACGAGAAAGTTCTGCAGTGTTTCGGGCTAGAACAGTTTTATAGTCGGTTACCTGAGAACGTGCGGTACTGGGTCTTGGATAGGCCAGACGTTAGTACGGTGGCTAGAGCCGCTGAGTTAGCCGAGGAGTTTGTGACGCGTCGGGCTCGTGGAGCTAAGGACGGTCAAAAGGGTGAATTTGGCTCCAAGTTTGAGAGGCCAAAGTTCACGCCCATGAGAGCAAAGGGGGACACACGTAGTGCGGATGCGAGTGAAAGCAGTCCGACCGAACGTAAGGAGACGGCGGCAACCGAAGCCGAACGCAGAAAGCGGTTCGAGACGAGGCAAGCGCGCGTTTGTTATACGTGCCAGAAGCCGGGTCACTTTTCGGCGCAGTGCCCAGAAACAAAACCAAAAGTCGTGTTTTTTTCATTAGGCAGCACTGACGAGAACATCAAGCTTCTCGAGCCTTACATGCGAGACCTCCTCGTGAACGGGAAAGAGTGCCGAGTGCTTCGCGATACCGCAGCTACGATGGATGTCGTTCACCCCTCTTACGTAGAACCCGATATGTTCACGGGCGAGTGCGCATGGATCAAGCAAGCAGTGGAAGCTCATAGCGTGTGTCTGCCGGTAGCAAAAGTGCTTATTGAAGGACCTTTCGGAGCACTTGAGACGGAGGCCGCAGTGTCATCTATGCTGCCCCCCCAGTACCCGTACCTATTTTCGAACAGGTCCGATCACCTCCTGCGCGAGAAGGGGCTTTTGTTTGGTGAGGCTAGCGTTCAGGCCTTAACCAGATCGAAGGTTCGGGAGCTCGCTGCAAAGGCGGTAGTTGCGGGACCGACGTTGTCGAACAATGAGAAAGGGTCAGAGGTGCAGCAAGCTGATATTCAGAGCACGCCCGAACTGAATAAAATTGAGCCTGTAGCGTTAAAGGCAGCAGATACTGGAGAGGAAATTCCCGACACGGGAAAGTTAGAAGAGCTGTCTCCAGATTTGCTCATCGCGCCTACGTCAGACGGACTTAACAGGTTGCTAAAAGTCAGCCGGTCGGCTTTGATAGCCGAGCAAAAGAAGGATGGCAGCCTAGAAAACATACGCTGCATTATCAAGGAAGGTATCGCCAAGAAAAATGCTCGCTTTGTGGAAAGAGGTGGGGTCCTGTACCGGAAGTATCTAGACCGCAGGGGAGTGGAGTTCGATCAGCTGATCGTGCCTCAATGCTATCGTCAGGATCTGTTGCGCTTGTCGCATGGGGGTTCGTGGTCTGGACACCTAGGAGTTAAGAAAACTAAGGACCGTCTCTTGCAGGAGTACTATTGGCCAGGGTGTTTTCGGGACGCAGACCACTTTGTGAAGACATGCGACACCTGTCAGCGGGTGGGCAAGCCAGGGGACAAATCGAGGGCGCCGTTGAAGTTGGTACCTATCATTACGGAGCCTTTTAGACGGCTCGTTATTGATACAGTGGGACCTCTGCCGGTAACAGCCACGGGGTACCGACACATTTTGACTGTGATCTGCCCAGCGACAAAGTTCCCTGAAGCAGTGCCGCTTAAAGAACTCAGCTCAGTTGAGATAGTCAATGCACTACTGTCCATATTTGCGCGAGTTGGTTTTCCTGCAGAAATCCAGTCAGATCAGGGCACAGTGTTTACTAGCGCTTTGACGACAGCCTTTCTCGAAAGGTGCGGGGTAAGGCTGTTACACAGCTCAGTGCACCACCCCCAGTCGAATTCCGTTGAGAAGCTCCACTCCGTCATGAAGCGCGTGTTGAGAGCATTGTGTTTTGAACATCAAACTGACTGGGAGCTGTGTCTGCCTGGAGTGATGTTTGCTTTAAGAACCGCGCCGCATGCGGCTACGGGGTTCTCGCCAGCTGAGCTGGTGTACGGTCGCTCGCTGCGATCTCCGCTTCGCATGCTTCGAGAATCATGGGAAGGCAGGGGCGACGACCCAGTCGTGGTAGAGTACGTGCTTAAGCTCCTCGAACGCTTAAGAAGGGCACAGGAGTTGTCAGGTGAAGCAATGGCAGAGGCCCAGCAGAGGGCCAAGGTTTATTATGATCGGACAGCCAGGGCCCGTCGTTTTGAGGTGGGCGATGAGGTCATGATATTGCGCACATCGCTAAAGAACAAACTCGACGTGCAGTGGGAGGGCCCAGCACGGATTGTTCAAAAACTGTCGGACGTTAACTACGTGGTGAGTCTGCCAGGAAAGCGGAAAGCACAGCAAGTTTACCACTGTAATCTGCTCAAACCCTATAAGCAACGGGAAGCAGTGGTGTGCATGATGGTAAACGTGCCCGAAGAGCTTCCGGTCGAGCTTCCGGGACTAGGCTCAGTGACGAACAGGAAAGACACCGATCAAGTCATTAGTGACTTAATAAGTAAAGCATCGCTGTCGCCTGAGCAGAAAACCGAACTACACCAGCTCTTACAAGAGTTTCAAGGTCTGTTCTCTGAGAGGCCTGGTAGGACTTCTGTCCTTACTCATGACATAGAACTTACCTCCCCAGAGCCAGTACGATCCAAGGCGTACCGGGTGTCACCCCGCCAGAGCGATATTATGGAGGCTGAGGTAAAGAAAATGCTACAGCTCGGTGTTATTGAAGCGGGTGAGAGTGATTATACCTCCCCTTTGATTTTAGTTGAGGTACCGGGCAAGGAACCTCGTCCTTGCGTCGACTACCGCAGGCTTAATTCCATCACTAAGGATCAAATTTATCCGATCCCTAACATCGAGGAGCGCCTTGAGAGAGTGAGTAGCGCTCAGTTTATTTCCACCCTAGATCTTGTCAGGGGTTATTGGCAAGTTCCACTTACAGAAGAGGCTAGTAGGTATGCGGCGTTCATTTCACCAATGGGGACATTCCGTCCTAAAGTTTTGAGTTTTGGTTTGAAGAACGCGCCATACTGCTTTTCAAGCCTCATGGATAAAGTGTTGCGGGGACAGCAAGAATTCGCTTTACCGTATCTAGACGACGTAGCGATATTCTCCGCGTCCTGGCCTGAGCATATGGCGCACTTGCGGGCAGTGCTAACCCGCCTGCGCGATGCGGGCTTGACAGTCAAGGCTCCCAAGTGCCAGTTAGCACAAGCCGAGGTTGTCTACCTCGGACACGTGATTGGTCGGGGTCGTCGCCGCCCCTCTGAAATAAAGGTGGCCGCTGTGCGAGACTTCCCGCAACCGCGTACGAAGACCGATATTCGGTCGTTCTTAGGTGTCGCCGGCTACTATCAGAGGTACATCCCCAGGTACTCTGATATCGCGGCTCCCTTGACGGATGCTCTAAGAAAGACAGAGCCGCAAACAGTCGTCTGGGATGAGACGAAGGAAAGAGCTTTTAGCGCCCTAAAGAGCGCCCTAACAAGCCAGCCTCTGCTACGATCGCCCGACTACACAAAAGGGTTCGTTGTTCAGTGTGATGCTAGTGAGCGAGGCATGGGCGTTGTACTGTGCCAACGGGAAAATGGAGAAGTAGAACACCCCGTCCTGTATGCTAGTCGTAAGCTGACGAGTCGTGAGCAGGCGTATAGCGCCACCGAGAAAGAGTGTGCGTGTATCGTATGGGCCGTTCAGAAATTGTCATGTTACCTAGCTGGCTCGAGGTTTATCATTGAAACGGATCACTGCCCTCTCCAATGGCTGCAGACCATCTCTCCCAAAAATGGCCGCCTCCTGCGCTGGAGCCTCGCTTTGCAACAATATTCCTTTGAGGTGCGTTACAAAAAGGGGAGTCTCAACGGTAACGCCGATGGCTTAAGTCGAAGCCCCTAACGTGGGAATCAGCCTCAAAATTGCTTGTTACTGATGTTTTTCTTCCTGAGGCAGGATTTTTAACCTATTGCTTTTGTGTAGTGTTTCAAAGTGATGATGTGCTTTTTAGTGCAATTTTTCCGATTTGTGGACGCGTTCTGAGTGCTGCTAAACTACTGTAAGGAACTAGGCAGCAGTATAAAAGGGGAAAGAGCCTGGCAGGGCTTAGTGAGGGTTGTGCCGTGCTTGCTGACTGAGCGGTTGACTTTCGGCGTAGTTCTAACGCTTGCCGGAAACGAGAACAAAAATGTCAACTCTCCCGAAGTCACTTTGCAGTGTCCTGTGTGCACCTGAACGTGAGAACGAGGCCTTCTCTGTGCGCTGCGCTCAAGAAACGCCAAAGGACGCCCGACTTCGGTTATGAGCATCATCGAGCGACATCCCTCCGGACAGCGGATGCAGTCCCCTGACCATCGGGATCTCCTTCCCCCGGCGGGGCGGTCTGTTACGTTTCGCCTACAACGCGCGGTAATGCCGGCGCGGATGCAACGGACGCCGGGGCTTTGTTCAAAACGGCGGACATTTTGGCCTGTTCGACGCCGCCGCAACGCCTACCCGCCAAGCGTGTCCAGGCGTGTTTCACTGCCACGTGTCTTCGTGTGTGCGTGTGTGTGTGTGTGCCCTCGCTTGTCAAAGCGCGGCAGCCGGGGAGCGGAGTTCCCCGAATGAGGAGCCTGGACGTCTGTCGGCTCAACTGTTCGCGCCGTCGTGTGGGTGAGGGTTGGCGATGCGTCACTACACTCGGTTCAGCAGGTCTCTCGGCCCGACAGTTCGCGCCGTCGTGGGCTCATGCTCCGCCGTCCCGTGACCTTCATCCCGTGACCTTCCCTCCTTCCCTTTTGGACCGCGACGCCGGGAGTATAAGAGCAGCTGCCCCCGGACGCCAGGAGAGAGGCTCCGATTTGTACTGTTGAGTTACGTGCTCTCCCGTCTCTCCACTTCGGTCGACCTGACCGGCCGCTCTTTTGCTATGTTAGAATAAACCAGTTGTTCTGTTACCAGTCTTCTCATGCTTTGCCGGGACCTTCGGATGCTTCCAGTGCCCCAGGCCGCCAGGCCAACGCTACCCTTGGGGCTTGCGACCCATTGGCAATAACGGGCGTCAACACCGAGTCCCCAACAACTCGTGCCAGCGGTGCGATTACAACAGTGCCAACGCATAGCTCACGGCGCACCACGCGCCAGGTCGCAAGCGATGCCAATGCGCTGCGTAGCGCGCGCATTGCTTGCCAGCTGGCGCGTGGCGCGCCCTAGCACGCGCGCGATAAAAAAAAACGCGCCGCGTACAGGTAAAAACAAGAAAAAAAGTAAGTGGCGCGCGCGGCATGGGGGAAAGGGTGAAAGTGAGCGGAGCGGGTCGGCATAATAAAAACAAAAAGAAAAGAAAAACGCTTGGGAGAGGAGGCGCCGCGCGGCTGCTATTCCCGTTGCCGTGACAACGTAAAAAATCGTGTGCGCCGCCATTTTACTTCTGCGTTGCCCATTGGTTAGGGCCGTAACTGAAGGGGACCTCTACGCTAGCGTCGAAAGAGCGTCTGCTCGAAAACAGCCAATGGCAGCCATGCGGAGATTCACCCCCTTGACTGACCGCCGAGCCATAGAATGGCCGAGCAGCCGTGCTCGTCGGTGTTTATGGATGGATGGATGGATGGCGGCTACACCCTTTTGAACGGGCGGCGGCTGGCGCCACCTAGCCTTTTGCTCCCCCTCCTATTTTTTTCTTCTTTATATCCCCTTCTCCTTAAACTACTTTTCACTACACTCCTCCCCCCAAAATAAATATCTAAAATAGTATAGAAAACATTAGCTCCCCGATTTATGGTATTAAATCTCCCTTGACTTCCTCCACCAATCCTCTAGCCTCCCCGTCGTTACTGCCACTCTTTTCTCGTCTATTTGCCCTCGTTCCCCGGGAAAACCTAATGCTCCTTCCATATCTGTCACTCAGGCACGTACCCAGGATATCTTTTCGGGGGGGGGGGGGGGGGGCACCACCTCCATCATCATCATCATCATCCTGTTTTATGTCCCCTGCAGGACGAGGGCCTCTCCTTGCGATCTCTAATTACCCTTTCTTGCGCCAACCGATTCCAACTAGCACCCTCGAATTTCCTAGTTTCATCGCTCCACCTAGTGTTTTGTCGTCCTCGATTGCGTTTTCCTTCTCTTGAGGGGCCATCCTAGGACTCGGGCCTGCCAGATAACTGCGCAGAATCTCAATAAACTTGTTACCACCACCTTCTCTTGGTACCCATTCTGTAACCCTAATGGTCCAACGGTTATGTAACCGGCGCATCACATGACCTGCCAGCTACATTTTTTCCTCTTAATGTCAATTAGAATATGGTCTATACCCGTTCGCTCTCTGATCCAAACCGCTCCCTTTCTCTCTCTTAACGTTATGCCTAGCAATCTTCGTTCGATCGCTCTTTGCACGGTCCTTAACTTGCTCTCAAGTCTCTGCCCCATATGTCAGCACTGGCAAAATGCATTGGTTGCACACCTTACTTTTCAGTAATAATGGTATGCTTCCATTCAGGAGCTGGCAATGTCTGCCATATGCGATCCAAATTATTTTTATTCTTCTCTGAATTTCTTTCTTATGATCAGTGTTCCCTGTGATTAATTGACCTAGGTAAACGTATACTCCTTCACAGTCTCTAGTGGCCGACTGGCGATCCTGATCTCTTGTTCCTTTGCCCGGCTATTTATCATTATATTCATCTTCTGCATATTAATATTCAACCCCACTCTTACACTCTCTCTGTTAAGGTCTCCAATCATTTGTTGTAACTCGTCTGCATTGTTGTTGAATAGAACAATGTCATCGGCAAACCGAAGGTTGCTGAGATATTTGCCGTCGATCATTACTCCTAAGCCTTCCCAGTTTAATAGCTTGAATTCTTCTAAGCACGCAGTGAATAGCTTTGGAGAAATTGTGTCTCCCTGTCTGACCCCTTTCTCTATAGGTATCTCCCTGCTTTTCTTGTGTAGAATTAAGGTAGCTGTAGAACCTCTGTAGATATTCTTACGCGAAGGACGAGTCAGTAAGACGAGAAACTATTTACAGATTATATTTACAACTGTTGCAGCGCTGACCGGTTAGATTCACAGCGCGAGCCCAGTTCATTCTTCCTCCTCTTTTGTTTGAACGAGGTGAGTGGGCGCCTCGTTCAAACAAACAAATACCACAAGCATGTAGCAATATTTTCCAAGCTTTTTACGTAAGCGTTCTGTACTCCTTGATTACGTAGTGCCTCTATGACTGCTGGTATCTTTACTGAATCAAATGCCTTTTCGTAATCTATATGAGCCGCATAGAGGCTTATTGTACTCTGCGGATTTCGCGATAACCTGATTGATGACATGGATGTAATCCATTGTAAAGTATCCCTTCCTGAAGCCAGCCTGTTCCCTTGGTTGACAAAATCCAGTGTTGCCCTTATTCTATTGGAGATTATTTTGGTAAATATGTTATATAATACTAGGAGCAAGCTAATGGTCCTATAATTTTTCAAATCTTTAACGTCTCCTTCTTTGCGGATTAGTATAATGTCTGCATTATTGCAGTTTTCTGGGACCCTTGCAGTCGATAGACACTTCGTATAAAGAGCCGCCAGTTTTCCAAGCATTATGTCTCCTCCATCTTTGATTAAATCGACTGTTATTCCACCTTCTCCTCCCGCTCTTCATCGTTTCATGTCTTGCAGGGCCCTTCTGACCTCATCGCTAGTTATATGAGAGTTTCTGTATCCTGTTCATTACTGTTTCTAAGTGAGGTATCGTGACTCCTCTGGGTACTGTATACAGGTCAGCTTAGAATTTTTCCGCTGCTATTATTATATCTTCGAGATTGCTGATATTATCCTTCTTATCATTTAGTGCATACATCGTGGTTTGTCCTATGCCAGGTTTCTTTCTTACTGATTTCAGGCTGCGTTAATTTTTTACGGCTTCTTCAGTCTTTCTCGTGTTATAGTTTCGAATATCAGCTATTTTCAGCTTGTTGATCAGTTTTGACAGTTCCGCGAATTGCGTAACGCTGTGCGGCCGCCAGTCCCATACAACCGCGTAGAGCGCAGGACTCTGCGATTCTAGACGTACTGCGCTCACCGCGAAAAGTTAGAAAAACACCCACATAAGCACAGCAGAGAAGTAGCTACGTGAGGCGGTTCGACCGATAACTGTAGAAGCGTCATTCAAAACAAGTAATTGTTCTCCACTTCCGGCGGCGTTTTCTCTACTTCCTTTTTAAATAAAAAGATGTTGATCCATAAATATTCTCATAAACAACGGTTAACTTTTTTTATTATTCGCTTTTCCTTGCAGTTTGGTTGTTGCCTTGGCTCTCTCCCTTAGTAGATCGCTTAATTTTTCAACTCCTTGCGATTTTTGTTTCCAGTTGCCAATTTTGCACGAAAAGTGCTATACAATCAGAGAAAAACAGACGAGGTAACGGGCGACAGTCATCTTGCTTATGGGTTTAAGGGTTATTGCAGGGTTTCATGATGGACGCTCTTTCACATTATTTTATTTCCCACCTTATCTAACGCGTATCACGTGTATATGGTTCCGGGCATCTGCCAGCGTCGTGACGAGCCGTAACTCAGGGAAATAATGAAGCAAAGGGAAAAGTTAAACGCAATTGGCGTTTTCTTCGGCCGCAACTCGTTCCACGAGAGTACAGACCAGCTGAGTAACAGCAGCATCCCTTTCCTGGTCCCAGGATCAGCCTAAACAAAGAAGGTTGAACTAACAAAAGCAACAGCTATGCGCGTGACGGTTGAATAGATGGTGACAACTGAACGCATCTCGAGTTATTCGCGCGGGTGCGGAATCTATGAGAAAACTGCCCTTCACATTACAAGAGATGCCGATAACTACCGCCATCTAAAAGGAGTGAAAAAGGCAGCATAATGCTGACTGATGAATAGATGCCGAGTCTCAACATTGATCTGGCGGCGCTTTAGGAATGTGTGAGGAGTGGTGGTGTGGGTAAGGAGGGGGGGGGGCCCGGGCCCCCCGGGCCCCCCCCTAGGTACGTGCCTGCTGTCACTGTTCCCTCAGCCAGAGTCGCGCGAAGGTCTGTGCATCTCAGCACTATATGCTCTGTGGTCTCAATTTCTGCTCCGCAAGCTGTGCACAAAAGGTCCACGTCTTCAAACTTAGCCCTGTATGTTTTCGTTCTCAAAACCCCCGTCCTAGCTTCGAATAATAGTGAGCTGTCCCGCAAGTTATCAAATAAGCGCTCTCTCTTTATCTCCTGTTTTTGTGTCCTATACATAGATAACGCTGGCTTTCCGAGCATTCCTTCTTCCCACATCTTTCTGTCCGTCTCGTTCACCTCCTTTCCCACACTATAACCAGGTTGGACCCCTTCCCTCGGCTGTAGGTATCTAATCCTCAGCTTCCTAGTTCTGAGTGTCCACTTTGTGTTCAAACTTTTCATGTATAGATATTTGTACACTTTTCCCGTCCACCTTTTTTCCCCCAGTGCAGGGAGTCTCTGTTCATATTTTAGCTTACTTATTGCGTCTCTACCTTCGAATGACGTCCATGCCATGTCCCCCTGCACTCCCTCATTAGGGGTGTTCCCGTGCGCTCCTAAGGCCAACATGCCTACACTTCTCTGTCTTGTTTCCATGCATGCCTGAACTTCCGATTTCATGCACAGTACTGAATTTCCGAATGTGAGGCCAGGTACCATAACCCCTTTTAATACCCCTCTAACCAACTCGTACCTAATATAGTTACATAGTGCCTTGTGTTTCATTACTGCTGAGTTCCTTTTCACTTTTTCAATCATAATTTTTTCATGTTCTTCCAAGTACTTTTTGCCCTCGTTTAGCCATATACCCAAATACTTGTATTTTTCGACATGATCAATCTTAGTGCCTTGTATTTCCAACGGTTCCCCCCTTTCTTCATTGTATACTATTATCCCAGAGTTCTCTGCACTGAATTGGAGTTCCAATTTCTCTCCCTCCTCTCCACATATCCTCATTAGTTCCTGTAGCCCTACTCGGGCGTCAGCAAGCAGTACAATATCATCTGCATACATCAGTCCGGCTAGTACTTGAGCTACCTTCTGCCCTTCCAGCATATATCTTATGTCGGTTTCTATTGTGCTCTGTTCTAGCAACATTTACGTTTGCTCATGTAAATCATAAAAAGCAGGGGCGACAATGGACAGCCCTGCCTGAGACCACTTTTATTTTAGCTGGCTTTGTAGTTTCCTCCTCCCATGTTATCTCTGCCTCATTATCTGTATAAACTTGTTGTAGAAACCCAATCACCTTTCTATCTAGACCATATTCCTTCAACTGGCTCCGTAACTTTTCTCGGTTTACATTATCATAGGTTCCTCTAATGTCTAAAAAAGCTATCCATAGCGGTTTCTGCCTGGCTTCCGCTATCTCTATGCACTGTGATATAACAAATAAGTCATTATCTAGCCTTCTGTTCCTTCTAAATCCATTCTGCAGCTCTCCCAAAATCTCTTCACGTTCTGCCCATTCCTCCATTCTCATTTTCTCCATCTGCATTGTTACTCTGTATATGACTGATGTGACAGTTATTGGCCTGTAGTATTTAATGTTGTCCTTGCTTCCCTTACCTTTGCGAACTAATATCATTCTGCTTGATTTCCATATTTCCAATCCTGTGGAACATCTCCCCCTACAACTATTTGTTCAATAAGTTGTCGTAACTTTAATTTACTTTTCTGGCCTAATATGCTTATCGATTTCATAGGTATGTCATCAGGTCCTGTCGCTGTTCCCACGGGGACCTTGTGTTCAATTCGGTCCCATTCCTTACTTATCATCCTCTGTTTTCCTCCTCTAATTCTGTCCTGTTGTTATTGTTCTCCATTTCGCTACCCTCTGGCTCTGGAAATGCTGCCTCTATTGTTAACCTAATATGTTCCTGAGCTTCCTCTCCCTCTACCTTGTTCCTTCTGGTGGGGTCAGTGAGTGCTGAACTACCTCTGTCTTCTTACTCTGTTGCCTTATGTGTTCCCAAAACTTCTTAGAGGCATGTCTGTCTTTTTTTTTCGTATCTCTAACAACAACTGTACCCCAACTTTTGCTATCTTGGCTTGACTTAATGCCGATGCTTCTCTTTTCATTGCAAGGTAATTCTCCCATTTTGTCTCCACCACTTCTGGTGGGGCTCCCCTTTTCTTTGCTGCTCTGCGTTTTCTGCACGCATCTTTGCGTTGCTCTATGGCCTCCTTAACTTCTCGGTCCCACGAGCTTTTCGGTTTATGTTTTCCCTGCTTACTTCCTAGATTCCTAATCTGTCCCTTCTCTAGCTCTCGTTTAAATATACCTATTAACTCGTCGTATGTCCACGCCTTTCGCGGTTGCTTGGATACAATGTTTTCAATGTTTTTTGCCAGTTCTTGTAGGTCATTCAGTTTGCTCATACATTTCCTTTCTTTAGTTTCTATCAGTGGTACTGTCCTTCCAAAACTGATTTTGATTCGTTTGTGATCACTCCCCAGGCTTTTTGTACCTTCCTCATCAATTTCCATACCTCCCAACCGTTCATACAGCTTGTGGGACATTAGGCAGTAGTCGATTGTCGAGTGGGAGTTATTTCTTTCCCATGTTATCTTCCCGTCGCATTTAATTTCAGTATTAACTATTACAAAATCATGGGCCTCACAAAAATCTACTAACATCTGCCCTGTTGCACCTGTCACCCAGTCAAAGTATTGCGGTGCGGTGACCAATGTTGCCTGCCGAGCTTAGCAGGACACCGAGCATGGCGGGCGAACCAAGATTATGCCTGAGGGCGCGTCACATGCTTGCTACAAAGTGCTTCGCGTAAAGCGTGTAAATTATTATAAGAATTTAAAAATGAACATCGCTGACGATCGCAGCGCACTGCGCGGCGGAATTTTAGGCCGCCCCTACCCATATGACGCAAATCACCTATATGACGTCAGTGGGGCGAGCTATCCGATTGGCTGACCAGGGCGCGTGATCGATAATTTTCCCAACTTTATGGTTAACAAGTGATGTTCGTAATAGTTGGAATGTTAGTTAATTAGCTTTTATAAAAAGAAAGTAACATAAAGGGGATGCACAAGGACAATTTTTCTGTACACTTAAGCACTTCCGACACACAGCAAGTGTCGTCTGCTTGTTTTACAACGTGCTCCGTCTTTGACGAGAGCTCCACCGTCAGTGTCGGCCTGTCTTTTCGTGAGCGCTATGATTCGACTTTTTTGCGTTGTGGAGTGCAAACGTAGCGACTGGCAATATGTCAAGCTACGACATCGTCCCTCTGCAAGCCAGCAGACGAACGGACTGGCTGCGGCGCATGGGACTGCCGCTATCCGATCAGTGCCAGGATTGGCGCGATTGCGGCCGTCACTTTACACCGGAAGATTACTAACGCAATAGCGTTTCGCGAGTCCGGTATTAGGGTAAACGCAAGCGCAAAGGGGACAGGGCCTGGCCGTGTCCCCTTGCGTGTCGTTTCATGGGATGAACAGAAGCGCAAATGTGAATGCTCTGCACGGTGCAGCCACCTGGTGGCATAGAGGTCAACCAGACAGAGTAGCAGTAACAAAATGTATTTTTCTTTGCTGCTGATGTAAAGTTTCCGCAGGAGTGTAATCGTTAACACGTTGTTTTTGTAAATGTTTAAAATGTTTTACACTTGGTTAGAACAATATTCGCTCTTTCTTTGGCTGGTTAAGCTGTGTGCCAATGGGTGGCTGGACCGTGGAGACCGATCAGGCAGCTCACGTACGTCTACGCTAAAGTTCCTTCATCAGCTTGAGTTTATGCTTCCACCGTTCCGTCGAAACGTTCCGCTAGTGTGTGGTTACCGGAATACCAGACACGTTCGGCGCTGCGACAGAATTCTCACAACGCACGCTGCTTCGATAGCTCTCGCTTGCGGTCGAGGGCCAAGCGGCTAGCGGAGAGGTTTCGCGCGGGCGGGCTCTAAAACAACCGGAAGTGGACGATGTGACGTCGCATCGTGAGGCAGAACCAGTGAAGCCGGCGCTTAGCCTCGATGGCTCGGCAAACGAGTTGAGGAGGAAAAGCACGGCTAGGGAGGAGGGTAAGTTGTAATCGCTTGTAGCTCCATAATACGTAAAGCTTCACTTAAATTGTGGTGCGAATGTTCTACTTAAGCTGTACCCTATGCGTCTCGAAGATTTGTCCGAACCGTTTTAGGGGCCCTTTAACCAAAACGCCGAGGAAGAGGACAGTCGCTTCAACAGACTTCTGCCTCCGGATATGATCGCGTTGCAAGAGACACACGGCAGACCCAGACTCCCGGGTTACGTGACCTACACGGATCCGACGTAAGGCGGGACGGCGTTACTGGTGCGCACCAACATAGCAGCCACCCAGCACCTCACGGCGCAAAATGGCTGCGAACCCACGTTGGTCGAGGTTCACACAAGAACGATTGGCAGTGCCCGAAACCTGTTTGTGATGAGCGCATACTGCAGGCCGTCAGAAAGGCAGTACGACTTTGAAACATTAGTGTGTCAGGTGAAGAGGTTGGCGGGGAACAGGCCGCTCCTGATCCTAGGCGACTTCAACGCCGCTCACACTACATGGGGTTACAAATACCAATCTAAACGAGGCAAGGCTCTAGCAAAGGCAATGGAGGGCCAAGAAATGGCGCTCCTTAATGAACCGGGCGTCGTCACCCGAAAGGGAAACAGCGTCAACAGGAACACCACCCCGGACCTGTCGTGGATGGTGGGCTGCCTAGAAGCGGCCTGGCGGAACGAAGACGTAGACCTGGGCTCCGACCACAGCATCATAAGTGTAACGATCAAGGGACCAAGGTTCCGGGCAGCCCTCGGCAAAGCCCGGATACCCGACTGGGACCGAATGCGCAAGCACACGGACGAAGAAAACGAGACCTCCGGAGAAAACGCGAAGGAGGGCAGACATCAAACGTACGCAGAATGGGCGCGACTACAAAAGATCGCGCTCGACAGATTTACTCAAGAAGTTGTGACAACGATGCAGACGCCCTTCGTCGACGCCAAACTAGCACACATGTGGGCGGCACGGCACTCGCTCACGCGAAGATGGAAGCGTCAACGTCGAAACAAGAAGCTCGTCGAACGCATCGCGCTCCTCAACAAACAGATCGCTAAATACGCAACCAAGCTGTGCCGAGAGAACTGGATGAGTACGTGCGACGGGCTGCAGGGAAAGCTGTCGGCGCGCAAGACCTGGAGCCTGCTCAGACACCTGATCGACCCGTTGAGCAGCAAGACCACAACCAACCGCAACCTCACCAAATTTCTGAACGCTTACGATGGCAACGGCCAAAGGCTCATTGAAGACCTCAAGGCGATCTACCTCAAGACGGAGAGAGGGCGATTTCCCATACCGGAGGAGTACGGAGGACCGGAAAATCCGGCATTGGATGAACCGTTCACCATCACGGAGTTATCAACCCTTTGAGGGTCGACGCTGTAAATATACGGCGCCGCGAACAGTCCGAAAATGGTCGAAGCCGTATATTTACGGCGCCGTCTGTACATTTAAAACACGCGCTAATTTCCTTACTTTTTCTTGCCTGCCATGTGCTGCCACTATGTGGGAATACATCGAATTTTTTTCTCGGGTCTCTATCTTTCGATTTTCGTTGTATAGTGTTTTTTTGTTTTTTTTGTTGCTCCAGCGCGTCTGTTACCGCTCCCGCATTGGCGCCCTCGCGGGAGCGCGGCGGTTAGTTTCGGTTTTGTTCCGCACGCGGTTTCGGCTTCTTTCGCTTGCAAAACTGATGGCTATCTCGTTCTTATCACTCAAAGGGTGACCACCTGTTAGTCGCTCATTTGTTGCTCACAAAGGTCCGCTTACGAGGGATGCCGCCGTGCATGCGTTTCCTTTTTTGGCACTTTATTCAGAAGTTGCCTCCCACGGCTGCTCAGGGAAGCAGTACCCGGAGGAGGTGCCACGTCTGCACTAACACCACTCGGCAGCAAAAACGTCGCAAGGACACAAGGTACATGTGCGCTGAGTGCAACAAACCGCTCTGTGTGGAGCCATGCTTCAAGGACTACCACACGCTGAAGAAATATTAATGCAAGAGGAACATTTGAGACTTGCGAAAAATTTTCGTGTGCGCATTCTTGAGTATTTTTCTCGTGTGGACATTGTGTATAATAATGCGCCAAATTTTTTTTTTAATTCTTATGACTTTATTTGCTATTTTTTATTGTTCTTCATGAATAAACAGTACATACATGGCAACGCAAAATATTTTTTTCTCACTTTACGGTCACCCTAGAAAAATTACGGTAATTTTTTTTTGAAATAGGTCCCTCTGAAGAATTTATATGTGCAATAAAAAAATCGACCCTGGGTGGTCGCATATGGCGAAAAAAATCGACCCTCAAAGGGTTAACAGCCATAGACGAAAGTAATAAGACGAGCGCACCCGGAACGGTCGCCATTACATACAAGCTGCTCAATAACATGATTGATGCGGCGGCACGCGGGCTCCTGGGTCACATCAACAGAACCTGGGAAAGCTCGAAGTTGCCCGGAGAATGGAAAGAGGCCGAGGTGCGGTTCATACCTAAACCCGGCAAACCTCTGACGATCGAGAACATGCGCCCTATCTCGCTCACGTCCTGTGTGGGCAAAGTCATGGAACGCATGGTTCTCAGAAGACTTCAAGCACACCTGGACGAGACAAATCAGATGTCGGCGACCATGTATAGATTCCGCCAGCACCTGAGCACCCAAGACGTCCTGATCCAATTACACTTACTAGTGATTAAAAGAGCAACGAGGCACGCGCCCCGGGGTATACTGGCTTTGGACCTCAAGCGGGCCTTCGACAACGTGTCCCACGCCAGCGTGCTCGAGAAGCTACGCAAGACGGGGTGTGGCCGCAAGACCTACGGCTATATTAAAGATTTCCTAACCGATAGAACAGCAACTATCCGGATAGGAAATGAATGGTCAGAGCCTGTGGAGCTCGGAGACAGGGGTACCCCACAGGGGTCGGTCCTGTCGTCTCTGCTTTTCAACCTAGCACTCCTGCCCCTGCCCGATCTACTCAATCAGATCGAGGGCGTGGACCACGCGTTCTATGCCAACGATATAGCGGTGTGAACGAACCGCGCGGGGTCCGATGCCTGGGCGGAGGAAGCCCTGCAGAGAGCGGCAACGACCGTCCACGAGTATGCCACTACCTGCGGCCTGAGCTGCGCTCCACAGAAATCGGAGCTGCTCATGGCAAAGCCCGGAACGCCAAAGAAAGAGCCGCCGCCGAACATAATTATCACCATCGACGGCACAGAGATCAAGCCAACGCAGCAGATCCGGATACTGGGCTTGCTGTTCCGCAGCGACGGCAAGGCGCACGCAGCCGTCAACAATATCAAGACCACATCAGAGCAAGTCCTGAGCATGATCCGGAGAGTCACCAACCGGAACAGGGGAATCAAAGAAGAAGACGCATTGCGCCTGGTGCAGGCATTCGTCGTGTCACGCGTAACGTACTCCGCCCCGTACCTCCAGCTTGAGAAGGTGAACCGCGAGACGCTGAACACGACGATAAGGAAAGCAGTCAAACTCGCCATGGGCATCCCAGTCTACTCGTCAACGCAGAAGCTGCTGGAAAGGGGTGCCCACAACACGGTGGAAGAGCTCGTGGAAGAACGTCTATCCCACCAGAGAGTAAGACTGAGCCGGACAGAGCACGGTCGGGCGGTCCTACGCAAGATAGGATGGCAAAGTAAACAGCAACCGACAACGGAGCCGCCCCCCCCCCCCCCCCCCAACGTGGAGAGACATTATTAAGACCACGCCCCTCCCCCGCAACATGCAGTCGGGGAGGAACGACGAGAGACGCTCTGCGCGGGCCAAGGCACTGGCTCGACAGCTGGAAGAGGACCCCGAGGTTCTCTACGCGGACGCCTCGCTTGCCCTTTTTGCAGACGGTCAAAAGGCACTCTAGCACACATCCTTGCAGAGTGCACTAAGCTAAGATACAGTGCCCCACTACAGTGGGGCACTGTATCTCTGTCGTGTGGTAAGGTCCCTTGCTCAGAAGCTTATTCGCTTCTTGAACGGCACGCTCTGCCATTCCGTTTAAACATGGGGTATTGTGAGCTTAATGTAGTGTGGATGTTGTCACAGAGCTCCATGTATTCAGCAAACTTGTGGCTGTTAAACGGTAGCCCGTTGTCGGTGAGAAGTTTCCAGGCATTGCCGTGCGTACCGAAGACCTCTTGGCAGAATCTAATGACAGCTTCTGCCGTAGTGTGTTTCAAGCGCCGAAGCTCAATATATAGCAAGTAGAAGTCTACGTTGCTTCCATACTCTTCTCCCGTTTGGTGGAAAAAGTCGATGTCAACTGTGTGCCAGGATATAGTTCGGGGATGTCGTGGCTCATCATGGGCAGCCATTGGTTCCTGGACTTGCGTTGTCTGCAGAGCGCACACCTTTCCACTTTCTCTAGGAAGTTTGCTGTGTTAAGGTGTTTATTTGACCGGACCAGGAGTAGCGCAGTGACGACAGTCTAGGCAGAGCACAGACTCCGAGCACGAGCAGCACTCACGAGCAAAAGCATTGAAGAGGACGACCCAATCGAAAGCGCTGGATCATTCCAAACCTCCTCTACCGCCGACATACCCTGCAATAACATAGATGTCTCTGGCACATTGCTTCATCTTTTCTGTGCCTCCATGTGCCGCTTGCATGAGGTCTAGGACTTGGTTCCTCATGCTGCAGGTAATGGTGAGTAGGTTGGATCGGATGCGTACATTGTCTTCAACATGGATCTGATCACGATACGGTCAGTATAGCTCGGATTTTTCTGGGACGAACTTTTTGCCTTCTGGCCATTTTGTGCTTGCACATAGCTTCAGGGTACCGAGATCCTCATCTCAGTTAGTTTCACACTTGATCTGCTGTGGAGACTGTTAACTCTTGGTCGACGTATACTTGAAAGTGCTCGGCTTCCGGCACCTTTTCTTCCGAAGGAAACCGAGACAGGGCATATGCTATATGAACATCTCGTTTCCCGGTTTGTATATTATCCAAAGTGAGTATTTGTAGAGTGGGCAGTGGTCCCATTCCACCAGGATGCATGGCTGTGCGAAGACATAGACCTGAAGGCGGGTGCAGCCCATGGGCTGCGCCAAGATTTTTTGACTGGAAGAAAAAGAACAGGTACCCAGCAGTACCACAATAACACCAGTTAACTAGATCGCAATATCGCTTCAGAAGAGTATATTTCACAACAGGAGAGAAACACTTCTGAGTACCTCTAAGCAATATGCGCCTAAAAGCAATGTGCATATCAATTACAACAGGTAAAGACTTGCTACCACCAAGGGAAGTTTACTCCTCGACTGACTGTGGCGAAAGAAACGTTTGCGTCGACTTAATTGCTCGTTCGCACGTGGGAATAGTTTTTAGTACGTAACAGTGAAACCTTTTCTCAGTTAATTATTCTTTCGCATGCTTGTGCGATAACCGTGTCGCTTAACTTCGGTGCGTGTGCTGTTGGCATTTTGTTTTTCGTAACAGCGATTGCGAAAGCGATCGTAAAACGGCGTGCGATTGAAATAATTGAACATTTGTGGGCAATTGTATTCGATCGCAGCACTTATTGCACGTGATGATTCGCCGGGGGCGCTACTGATTTTCTCTAGCGTTTCTGTCATACAGTGCCCTACACGTTCGTTTCTGGGAATAACGAAATTTTGGGCGACATCTTGTGAACTGCTCCTTATTTACACGTTGTTGGGCGCAGCCTAGTATGATTGTGAAGTCAAGCTTTGACGTCTCAGCTGTCTGTTACGTTCGAAACGTTTACGCTACTATTGCTTTTTTGCATGTTGTCATATATATATATATATATATATATATATATATATATATATATATATTAATCGGGAACGTCTGTCTCTGTTGACTGTTAGCTAAATTTCTGTCCCACGACTTCGCTAGTTAAGCGTGTTGATTAAGCTTAGTCTGCTGTTTGAGTTAAATTTGCATGACCACGCGATTGCGAGAGTAATCGTAAAAGAACGTAAGGTTGGCATTACTAAACTTTTGTAAGTACTTATATCACGATCCTAGCGCTTTCTGCACGTGATGGTTGGGCGGGCAAGCTGCTGAATTCTAATATTACTTCTAGCCGGTATATTGCTCGTTCCAAAGAATGCCATACACTTCCGTTTCTGGAGGAAACTAAACTTTCGGGCGATTGCGAGAACCATAGGCGGCGAGTTTTCATTTTTCCGGGTAAGTGGGGGGGGGGGGAGGGGATAGGGCCCGACCCGCTTTTCGAACCCCATATATATATATATATATATATATATATATATATATATATATATATATATATATATATATATATATATATAATTCTTGCTCTTCAAGAAACTTCGTCTCACCTGAAAGAATTGAGCGCTGAAGTGACGGCGTTATAGGCGTGTATACAAGTCCTCGTAGTAGGAGACAGTTCAATTTCGCAGCCTGAGTCCTCTTGGTGGTGTAATCTTGCCTCGTGTAATTGTCACATACTTGGCTATCATAAAGATAAGCTGATTGAAAGCAAATGCATTGCCTGTCGCAAACCCGAAGAGAGAGCGCATCACCTTGATAACGGCACGGAAGGAGCACCAACAGCAAGTTTTCTGGTTTCGGAGCTATTCCTTCCTCTCGTTTCTACGTCACACATATTATCTCTCACGGCCGACTGATCACATTGATAAAAAAAGCCCCTTAATAACGGGGCCGAAACGCCACTCTGATCGCGCACAAAATGCGAAAAGCAATGTAATAGGCGTAGAATGTTTCAAAATCCCGGCTTTGCTCGCACCGCATAGAAAGTGTGTGCGAAGCTATATTTTGCACCAGAAACTTGCTTCGGACCGAAGCTAAATTAAAGTGACCGTTTAAAAAAAGAAGATTTCAGTGTCCTTATTATCTATGGATTCGTAAGCTTCGTTAAACCCCAGCTGCTGCCCAGAGGATGTGTTCGAATAGGTCTCCTTTTGCAGCTACTGTTGCAAATGGGTCGCAAGCCCCTAGGGCAGCGTTGGCCTGGCGGCCTGGGGCACAGCTGGAAGCATCCGAAGGTCCTGGTAAAGGATGAGTCGACTGCTAACAGAACAACTTGTTTATTCTAGCATCGCAAAAGAGCGGCCAGTCAGGTCGACCGAAGTGGAGAAACGGGAGACCACGTTACTCGACTGAATAAATCGAAGCTTCTTTCTTGGCGTCCGGGGGCAGCTGCTTTTATAATCTCGGAGTCGAGGGCAAGGAGGAACGGCTCGGAAGAGGCGCACGCGACGGCGGCGCACGGACACGTTGTGAGAAGTGACAAGTATCCGGCGGGCCGGCGCCGGTCAGACCTCCTCGCTTCACAGTTGGGGAGATCCTCTCCCCGGCTGCCGCGCTTTGAAAAGCGTGGGCACCAACATGCACACACACACAAACACACACACACACACACACACACGAAGACACGTGGCATTGAAACATGCCTGGACGCGCTTAGTAGGAGGTGTTGGGGCCGCGCTGAATCTGGCCAAAATGTCCGCCACTGTGAACGAAGCCTCGGCGTCCGTTGCATCCGCGCCGGCGAAACGTAACACACCGCCCCACCGGGAGAAGGAGATCCCGATGGTCAGGGGACTGCATCCGCTGTCCGGAGGGATGTCGCTCGATGATGCTTATAACGGAAGTCGGTCGTCCCTCGGCGTTTCTTGAGCGCAGCGCACCGAGAAGGCCTCGTTCTCACGTTCAGGTACGCACAGGACACTGCAAAGTGACTTCGGAAGAGTTGCCTTCTTTTTTTCTCGTTCCCAGCAAGCGTTAGAACTACGCCGAAACTGAACCGCTCAGTCAGCAAGCACGGCACAACCCTCACTAAGCCATGCCAGGCTCTTTCCCGTTTTATACTACTGCCTAGTTCCTTACAGTAGTCTAGCAGCACTCAGAACACGTACACAAATTGGAAAATTGCACTAGAAAGCACGTCATGACCTTGAAACACCAACCAAAAGCAACATGTTAAAAATACTGCCTCAGGAAGAAAAACATCAGCAACAAACAACTTTGAGGCTGATTCCTACGTTAGGGGCCTCGACTTAAGCCATCGGCGTTACCATTGAGACTCCCCTTTTTGTAACGCACCTCAAAGGAATATTGTTGCAAAGCGAGGCTCCAGCGCAGGAGGCGGCCATTTTTGGAAGAGATGGTCTGCAGCCATTGGAGAGGGCAGTGATCCATCTCAATGATAAACCTCGAGCCGGCTAGGTAGCCTGACAATTTCTGAACGGCCCACACGAGACACGCACACTCTTTCTCGGTGGCGCTGTACGCCTGCTCACGACTGGTCAGCTTACGACCAGCATACAGGACGGGGTGTTCCACTTCTACGTTTTCCCGTTGGCACAGTACAACGCCCATGTCTTGCTCACTAGCATCGCACTGAACAACGAACCCTTTTGTGTAGTCTGGCGATCGTAGCACAGGCTGGCTTGTTAGGGCGCTCATTAGGGCGCTAAAAGCTCTTTCCCTTCTCTCGTCCCAGACGACTGTTTGGGGCTCTGTTTTTCTTAGAGCATCCGTCAGGGGAGCCGCGATATCAGAGTACATGGGGATGTACCTCTGATAGTAGCCGGCGACACCTAAGAACGACCGAATATCGGTCTTCGTGCGCGGTTGCGGGAAGTCTCGCACAGCGGCCACCTTTCTTTCAGAGGGGCGGCGACGACCCCGTCCAATCACGTGACCGAGGTAGACAACCTCGGCCTGTGCTAACTGGCACTTGGAAGCCTTGACTGTCAAGCCCGCTTCGCGCAGGCGGGTTAGCACTGCCCGCAAGTGTGCCATATGCTCAGACCAGGATGCGGAGAATATCGCTACGTCGTCTAAATACGGTAAAGCGAATTCTTCCTGTCCCCGCAACACTTTGTCCATGAGGCTTGAAAAGCAGTATGGCGCGTTCTTCAAACCAAAACTCAAAACTTTAGGACGGAATGTTCCCATTGGTGAAATGAACGCCGCATACCTACTAGCCTCTTCTGTAAGTGGAACCTGCCAATAACCCCTGACAAGATCTAGGGTGGAAATAAACTGAGCGCTACTAACTTTCTCAAGGCGCTCCTCGATGTTAGGGATCGGATAAATTTGATCCTTAGTGATGGAATTAAGCCTGCGGTAGTCGACGCAAGGACGAGGTTTCTTGCCGGGTACCTCAACTAAAATCAAAGGGGAGGTATAATCACTCTCACCCGCCTCAATAACACCGAGCTGTAGCATTTTCTTTACCTCAGCCTCCATAATATCGCGCTGGCGGGGTGGCACCCGGTACGCTTTGGATCGTACTGGCTCTGGGGAGGTAAGTTCTATTTCATGAGTAAGGACAGAAGTCCTACCAGACCTCTCAGAGAACTGACCTTGAAACACTTGTAGGAGCTGGTGTAGTTCGGTTTTCTGCTCAGGCGACAGCGGTGCTTTACTGATTAAGTCACTAATTACTTGATCGGTGTCTTCCCTGTCCGTCACTGAGCCTAGTCCCGGAAGCTCGACCGGAAGCTCTTCGGGAACGTTTACCATCATACACACCACTGCTTCCCGTTGTCTATAGGGTTTGAGCAGATTACAGTGGCAAATTTGCTGTGCTTTCCGTTTTCCTGGCAGACTCACCACATAGTTAACGTCCGACAGTTTTTGAACAACCCGTGCTGGGCCCTCCCACTGCACGTCGAGTTTGTTTTTTAGCGATGTGCGCAATATCATTACCTCATCGCCCACCTCAAAACGACGGGTCCTGGCTGTCCGATCATAATAAACCTTGGCCCTCTGCTGGGCCTTTGCCATTGCTTTACCTGACAACTCCTGTGCCCTTCTTAAGCGTTCGAGGAGCCTAAGCACGTACTCCACCACGACTGGGCCGTCGCCCCTGCCTTCCCACGAGTCTCGAAGCATGCGAAGCGGAGACCGCAGCGAGCGACCGTACACCAGCTCAGCTGGCGAAAACCCCGCAGCCGCATGCGGCGCGATCCTAAATGCAAACATCACCCCAGGCAGACACAGCTCCCAGTCAGTTTGTTGTTCAAAACACAATGCTCTCAACACGCGCTTCATGATGGAGTGGAGCTTCTCAACGGAATTCGACTGTGGGTGGTACACTGAGCTGTGTAACAGCTTTACCCCGCACCTTTCGAGAAAGGATGTCGTCAAAGCGCTAGTAAACACTGTGCCCTGATCAGACTGGATTTCCGCAGGAAAACCAACTCGCGCAAATATAGACAGTAGTGCATTGACTATCTCAACTGAGCCGAGTTCTTTGAAGGGCACTGCTTCAGGGAACTTTGTCGCTGGGCAGATCACAGTCAAAATGTGTCTGTACCCCGTGGTTGTTACCGGCAGAGGTCCCACTGCATCAATAACGAGCCGCCTAAAAGGCTCCGTAATGACAGGTACCAACTTCAACGGCGCCCTCGATTTGTTCCCTCGTTTGCCCACCCGCTGACAGGTGTCACATGTCCTCAGAAAATGTTCTGCGTCACGAGAACACCCTGGCCTTTAGTACTCTTGCAAGAGACGGTCCATAGTCTTCTGAACTCCTAGGTGTCCGGACCACGAACCCCCATGCGACAAGCGCAACAGATCCTGACGGTAGCACTGAGGCACGAACAGCTGATCGAACTCCACTCCCCTGCGGTCTAGATACTTCCGGTACAGGACCCCACATCTTTCCACAAAACGAGCATTTTTCTTGGCGATACCTTCCTTGACATCGCAGCGCATGTTTTCTAGGCTCCCATCCTTTTTTTTGCTCGGCTATCAAAGCCGACCGGCTGACTTTTAGCAACCTATTAAGTCCATCTGACGTAGGCGCGATGAGCAAATCTGCAGATAGCTCTTCTAACTTTCCCGTGTCGGGCATTTCCTCTCCAGTATCTGGTGCCTTCAACGCTAGAGGCTCAATTTTATTCAGTTCGGACGTGCTCTGAATATCAGCTTGCTGCGCCTCCGACCCTTTCTCATTGTTCGACAACGTCGGCCCCGCAACTACCACCTTTGCAGCGAGCTCCTGAACTCTCGATGTGGTTTAGGCCTGAACGGTAGCCTCACCAAACAAACGCCCCTTCTCGCGCAGGAGGTGATCGGACCTGGTCGAAAATAGGTATGGGTACTGGGGTGGGGGGGCAGCATAGATGACACTGCGGCTTCCGTCTCAAGTGCTCCGAAAGGTCCTTCAATAAGCACTTTTTCTACGGGCAGACACATGCTATGAGCTTCCACGGCTTGCTTGATCCATGCGCACTCGCCCGTGAACATATCGGGTTCTACGTAAGAGGGGTGAACTACATCCATTGTAGCTGCGGAATCACGAAGCACTCGGCACTCTTTCCCCTTCACGAGGAGGTCTCGCATGTAAGGCTCGAGAAGCTTCATGTTCTGATCAGTGCTGCATAATGACAAAAACACGAATTTTGTTTTTGTTTCTGGACACTGCGCCGAAAAGTGACCCGGCTTCTGGCACGTATAACACACGCGCGCTTGCCTCGTCTCGAACCGCTTTCTGCGTTCGGCTTCGGCGGCCGCCGTCTCCTTACGTTCGGTCGGACTGCTTCCACTCGCATCCGCACTACGTGTGTCCCCCCTTGCTCTCATGGGCGTGAACTTCGGCCTCTCAAACTTGGAGCCAAATTCACCCTTTCGACCGTCCTTAGCTCCGCCAGCCCGACACGTCACAAACTCCTCGGCTAGCTCGGCGGCTTTAGCCACCGTACTAACGTCTGGCCTATCCAAGACCCCGTACCGCACGTTCTCAGGTAACCGACTATAATACTGCTCCAGCCCGAAACACTGCAGAACTTTCTCGTGGTCACCAAACGCTTTCTCTTCTCTGAGCCACTCCTGCATGTTTGACATAAGCCTGTAGGCAAACTCTGTATATGACTCACTTCTGCCTTTCTCATTTTCCGGAAACTTCCGACGGAACGCCTCCGCTGACAGCCTGTACTTTTTTAGCAGACTCGATTTCACTTGGTCGAAATCCTCTGCCTCCTCTCTCTTCAAGCGAGCGACTACGTCGGCCGCCTCGCCGGGTAACAAAGTGAGCAAGCGCAGTAGCCACGTTTCCAGAGAGAACCCCTGCTTCTCGCACGTTCGCTCAAAGTTAACCAGGAACAAACCAATGTCCTCTCCAAACTTAAACGGCCGCATCACGGCAGTCATTTTGAACGATACTCGTTCTCCTGCACCGTGTGCCTGACTTCTATTACGAGCGCGTTCCATCTCTACCACGAGACGCTTCATTTCCAAAGCGCGTTGACGGTCGTGCTCCTCTTTCTCTTTTTGCTCTTTACGTTCGCGCTCCTCTTTCTCTTTTTGCTCTTTACGTTCGCGCTCCTCTCTTTTTGCCGTCTCCCTCTCCTCAATGGTCTCAAGGCATTTTGACAGCTCGTCATCCTCAGCTTCTAACTCAAGAATAGCCCTTAGCAGTTCTGGTCTTCTGAGTTTGTCTTAGACATCCAGACCCAACTCTCTTGCAAGCTCCAGCAATTTTGGTTTGCACAACGACTTCAAATGCATGGCTGCTCGGAATGCTGCTTTCTCTACTGCCTATTATTGGCTTGCCGCAAACTAACCCGGCAGCAACGACAACCTCAGTTACCAGCTCTGTTTCTGACACTAACAAAAGCCTGACAAAACTCAGAAGAAGAAAGTCCCGCACTCACCAAACCTCGCAGCCAAGAATTCAGCGCAGTCGTTCCGCTGCAGGCAACCAGTCATCACACAGGGCTCGTTGCACTGCTCCCGGATGGTCGTTGTGCTGCTCAGCATACAGTCGACCGCATATCTTCGCTGCTGGCCTCCTTTGTCGCGATCTCACCGCCGGCAACCAGTGGTTGCAAATGGGTCGCAAGCCCCAAGGGTAGCGTTGGCCTGGTGGCCTGGGGCACAGCTGGAAGCATTCGAAGGTCCTGGCAAAGGATGAGTCGACTGCTAACCGAACAACTTGTTTATTCTAGCATCGCAAAAGAGCGGCCGGTCAGGTCGACCGAAGTGGAGAAACGGGAGACCACGTTACTCGACTGAATAAATCGAAGCTTCTCTCTTGGCGTCCGGGGGCAGCTGCTTTTATTGGCCTCGAGCTCCACCACTGGAAAAGCTGGCGCCACCGTCGGCGTGACGTGCTAGGAGGGATCACGTGGACATAGCGGCCGCGTCGGCTGCTTCGGTAGCGCCGAAGCGAGCTGAAAACGAGTTTAAATTCCCTCATACGCTGCGGTCCTCATTTAGTGGCGAAATTTTCCCGCTTCGAGTGTCTCCTTTACAACGCTTGCAAGCACTACAATAGGTAGTGACTGCCTTTGAAGGCGCGCAACATGGTAGGCAACTGCTCGGTGCCGCAGGGCCGGACGCACGTAACAGAGGCCGGTGTCAGCCTTATTCACACGTAGCCGCAGGACAAGAAGCTGCGTGAAGCTTGGCTCGCGAAACATAAAACCGGCAAACAGTCATCTGCTACAACTCGGGTATGCAGCAAGCACAAACTCGAGGAAGATTTCTGCTACGGCGCCCGGTCTGCGATGTTCTGAAAGCGCGCACTGAGACGCTCGCCCGAGTCCGCTGCCCGACTAATGTCATGACGGTTTGGTCTATGAACTTGTCGATGCTATAGATACTGGCAAGTTCAGTGGAGTGGAAAGGCAGCAGTAAGAAGCACATTTAAAGAAAGCATGACATATGGTCATGTTTGTGTTATGAATTAATGCACTGGATTACAAAAAAAGAAGCAGCGGGAAATTGCACGCTGAGAACACTGATAAACATACAGTGCGACGCAACTCGAGAAATAATATTGAAAGGTCAAAGAATTTAGAAGAAAAAAAAGATTGAATCGTCGCGACGGCACATCACAGTCCCTGTAGGCGTCGAAGTCTCTACGATGAAATTATTATTGAACAGCTCTGATAGCGCCCACGCAACAATGGTTGCTTGTATACTATCAAATGCCCGTATTCTGCGGCCTAAGGCTAAACCCCATGAGCGCTATTTTGTGCGCGACAGCGACGAGCGACGGCTTCGAGCGACGGATCGGGCCGTCGCGTGAACAGATCGCTCGGTTTTGTCGCGCGATCGCTCGGTTCTGCAAATCTAGAATTCGTCGCTCGTCGCCCGGAAGTACTATGAGCGACTAGCCAATTGCGCGAAGCCGGAACTGGATGTACATAACTCAAGTACTTCCGATTGTCGCACGGAACGAGCAAACGAATTGACTTTTTATACGTATAAGGATAAGAACCTGCTGTAAGACTTTCAGAAATATTTTATGCTGCTTTTTATAGTAAAACACATCAACTTAAGTTAATAAAGAACGCGTCACGCTAGTTTCGGCGCCTATATTGCTGCCCAAATAGCGGCAACACTGGGGAGACGTCGCTCGAAGTCATCGCTCGCATGGTGTACAACTTGTAGGCGACGAGCGAACGCGACAGCCATCTCCATCGCGTCGCTTGTCGCTGTCGCGTGCAAGATCGCTTGCATGGGGTTTATACTTAAAGCTCATGGCACGGTGCGAAAACGCGCGTGCGGAGAAAGCGAAAGAGTGCGCGGACAAGCATGCAGATGCGCAGTCGGTCGCTGCGAATCTGCGCGATCGTTGCATTGAGGCCTAGTTCTATTACGCTCCATTTAGTTGTACAAACATAACACTATACATATACACTATACACTATAACATATTTCACATAGTTTGCTCTCAGCGTTTACCTACCTTTCACGCAAGAAGCCGGTTCGGGAGACTTCATCGCGGCGACTGCGCGCAGTGGCGTTCACTGTACGTATTCGGTAAAGCGATACCGTCTGTAAATGATTGTGTGCTTTCAATTTGCCCAAGATTATTATTTAGACAGTAAAAAACGTCTCTCGTTTCGAAAGTACTGACAGAAATGTCCGGGAGAGCTCGCGCGTGGTGTTTTCAGTGAGCGCTGACAGCAAAACCTATGAGGAGCGCGCCGCGTGATCCCTCATTCTACGTCATCGAGGCGCTTCCGATAGATGGCGACTCCGTAACTTCTCGCCGCCAATACTCTCAGAGTCGAGGGCAAGAACGAATGGGTCGGGAGGCGCACGTAACGGCGGCGTACGGACACGTTGTGACAAGAAGTGACGTATCCGCCGGGCCGGCGCCGGTCAGACCTCCTCGCTTGACAGTTGAGGAGCTCCTCTCCCCGGCTGCCGCGCTTTGACAAGCGTGGACACCAACATGCACACACACACACACAAACACACACAGACACACAGACACACACGCACACACACAAAGACACGTGGCATTGAAACATACCTGGACGCACTTAGCAGGAGTCGTTGGGACAGCGCTGAACTGGCCAAAATGTCCGCCACAGTGAATGAAGCCCCGGCGTCCGTTGCATCCGCGCCGGCTATACCGCACGTCGGAGGCGAAACGTAACAGCGCGCAACGTTCGCAAAATTTCGGACAAACTGACGGAAGTAGGAGCAAAGGCCCAAGAAGCTGCGAACATCCTTGGCACATGTGGGCACGGGAAAGCCTTTCACTGCCCGTATTTTATCGTGATCAGGGCGTATACACCAGAAGAATCGACAAGATGCCCGAGCACAGAAACTTCACGACGACTGACGTGGCACTTGGACGCATTTAGTTGTAGCCCCACCTGACGGAAAACAGATAGGATCGTCGATAGGCGTTCGAGGTGTGTCGCAAAAGTCGGAGAAAAAACAATCACGTCGTCCAGGTAACAGAGGCAGATGGACAAACTGAAACCGTGTAGGAGGGCGTCCATCATTCGTTCAAACGTGGCCGGTGCATTACATAAACCGAAATGCGTCACTTTGAACTGATACAAGTACAGCCGTGAATCTGCGTCACGGGGCATTTTTAGCATCCCAGGAGGATTTTATTTCATATCACGGTGTAGTCGCAATGCCAAAGAGAAAAAAAAATCTACTTGCGGTCATGATGGTTTGCCCAACATTTTTTTTCGTCGTTATGCGGAAACTATTGCTAAATTTCTTGTGATTTTGTCTCGATGTTCACTATTAAGTGCGAGGCTACCTGATGAATGGAAGACAGCTCAAGTTATACCCGTCTATAAAAAAGGTGACCGTTTGTTATTAGAAAATTATCGCCCAATATCCTTAACATCTTCCTGTTGTAAATTATTGGAACACGTTGTAGCGAAACGCATGATTCAATTTCTTGAGGAAAGCTCTATACTCTCAAGCTTTCAACACGGATTTAGAAGAAATTGCTCTACTGCTCCCGGTGCCGCGCTATTCTCCACCGGAAAATACAAAAAAAAAAAAAACCGTGTGTTGAGAAAATTGCACAAACAGGCCTGGAGTGCGGCCTGATCCCGGTGACCAGAACCGGTAACGCACTCTCTCACCAGAGCAGGATTGGCCACCCTGGTGCAGTACTTGGCCACAACCTCCTATATGAATACAACAATCGAACCCCGGCCCTCAGTCCCCAGCAGCCGCGAAGCAACTGACCACGGCGGCGGTCAGATCTGTGACGCTGCAGAGGGTGCTAAGAATACCTGGCTCCGGACAGGCCGCCATTGGAATCTGAACCTGGCAACGTTTAACGTTAGAACGCTATCTAGTGAGGCGAGTCTAGCAGTGTTATTGGAGGAATTAGAGGGTAGTAAATGGGATATAATAGGACTCAGTGAGGTTAGGAGGACAAAAGAAGCATATACAGTGCTAAAAAGCGGGCATGTACTGTGTTACCGGGGCTTAGCGGAGAGACGAGAACTAGGAGTCGGATTCCTGATTAATAAGGAAATAGCTGGTAACATACAGGAATTCTATAGCATTAACGAGAGGGTGGCATGTCTTGTTGTGAAACTTAATAAGAGGTGCAAAATGAAGGTTGTACAGGTCTACGCTCCTACATCCAGTCATGATGACCAGGAAGTCGAAAGCTTTTATGAAGACGTAGAATCGGCGATGGGTAAAGTCAAAACAAAATACACTATACTGATGGGCGACTTCAATGCCAGGGTAGGCAAGAAGCAGGCTGGAGACAAGTCAGTGGGGGAATATGGCATAGGCTCTAGGAATAACAGAGGAGAATTATTAGTAGAGTTTGCAGAACAGAATAATATGCGTATAATGAATACCTTTTTCCGCAAGCGGGTTAGCCGAAAGTGGACGTGGAGGAGCCCGAATGGTGAGACTAGAAATGAAATCGACTTCATACTCTGCGCGAACCCTGGCATCATTCAAGATGTAGACGTGCTCGGCAAGGTACGCTGCAGTGACCACAGGATGGTAAGAACTCGAATTAGCCTAGACTTGAGGAGGGAACGAAAGAAACTGGTACACAAGAAGCCAATCAATGAGTTAGCGGTAAGAGGGAAACTAGAGGAATTCCGGATCAAACTACAGAACAGGTATTCGGCTTTAACTCAGGAAGAGGACCTTAGTGTTGAAGCAATGAACGACAATCTCATGGGCATCATCAAGGAGTGCGCAATAGAAGTCGGTGCTAACGCCGTTAGACAGGAAACCAGTAAGCTATCGCAGGAGACGAAAGATCTGATCAAGAAACGCCAATGTATGAAAGCCTCTAATCCTACAGCTAGAATAGAACTGGCAGAACTTTCTAAGTTAATCAACAAGCGTAAGACAGCGGACATCAGGAACTATAATATGGATAGAATTGAACAGGCTCTCAGGAAAGGAGGAAGCCTAAAAACAGTGAAGAAGAAACTAGGAATAGGCAAGAATCAGATGCGTGCGTTAAGAGACAAAGCCGGCAATATCGTTACTAATATGGACGAGATAGTTCAAGTGGCTGAGGAGTTCTATAGAGACTTATACAGTACCAGTGGCACCCACGACGATAGTGGAAGAGAGAATAGCCTAGAGGAATTCGAAATCCCACAGGTAACGCCAGAAGAAGTAAAGAAAGCCTTAGGAGCTATGCAAAGGGGGAAGGCAGCTGGGGAGGATCAGGTAACAGCAGATTTGTTGAAGGATGGTGGTCAGATTGTTCTAGAGAAACTGGCCACCCTGTATACGCAATGCCTCATAACCTCGAGCGTACCGGAATCTTGGAAGAACGCTAACATAATCCTAATCCATAAGAAAGGGGATGCCAAAGACTTGAAAAATTATAGACCGATCAGCTTACTGTCCGTTGCCTACAAAGTATTTACTAAGGTAATCGCAAATAGAATCAGGAACACCTTAGACTTCTGTCAACCAAAGGACCAGGCAGGATTCCGTAAAGGCTACTCAACAATAGACCATATTCACACTATCAATCAAGTGATAGAGAAATGTGCAGAATATAACCAACCCTTATATATAGCTTTCATTGATTACGAGAAAGCGTTTGATTCAGTCGAAACCTCAGCAGTCATGGAGGCATTACGGAATCAGGGTGTAGATGAGCCATATGTAAAAATACTGGAAGATATCTATAGCGGCTCCACAGCCACCGTAGTCCTCCACAAAGAAAGCAACAAAATCCCTATAAAGAAAGGCGTCAGACAGGGAGATACGATATCTCCAATGCTATTCACAGCATGTTTACAGGAGGTATTCAGAGGCCTGGAGTGGGAAGAATTGGGGATAAAAGTTGATGGAGAATACCTTAGCAACTTGCGATTCGCTGATGATATTGCCTTGCTTAGTAACTCAGGAGACCAATTGCAATGCATGCTCACTGACCTGGAGAGACAAAGCAGAAGGGTGGGTCTGAAAATTAATCTGCAGAAAACTAAAGTACTGTTTAACAGTCTCGGAAGAGAACAGCAGTTTACGATAGGTAGCGAAACACTGGAAGTGGTTAGGGAATACATCTACTTAGGGCAGGTAGTGACCACGGATCCGGATCATGAGACTGAAATAACCAGAAGAATAAGAATGGGTTGGGGTGCGTTTGGCAGGCATTCTCAAATCATGAACAGTAGGTTGCCACTATCCCTCAAAAGGAAAGTGTACAACAGCTGTGTGTTACCAGTACTCACATATGGGGCAGAAACCTGGAGGCTTACGAAAAGGGTTCTGCTGAAATTGAGAACGACGCAACGAGCTATGGAAAGAAGAATGATGGGTGTAACGTTAAGGGATAAGAAAAGAGCAGATTGGGTGAGGCAACAAACGCGGGTAAACGACATCTTAGTTGAAATCAAGAAAAAGAAATGGGCATGGGCCGGACATGTAATGAGGAGGGAAGATAACCGATGGTCACTAAGAGCTACGGACTGGATTCCAAGAGAAGGGAAGCGTAGCAGGGGGCGGCAGAAAGTTAGGTGGGCAGATGACATTAAGACGTTTGCAGGGACAACATGGCCACAATTAGTACATGACCGGGGCAGTTGGAGAAGTATGGGAGAGGCCTTTGCCCTGCAGTGGGCGTAACTAGGCTGATGATGATGATGCTCTACTGCAACACCACTGGTTACGGTAATTCATTTATTTGCAGAATGCATAGATATTTATGGACAAACTGTCGCGATATTTTTAGATTTTAGTAAAGTATTTGACAGAGTTATTCATGATAAATTGCTCGATAAACTCATAAATATTAACCTTCCCGACATTTTGGTCTCTAGGGTTGCCGATTACTTACATAACCGAACGCAGTTTGTTTCAGTTGACGGTTTTGATTCCTGCAGTCTTCTTGTAACATCCGGTGTGCCTCAAGGAAGTGTTCTGGGACCCTTGCTGTTTCTTCTATAAATGAATGACATTGTCTCCGTAATTACTCCTGGAACTCAAATTAGGTTATTTGCAACTGATGTCTTATTTGTGAGACGTCGATGCAGCAATGGAACAAGGGTGAAGGCAATGTTTGATGTTCATTCATGGAGGACAGGTGTAAGCAGAAAGAAGGTTGAAGCATATGTAAAAATGCATTTAAAGCTTGTATGCTGCTTGTGTCACCGTGGCACATATTCAGTGGCTCTGGAATGAGAGATGATGTATATGGGAAAATCAATGAAGCCAATGGAAATCATCTGCTATTCCATTAAGAAGCGTCTGCACTTTAGAGAAACCCATAAGTCGACATTATATTTACTGGTTTTATGTACTAATTTATTGTTTGAAAATGAAGAGCATATGTGCACTGTATAACAACAGAAACTCCATTGTTCTCATTGGACTTACGCTTGATAAGTAACTTGCATGTTGATAAAATATAGCAAGTGGTTTGTGATAAAACAGTTAAACGTACGTCCAGAGTCACAACTACTAAGAGAAGTGCAACACAGAATAAGTTTTTGTAAGTGTCTGCAATGTGATTTTCCTGAAATACTTTTTTAAATATAATGTGATTGCCATTGTTATGTGAGGCTAATAAATAGTTTAATGAATAGGTACTGTAGGTTAGGCACATACTCTGCTGTTTACATATGTGCCAACAGTGCCACATGAGCAAAATGAACACATTTTTCAACCGGTGGCAGCTCGCAGAGTGACTACCGACGTATGATCTCGTTGCTTAGGCATTGATTTTAATACGTGAATTCACACTTAAGTGTGATGAGATTACTGTACTTAAATGAAGATATTACTCCTATCGTACAGGCACAGAAGCCATTCTTGATTACAAGGCCATTTGCTCTCATAAAAAGAATGTTGCTACGGAGAGTTGAAAATTTGGGCACACGTGAAAATAAAAAAGAAGGAAATCCTGCAGAAATGGAACAACAGTAGGAAAGTTGTTTCAAACCTACCTATCACGCAGGCAAGACAATAAGTGTAACAACCATGAATGTTGCCCAGCAAAGAATGTACATAAATGATTAGATGGAAGAATGCGAACTGACAAAATTACTATACAACAACCAGTGACAAAGAAAATTTGTTGGGAAAATACAGGGAGAATAAATTTTCAGTATCAGAAAGGCACGGAGGTTGGCTTGCGGAGATTTGCCTCTCGCCTGCTACTCCACATGTGTGATGGTGGAGAAAGGGAACAAAAAGGAAAGAGTTCAGATGATGACAGGGTGAAATGTATGTGCACATGCAGTCTGCATGCATGTTTTATGCACAGCACGTCAGAATTAACACAGACATCTGTCTCCTAAAGTAAAGCATAGTAAATTAATGGTTTAAAGTCTGTGAAAGCCTGTGTAGATTTGGGTCATTTGGTCGTGACGCATAACATGAGCTGAGCAAGACACACGGGAGAGCAAAAAAAGGCACAATGAGGCAAAAGCCAGGGTTTCAGCCATTGAGCTCAACCGCCTGCGTTTGTATGTCACATTGTTCACAGGCAAAGCTGTCATTGTGCATATAGTTATAGTAGGTCACAGACCATGGTCAAAATAAATTTTAACAATTTTATTTTTATTTTAACCGTGGTCAGTGACCTGCTTCATTTGCTAACAATGCTTTTACGTGACTAGACGGTATTCCGTCGAACTCTTGACTACATATTATCAGACACATGTTTTGAAGTTTCTAGGTATGATATCACAGCATTGTATCTTATTTTAAAGGAGTCCGAACATGGTGAGGCTAAGTGAATAATAAATTGCCTTGTCTAAATCAAGACACCAAATTTTTAGGCGGTGTAAGGCAAAACAAGCATATCAATGACTGGAAACTTGTGCAGGCTTTTAATTAGAAACTTGTTCATATGCATAACAATTATAGTTTTCCTGAAGCAGACTCATTTGAGAGTGTCACCAGATCAGCCTTTCTCCCTCTAGACTGCAGCAACTGTTGTTTTTCCTTATGTTGTAGTCGAATGACATGAATATTTTACAACATTGAATAGTGAATTCTCAAACTGAATAGCAAAGACTAATTAATTGTAATTGGAAATTTCCAATATTCACGCACCCTATACCAGACTTCTAGATGTTACAGGAAAAATGTAACTGATTACAATTACTACTTTCAAAAATGTGATTGATTACAGTCACCAATTACTACCCCACTATATTAATTGAATAATTAGTAAAACATTTGTGGATTACTTTAACACTATTCTCTCCTCCCTACTTTTACTTACACTACACAAATAAAGGAAATAAAGCGAGCTGGCTCGGCTCTTTCAGTGCTTCATCTGCAGCCCTTTACAATTTGTTTATCTTCACTAACGATTGCTTTTAAAAATGTTCGGTTATTTACCCTCATTTCCTTGCACAGGCATTTGCAGCGATACTGAAAACTTGCTTGATGTGTGTGGTGGAAAGAAGGGCTGTGTTGTATTGTACCAACACCTTACACACTAGATTGTGGTTACTCAATGGCACTATCATCGGGTTTTGGTCCTCTATGAACCACAGCGCTTCACTGTTGCTGTGTCTAAATGAATGTGATCTCAGTAGGACCAGTGAAAAACTTTAAAAAACCCCCATAGGTTATTTCCCGGCATCGACGTCTGCAGTGGCCATCGCTATCAAGTCACAGAAGTGCCGTTTATATTTGTCAGCCAACATCTGCTGGACTTCCTCCCGGCGCCCTTTGCTTGTTAGCCATTTAGACTTAAACATGTCTTGAATAGACTGGACGATAGGCCATTCACACGAGCAAATGTCTTGGGAGCCTGGCCTCACAGTTCATTAGTCCAGAAAGCCATTGGAGAGCTTCTTCACTGCCTGAATACAACAGACATGAGTGCCCGACTGTAGATATCCTGCACTTAACTTAGTGCATGTGAAAGTGCGATACACAATTATGTGTTCTCTTTCTCTCATTCACTCTCCCTTCCCCTCCCCATGTGCAGGGTAGCAAACTGTACTCAGTCTGGTTAACCTCCCTGCCTTTCCTTCTTCCATTCTCTCTTCCTCTAGACTTAAACGATTAATTGTAATGCACACCAGCAAACGTTCACGTTCTTTGAAAAGGTGGCCAAGTGTGCAAATGTAATTTAATGTGAAGCTGCATCTTATTCAGCCCTAAAAGTACTGCTCCTGTATCACAATCGCACATTTCGTATTATGTCACGAATAGATCAGACAGAAACATGCGTGTTTAACGGCCAAGAGCTCTGTCTATATCAGAAAAGCCATAGAATTCACTAAGGAAACAATAAGAATTGACAAGCAGCTCCTAAAGTGTTTTCAAGTGAGAGAAGAATATTATATATTTCCGCAGAACTACTACGTCTAATATATATATATATATATATATATATATATATATATATATATTAGACGTAGTAGTTCTGCGGAAATCCGCAAGGTGGAGAGAAGTAATTAATAAAGGGAAAATCGCACATTCACCCGTTCGTAGCAATGGCTACAAACCAATACGGGTTCCTCGAAAGAAAAGCCTCATGGCGTTTTTCACTGGTCGATCTGGAGCGGCCGCCGAAATCCTCGAGTGAGCGCTCGGGTTTCACTAATCCAAATCGGCCAGCGGAGCGCAAAAACCATAGAGTTTCTCACTATAACACCTAGAGGGTAATCTGGCGCCACCGTCTATGGGAGTTTCTTAAGGGGGCACCGTGCTGTCATGGGAATGACGGTATATGTGTCTGCGAGGCTCGTGTTGGCTGGTGTTGTAAGAGGCTTCGTCTAAAACGTGGATATGGCTACGCAAATAACGCGTTCTCAATGTAAAATCTTCATAAAATGTTTCCATTCACGCATATTACATCTTTACTCACCCACGATGCATGACCAAGCGAAGAAAAGCAAGACCAGACGACAAACTGTTTCAAGGCGAGCGCGAACCGTGTCGTCTGTCCTCCAACTTTAGCGGCCCGCTGATACTTTTTACGTAACATGTAGTCGTACACAGAATAACAAGTTCTCATAGTTCAACAAAACGTGTTTTCACGTAATAATAAAGCTAAAACAGCTTTTCACGTGCTGTTCTAGTAGAAAATGAATCATTGTGACAGACGGAACGGGGCTTGCCAAGCGCGTCTTCAAGGTGTCCTGTCTCTCCGAGAACAATGCCAATCCGAAGTCACAATATACCGACATTCCCATGCATACCACAGCGCAGCAGCGCCAGATTTCGCTCTAGGTAATGTAGTGAGCAACTCTATGGCAAAAACGCTCCGTGGGGGATCATACAGGAAGTCTGCGTACATGTTGCATAAACCGGTTCTGGAAACCATGCCCAACTTCCGCTCTGTACGTTTCCACGGCAACCAAACTCGCCGTCCCCCGTGCGTAATTTGACCGTTGCAGTCGCAGAGTCCATCATTTCCATGCCGCGTCCGCAAGGATTGTGCATGGACAACATGCATAGAACGCTTCGTGCAGCATCTGCGCCACCTAGTAATCGCTGTCTTCCGAGCTCTCCTCGCTAAACGCGAGCTCTGAGGCAGCACCGAACGCAGCCATTTTGCGAAGCAATACAATGTTGTGCGTACCAACCGGGCACCGATTTCACTTGAAGACGGAAGTGACGCGAGCTATTTCCGCCCGAATCCGCGCCTTGATCAGAGTTGCTCCGAAACGACCAATGGAACGCGCGAACCCGCTCCAGATCGACCAGTGAAAAACGCCATCAGAGTTAAAGAAAAATTCGTCCTGGTCCGGGACTCGAACCTGGGACCACCGCATTTTCGGGGCAGCCGCTCTACCATCTGAGCTAACCCGGCGGCTAGCAGGTTGTCGACAGCACAAAGCAAAGGCAAGTGTTTGACGTAGTAGTTCTGCGGAAACCTGCAAGGTGGAGAGAAGTAATTAATAAAGGGAAAATCGGACATCCACCCGTTCGTAGCAATTGCTACAAAGGAAACCCATACGGGTTTCCGTATGGGTTTCTGGCAGAGCGAAGTCGACAAATTCGACTTCGCCCTGCCGTCTGCTAGCCGCTTGGTTAGCTCCATATGCCATGACCGCGATCAAGTGCATGCCCCTCTCGAAAAAGTTTCTTGCTACATCACTCCATCACTTGCAAGGTTCGCGTGCCTCATAATTTAGGGAAGCATTAGGGAAGCAAGGTGTAATGTACACTGTTGTAGCAAATTTTTGTTCATGTATGGAATACCTGTATGACACAGCAGAGTTAATTTTTGAGTTCTTACATAGCAACGACTACCTACAGGTACATCTTGTAAGGCTTAGCGAAACTAATTATTAGTAGAACTGTGTATGTAACTGAGAAACTGAGAACTGAGAAATTGGTTATAATAGTGGTAGCTTATAATGGACCAGTGCAAAAAAATGCTCGTTTGTCAGACACCAACTAGCCATTTTACCACGAAGCGCTCCCTGGCCTTAACCCATATAAAAAGCACTGGGAGGACCAGAGACGGTACAGTACATTGGCTTACACTGATCATGATGAGGTCCCGTCATCCAGCTAGCGCCAAGGTACAAGAAGGATGTCCAGCAGTCTATAGAGTGAAAGGAACAAAATAAGATAGCATCAAGTCAGTTGAAAGGCAGATTTGCAATTACAATTAAGGTGACCCAGTCACAGTCATTCATTAATAAATGCCAAGCTGTAGTGATTTCACTCCCAGATGAAGCACCTACTAGGTTAAAGGCTTTGCTGCTTATTTAGAACAAAACACAAGTGAAATTTGTACATCAGCAGACGATTTAATTTGGAATTGTATAGATGAAGTAAACATTGCAGTCATATTTTTGTTTTGCTATAAAGTGGGAGCGCTACAAACTGCATAGTCACTGACACACACGCGCGCACACGCAAGAACAAAAGGACACAAAATAGGGCGAGATCAGTCTGGTTCAGCATTACAGCCAGCGCGTCGTCTTCGAATGCACTCCTTTCGGTTGCTTCGTGCTACGTTAACCACAAAGACTAGCAAGCAGGGCAAAGTTCTGACTGGTGTTGCGGAAGTCGTGGAGCGCGGTAGTGCTGAACGGCTGAACACAAGTAGAACCCTCGTATAAGTAATGACGAAAACTCGCAGGGCAGAAGAGCCCATATATCAAGAATTGTCGCGGGTAACACCTAAAAATATTCACATTGTTGACGAAAAACGAAGTGCAATATATTTCACTTACCGGAAAAAGTGTTATCCGAACGTGCGACGTACAAAGACGCACCGAGACAAGAAGGCGGCGAACGCTGATCCCACCATTGTAGTAGTAAGCCGTTGGCGAAAACACGCAATACAGCCGACGTCACGAAGCACTGATGCAAAACACGGCAAACAGCATTAGCACAGCTAAATGACTTCAGTTAATATCCAGTATAAATGTACAGAACGGCTTAGAATGAAGCACAACTGGATAACGAACCCGCCACCAAGACATTGCGGGCGGCAGTGGCCGTTTTTTCAATCTTCCTGCTTCCCAGTGTTTCCAGCACAGAATGAGATGTCCGAGAAATTTAGATTAAGCCGGCGATGTGATCGCAGCGCGGTGGCTCTGTGACACCGCTCTGCAACGCCGGCGTTTCGCTCCTGCTGCTGTCAGCTGCGCGAGCATAGAATTGTTTCCAGGCGTCGTGTGCGCGCCCTGTATGGAAAACAATAACACGCCCTTGATTGTTGAAGTTCTGGGGTGAAATTATTTAATATTAAAATCAATTAACTAATGTTGCTTCCAACGAGTTCGATTTGTCTGTGGCGTCTTTTATTCGCTAACGCCGACGGCCGACGGTAACCGTACTTTTAACACGTCGTTTGGCATTTTAAGCACTCTTAGACAAAAAGGTCTAAAAAAGTTCTTGAGTTAGACATTCTGAATGTGTTTACTAAAACACTCTAGTGACACCAGTAGTGGATTTTGCCGCAGATAGAATATATACTAGCATATTCAAAGTGCTGAGGGTATGTTTAGAAGAAATTCTATTTTCTGTCTTATCATAGACCAAGACGTCTATAGCCGTTTGTAGCCGTTTCAAGAAGTTTTTAAGAGGTTCTGTGTTTCGTGGGTAGGCTCAAAAGGGTGGATAAAGCAGCTGGAACTTAGACGTAGCAGCATCGTTCGCAAAGTCACGCACGTCTCTCAAAAGTTTCACAGAAAGTTACCGAAGCGCATAGTGTATCGTTACGCCAACGGTCTGAGCGTCATTATACTTGTGTCGCAAATATGCAAAGGCTTAGCTGTTTTCTTGTGTTTATTATATATATCGCTTTAGGCGTTACTTAAAATGCCTCTGTATGTGTTTCGATATTTGCACTTTGTATGTGTATGTCAGAACCCCGTATGATTTACTGGGTAAGTTGGTATTAGATTCTTGAGGCAATCAGCGCGAAAAGCAACGACAAAAAACAAAAGGCGGATATATACTCAACGCTGCCTTTGTATTCTTCGATCCTTCATCTCGTTTTTTGATTGCGCTGCCCAATTGCTTCAAGTATGTGCATTCTTATTGGCAAAATACAGTGCCTTACAAAACACCGCACGGTTATCCACAAGGTGCCCATTTGCATCGCCAAATAGTACGTGCGCTATCGGTTTGGTATGACGTTCGTTTACTCGATCATTATTGGTTACTCATTTGCTTTCCCACTCTCCTCATGCACGCAAATCGATATGAGTCTGAAAGAGAGAGAAGGAAGGGCACAGGAAGGAAGGTTAAATAGAAAGAAAATTCCGGTTTGCTACCCTATGCTAGGGAGAGAGGGAAGTTAAATGAGTCTGACATAAACAATTAAACAACTATATATGCTTTCGAATAAGTTATGAAGGCAAATTTACATTCGCTAGCATTGATACAAGGAATGCGTATATGGAACCGTATGGCTAATCCACAAAACGAAGTGGGCCGCATTCCTCGTCGGCGTTCGTGCCTATAGAGATAAGAAATAAAGCTAACTACACATTCGACCAATAGGCTTATACGTGTACCGCTGCAAATGTACTGATTACAGGCTGTTTTCGGTAGACTACTGAAATGAAACAGGACTTAATTCAACAAATATAAAGGGCTCACGAAAAGAATGGTGCGGGAAGCGAACGGCGAATCTTCTATATATAGAACACACACGGCACGGCGGCGTCCTTCGCCGTTTTCTTCTCAAACACGGCATGCGGGCGTCTAATGTTGTAAATGGTCCTCGCAAGCGTGTTCTTATCCGAGAGCAGTTGAGTGCCGATGCTCTACGACTGCTTTGGTTTTGCTATTGCAAATGTATTTACCATTGCATCTGGCATCGACCCATGCACGGCAACTTTTGCCAAGTCCCAAATGCGCAGGCACTTAATATCATGTCTAACAGATAATGAAATAGTTCACTTCCCTCCTTCTGCCTTACCAGCGCCTAGGGTAAAGCCAAAGTGGAATTGAATTGTTGTTCCAAAATGAGTTTGACTATTAGCAGGAAAAATCAGAACTTTGGACTGCCAGACAATGCAAAACCGAAATTTATTCCCGGACTTTATCTTTAAATATAGGACCCAGTTTGTTCCGGTCAAGTTTAATATAATGGCCGAAGGACAATACTTATACATTACATGTTGTGTTTGCATGTACATTTTACATTCTTTCATGTTTATATGCCTACACTTTTAGTCATACAGCCATTGATTTTAGGTCTTTGTACAGCTGTCTTTGCAACTTTAACTTACTAAGAGTAAATTCCTTTCATTAAAAAGCATTGCTGCGCAGCCTTTGACCATATTCTTGGAGGTCTTTTGATGGTGAAAACCAGAGTGGTACCTGCCTTGAGTAAGGGTGTTCAGATAATGTCAACGAAAAGGTTACTGTGACCTAAAAATTTGTGTAGCTTGCCTGCGCATTCTTCCCAAGTTTGTTGTTGCTTGTGTGCTGCATCTAAAGGTAATTCATTTTTAATAAGGTGCACATGTATGCCTCAGAAGGTGCATTCTAAGGGCGAGCTGTGAAAAAATTTTGGCTATTTTTCTCACTTCCAGTTTTGTGTCCGCAGAATTTTCTCTAAATTTCATAGTTTGCAGGTTGGCAGGTGACATGAAACTGGAAGAAAATCAGACGAGATAAAAAAAGAAACTTATGCTGAAATCTTGAATGAATGAATGAATGAATGTTTGATGTTTTGTGGCGCAAGGGCCAAGTATGGCCAAAGAGCGCCATGTCCGTGTTAATGGGCTTGCAGTGAAATCATGAGTTCGATGAAGTTGGTGTGACGTGGCTGTAGAGGGGCCTTGAAAACGGTCGCGCTAAAGTGCGCAAAATCTGTATAATAAGATTATGGCGATGACTTATGACGTGTACTATGAACATTAAAATGCATTTAAATAGAATGATACGATGCGTAAAAATATATAAGGTTATAAGATATGTTCGAGCACTACTGCCTCCTTAGAGCCCTTGAAAAAACAAGGGCCTGGAGGCATGTGCTAGGCAAAACTCTTATCGCAGCGGCATCCTCTGGAGCGAGGATGCTCTACGAATTTCTTGGGCATATAACGTGTAGTACGACATTATTTAAGAAGCTCAGGACTGTCTTGGTGTCAAAAAGCGGTTCCTTACCAAGAAACATAACCGGGTGTAGAGGGATGTGATGTTTGTAAGCAAGCGGAAAATGTTTCTTTCTCTCCGTTTCGGCTTCCCGACACTCCAGGAGCACGTGGAGGACAGTAAGCATCTCACCGCATCTACCACAGATTGGAGGTTCACTTCCAGTAAGCAGATAATTATGGGTGCCAAATGTGTGTCCTATTCTGAGGCGACAGAATAGGACATCTGTTCGCCTAGATTTTGTTGGGGACGGCCAAAAACCTAACTGCGGCTTTATAACGTGCAGTTTATTATTTATCTCTGCGTCCCACATGCGTTGCCAGTGGTTTCGCAGTTTCTTTCGTATGTAAGGTTTCAGATCTGTGAGAGGCACCAAATCAGTATTATTAACAGCAGGGAGTGCAATTGACGTAGCCATCTGGTCTGCCAAGACGTTACCCTCGATTCCCCTGTGGCCAGGCACCCAGCATATGATGATTTGCTGGTTAGACAGATAAGCTTTGCACATGTCGGAATAGACCTCAGTAAGTACAGGATTTTTATGTTTGTAGGGTGACATTAAGGCCTTCACCACACTTAGGGAGTCTGTATATATTACGGCTTTTGGAGTTTTGCTTTCTTTATATGCTTCACAGCCGACCATATAGCGTAGGCCTCTGCCGTAAAGATACTTGTTTCTGGATGTAGTACATCGCATTCCGAAAAAGAAGGACCGACGGCTGCATAGGATACTCCGGCATGTGACTTGGAAGCGTCTGTGTAGAACTCTGTGCACGAGTGTTTGTACTGAAGTTCTAGGAAATGCATTCGAATTTCTACCTCTGGAGCATGCTTTGAAACTTTTAGAAAGGATACGTCACATTCTGTGACCTGCCAGTCCCAAGGAGGTATTAGCTTGGTTGGGCGCATTAAGCGGTGCTCCAGGAGTGGGACATGCATTTCATCGCTAAGCTCTTTCACACGCAGCGAGAAAGGCTGTCTTATAGACGGACGGTTGCGGAAAAGTGTAGCATACGTCATATCGGTAAGGATATTAAAACATGGGTGTTCAGGAATGGAATGCACTTTAAGGAAATAACTAAAGCTGACGTATGATCTCTGTAAGTGGAGCGGCCACTCATTCGATTCGGCATATAGGCTTTCGATCGGGCTTGTTCTGAAAGCACCAGTGGCTAGTCGGATACCTAGATGATGGACAGGATCCAGCATCCTTAGCGCGCTCGGGGCGGCAGAGTTATACACTACGGCCCCATAATCCAATCGTGACCGTATTAGGCCCTTGTAGAGATTCATTAGACACTTTCTGTCACTGCCCCACGTAGTCTTGGATAGAAGTTTTATTATGTTCATTGTTTTTAGACATCTTTCTTTGAGATATTTGATGTGTGGAATGAAAGTGAGTCTATCGTCAAGTATAATACCTAGGAATTTGTGCTCTTTGTTGATAGGAATTTGTTGTCCCCACAGTTCTAAGCAAGGATCCGGGACCAGGCCTCTCTTTCGTTTAAAAAGTACACAAGAACTTTTGTGAGGATTGATTTTAAATCCGTTTTTCTCTGCCCATTTTGATACTTTGTTTAAACCATGCTGTACCTGTCTCTCGCACACTGCGAGGTTACAGGATTTAAAAGCTATTTGAATGTTGTCCACATAGATAGAGAAAAAAATGGCCGGAGGTAATGAAGCACGGAGCGTGTTCATCTTCACTATAAAGAGCGTGCAGCTAAGCACGCCTCCTTGGGGCACACCAGTTTCTTGTGTAAAAGGACGTGACAGTACATTGCCGACTTTTACACGGAATGTGCGATTGGACAAATAGCTTTCTATGAGGTTTAGCATATTACCATGAATGCCCATTTCTGACAGGTCTCTTAAGATTCCGTATCGCCACGTTGTGTCGTATGCCTTCTCCATATCGAGGAATATGGATAGGAAAAACTGTTCGTGTACAAATGCGTCACGGATGTTTGCTTCAATACGTACAAGGTGATCAGTTGTGGAGCGCCCTTCCCTGAAGCCACACTGATAAGGATCAAGTATTTTGTTCTGTTCAAGGAAATGGATGAGGCGCCGATTTATCATTTTTTCAAACACCTTACACATGCAACTTGTGAGGGCTATCGGGGCGGTAGCTTGCCACTGAGGAAGGATCTTTGCCTTGTTTTAAAACAGGGACCACAATGGCTTCTTTCCATGCAGTCGGAAGGTACCCTGCGCCCCAGATAGTTGAAAAGTGTAAGTAGTGTAACTTGCGTGTCATTGTGTAAGTTTTTCAGCATTTCATACATGATTCTGTCAGATCCCGGTGCAGAGCTCTTGCATGCGCTCAAGGCAGCTCTGAACTCTGCAATACTAAAAGGACAGTTGTATGGTTGATTTTGACGACATTTTCTGTTGAAAGGCTTACGTTCTTCTATTTGTTTGTATTTGAGGAAGGATTGTGAATAATTTGATGAACTTGACACGTTCTCAAAATACTCCCCAAGTGAGTCTGCCTGGTCTTGTAGTGTATCGCCCTGTGTGTTTACCAGGGGGAGTGAATGTGTTTGCCGCCCTCTAATCCTATTAACTCTGTTCCAGGCTTTGGCCTCATCCCTAAACGAGTTAATACTCGATAAAAACTTGTGCCAGCTTTCTCTTCTGGCCTGTCGGCGGGTTCGCCTGCCTTGGGACTTTATTTTCTTAAAGTTTATAAGATTCTCTGCAGTGGGAGAAGCGCGTAGCAACGCCCACGCCTTGTTCTGATTCTTACGGGCGATCCTACATTCGCTGTTCCACCACGGTACACGTCGTTTGCATGCCAGACCACTCACTTCGGATATGCATTTTGATGCGGCATCTATTATGAATGATGTAAGATACTCTACAGCAGCATCAATTTCTAGAGAAGACATGTCGGCCCATGAGATGTTAGTGAGACTTCGAAATTTTTCCCAGTCGGCTGTGTCTATCTTCCACCTAGGAGCTTGCGGAGGATATTCGTTTTCTTTAGATGTTCTTATCAGTATGGGAAAGTGGTCGCTGCCGTAAGGATCCTTCGTAACTTCCCATTCAAGTTCGAGCAGTATAGACGGGGAAACTATACTAAGATCTATTGAAGAAAATGTTCTGTTTGCTAGAGAGTAATATGTGGGTTCCTTTTTATTCAGCAAGCACGCACCGGAAGAAAAGAGGAACTGTTCAATAAGACGACCTCGCGCGTCTGTACGAGAGTCGCCCCACAGGGAGCTGTGGGCATTGAAATCGCCAAGAAGAACATAAGGTTCTGGCAATTCGTCTATAAATGACTGAAATTCATGCTTGTTTAATTTGAAGTGTGGGGGTACATAAAGCGAGCAAATGGTGACGAGTTTATTTGAAAGAACAGCTCGAACCGCCACTGCTTCAAGGGGCGTTCGTAGCTGTAAACGTTGACAGGCTACGCTTTTTTGAATTATAATTGCAACACCGCCCGACGATGCGACAGCATCATCGCGATCCTTCCGAAAAGTAACATATTGTCGAAGAAAGTTTGTGTATTTTGATTTTAAGTGTGTTTCCTGTAAACACAGCACCTTTGGACTGTGTGTATGGATGAGTTCTAGCACATCATCAAGATTCCTAAGACCTCTGACATTCCATTGAATGATTTGTGTATCAATATTTAAAGAAATATAGGTGCTGTGTTTAGGGAAACGGAAGGGATGCCTTACATTACAGAGCCCTTTCGAGGCCCTGTAATAGGTGTTTTGTTCTTTCTGAAGCGTTCGAGCGAGTCTCGACGCTCCTTAGGCGTTTGGTGCGCCTTGGGGACAGGTGTAGTGTCCATTGCCTCCTGTGAGACGCCGGACAAGCGCTCTTGCGAGCGAGAAGTTTTCAGGGGGAGTCCCGCCTTGGAAGGCAAGACCCCTGCGCCCACCAGCCCGGAGGTCGATGGGGCTCCCTGAGGGATTTGGTTGCGCTGGCCGTTGCCAGCGCTGGAAGGGGACTCGGAGGTTGGGGCAGCTTCGGCTGCGCCTACCTTCGGGGTCGATGGCCCCGTCTGTTGGGTTGGCGGAGCAGCGCTAGCTGCAACCACCGCGGGGGCAGATGGCGTAGCTGCCGACTCACTGCTTGTGGGTCGGACAGCCGCCGGAGGCCGTTGTGACGCTGCCCCCTGACGCGCCACATCGGCAAATGCTTTCTTGGGCAGGTACGATACCCGCCTACGTGCCTCTTTGAATGAAATATTCTCTTTAACTTTGATCGTCACGATTTCTTTTTCCTTCTTCCAGGAGGGGCACGACCGCGAGTATGCGGCGTGCTCCCCATCACAGTTTACACAGTGGAGAGCATTCTCACAAGCTTCAGATGTGTGTTCGTGGGCACTACATTTAGCACAAGTTTGGCGGCCTCGGCAGCTCTGCGAGCTGTGGCCAAAGCGCTGGCATTTGAAACAACGGAGTGGGTTGGGCACGTACGGCCTAACACGGAGCTTGATATACCCGGCCTCGATTGACTCGGGCAGGACACTTGAACCAAAGGTGCTTCGTCTGAATCTCTTTACCATCTCGCCTTATTTTTATTCTTCTAACATTGATAACATTTTGCTCACTGAAGCCCTCCAGTAGTTCCGCTTCAGACAGCTCAAGCAAATCATCATCTGACACGACACCACGGGTGGTGTTCATTGTACGGTTCGGGGTTGCTGTTATGGGGGTCTCTCCAAATGACACTAGTTGCGGTAGTTTCTCATACTGTTTTACATCGCGGAGCTCCAGGAGGAGGTCGCCGCTTGCCATCCTCGACACCTTGTAACCTGGACCAAAATTATCAGTTAGGGACTTTGAAACAAGGAATGGTGAAATGTTTCGCACTGCTTTGTTTGGCTTTTCGGAATGAATAACATGGAAGCGGGGAAAGTTCTGGGTTTGGCGTCCGAAAAACTGAAATACATCTTCGGTGCGCCCTCGTTTCGGAGGGCGATCAGGAAGTTTGGGGAAAGAAGTTTCCATGAGAATATATAAGATTCGGCAACAGCGCCGACCGCCCACCACGGAGCCCAACGAGGGGACGCGGCAGAGCTTGTGTACAAGCCTGCACGACGCCAGCCGTACGCCATCACTATAACCCAATATGGTGTACCCAAGGTAGGATATCCACACAAGGTTAACCCTTGCCGCCGTGGAGAAAGGAAGTAAATGGAAGAGAGAAGAAGACAGGAAAGATCAAAAAGGGAGAGATAAAGACGAAGGTTTGAGAAGAGAGAAACAGGAAAAGGCGACTGCCGATTTCCCCCGGGTGGGTCAGTCCGGGGGTGCCGTCTATGTGAAGCCGAGGCCGAAGAGGTGTGTTGCCTCCGCCGGGGGGCCTTAAAGGTCCAAACACCCGGCATCGGCTCAACCCCCAGGATCCCCTTTTCCCCAGACACGGCTAAGCCGCGCACGGCTACACGCGGGAGGGTCCAACCCTCGTGTGCTCGGGTACGTGGTGTCGCAACACACCAAACGCCTGCTGACTTAGACGCCCCTGCGGGGTATGCTGAAATCTTATTGTGTATGCTAATTCTTTGTATGCTAGTGGAGTTTAGTATTAAATATTAAACTGTTTTATTAGAGTGCCTGTGATATCAGAAATTGCAAATGGAGATACTTCTAAAATCCTTTTTTGCCGTTTATGAGTTATTCACAGTGATGTTGTAGGCACTTGCCCAGGAGAGCAGCGCAGGAATATCGCCTCTATATAGCAAGAGTCGCAGATATTTTGCGATTCACCGCCGTTCAGGGAATCCCTCAGAGATACCACGATTAAAGTGCCACAATTGGAAGCTAGGGAAACATTGTTGAGCTCTTGAACTTGTTTCGAAAATATGACGACATTGTAGGAAAGAAACAGTGGTGGAGCAGCGAACGCCCCGAAGTACGTTCGTCACTCGATACAAGACCAGATCCTCGAAATGCTGAGCCACATCACATTAACAAGTAAAAAGGAAGAGATGAAAAGCTTCAAGTACTTTGTACTTATTGTCCATGAAACCAAGGACCTAAGCCAGACGGAACAATTATCAGTTGTACTAAGGTACTACGCAACTGGGGCTATCTTTGAGTGGTTTCTTGGATTCGGCAACGCTGACCACTTGGATGCAAAGTCACTCCTGGGCTACGTAAAGGAAACGTTGAATCGCTGTGGCATAGGTATACTCGTTTGTGCATTGCTCGAACACATGATGGTGTGAGTGTCATGAGCGGTATCTCAAGCAGCGTCCAGGCTCTGTTCAGGCAGGAATTGCCGCAGGCAGTGTACGTCCACTGCAAGAACAACCGGATGTCTGCAAGGTGATAAAACCGGTGAGATTTTTCTCCTTTAGAATGCCTCTATGTTTTCCTGAGTGGATCTGCAATTCACTCTTTGCCAGTGATAGAGCTGCAGCATCTCAGCGATACACAATAGATCTGCCAGATAGTGGCTTGCACAGCAACAATGAAAAGCTTTCCTGCTATCCTTGTATGCCTCGCCGAAGTCATCGCTACAAACAGCAGGCGGGCAACGGAAGCTAAAGGTCTGTTGAGCAAATTAACTTATCGTTTCTCTTCCATTTAAGCCTATTTACCGAGGTACTCGGCCGCCTTAAGGTTCTTTCGGACCTATTGCAAAGTAGAGACTGCAATTTTAGTCAGGCATGCCTCATCGCACGCGCAGCCATTGACGAGTTCTCCGAAATGAGAATTTCGCCGAACGCCTTCGACACACTCTGGGCTCAAACCGGCAGTGTTTCTGAGGAGAACAAGGTGTCCCAATAAAGAAAGCAGAAAATGAAGCGCCTTCCGCTCCATTTAGAACAGTATGTATTGAGTGAAGGACATGCCATTGAAGAATAGTCTCGAGATTCAAAGGAAACATTCAGAGTCAAAGTTTTTCTGCCCGTTTTGGACCACCTGATTGCGGAGCTGACTAGGCGGTCCACAGAAAACGATGATGTACTCTGCGGAGTTAGCAACCTTCACCCACGGAGTGAGAATTTCATGGACATCTTACTGAAGCCTTCCACCGAGCACTATGCATGCGACATCGAAAGCGTTGAAGTTGAGTGCAAGCTGATAATGAAACTTCTTCCACGCATCGAAGCCGAAAGTGTAAGAGAGACACTGCTGCAACTGGCGACTGTCTTGGGAAAACATAATCTAGCCTTCCAGGACGTGCACATGCTAGGTCTTATCGCCGTGACGATACCGGCATCGTCATCATCTTGCCAGCACACGTTTTCGTGCCTTCAAATATTGAAGACTTCGCAGCAAGATGAAAAATTAAAAATTAAATTATGGGGTTTTACGTGCCAAAACCACTTACTGATTATGAGGCACGCCGTAGTGGAGGACTCCGGAAATTTCGATCACCTGCGGCTCTTTAACGTGCACCTAAACCTAAGTACACGGGCGTTTTCGCATTTCGCCCCCATCAAAATGCGGCCGCAGCGGCCGGGATTCAATCCCGCGACCTCGTGCTAGGCAGCCCAACACCATAGCCACTGAGCAACCACGGCGGTTCGCAGCAATATGAATAGCCGTCTGAGTAACATAGCTGTGCTTGCGGTCGAGCAATATTTCTTGCCAATAAGATAGATCTTCAGCGTTTTGTTGGCATGTTTGAAGCTGAGCACAGTAATCGATGTATACGTATGTACTAGTATGCCGGTATAATGATACCCCATCATATCTTTGGGGCGATCTCGTGGGAAAATTGTGCGGCACAGGCGTAGGACCAATACCTGTACCAGTATTAGAACACCCGCTTCACCATCGAATAAATCCCGGCTGTATTTTGTCTTATACTGTCAAAGCGCAGGCATTGGCGTCTGTGGTTGTGACGAAACCTTTATCTGTCCCTGTCATCACATTGAAGGAGACTGCATATAGGGTGCTGTCCGAGGCCACGTTGGTAGCCTAGCTTGAGTAGTGAACAGTGTATAGACGGAGAGCTGTCATTTGCGTTTGTGAAACCTGCTGTATTGCACGACCAAATGTGGCAGTGACTCAAATGCTTATTGCGTGCTCTATTTTTGCAATTCTCTCCTCTCATCTTTTGTTTGTTATTCTTTTCCCATATACCATTTTGTCATTTTTATCATTTCCAGCATTTAGAAACACCAGCCGGCGCCACAAGAGTGTACTATATTTTTTTTTGTAATCTAGCGCGTCTTTACCTATGTTGGAATTGATATACACATTGCTTTAAGGTGCACATTGCTTAGCTATGCTTAGAGATGTTTCTCTCCCGTTGTGAAATATACTCTTTTGAAGCGATATTGCGATTTAGTTAATTGGTGTTATTTCGGTACTGCTGGGCACCTGTATTTATTTCTTCCAGTCAAAAAATCCTGGCGCCGCCCATGGGCTGCACCCGCCTTCAAGACTACGTCTTTGCACAGCCATGCATCCTGGTGGAATGTGACCACCACCCACACTAGAAAGACTCACTTTGGATAATATACAAACAGGGAAACGAGATGTTCATATAGCAGATGCCCTGTCTCGGTTCCCTTCGAAAGAAAGGGTACTGGAAGAAGAGCACTTTCAAGTATACGTCGACCAAGAGTTAAGTCTCGACAGAAAGACCACAGCAGATCAAGTGTGAAACCAACTGAGATGAAGATCTCGGTACGCTGAAGCTACATGCAAGCACAATATTGCCAGAAGACAAAAAGTTGGTCCCGGAACAAATCCGAGCTATATTGACCGTATCGTGACCAGATCCATGTTGAAGAAAATGTCCGTATACGATCCAACCGCCTCACCATTACCTGCAGCATGAGGAACCAAGTCTTAGACATCATGCAAGCGGCACATAAAAGATGAAGCAATGTACCAGAGACGTCTATGTTATTGCAGGGTATGTCGGCGGTAGAGGGTCGTCCTCTTCAGTGCTTTTGCTCGTGAGTGCTGCTCCTGCTCTGAGTCTGTGCTCTGCCTAGATTGTCGCCACTGCGCTGCTCCTAGTCCGCTCAAATAAACACCTTAAGACAGCAAACTTCGTAAAGAAAGTGGAAAGGTGTGCGCTCTGCAGACAACACAAGTCCAGGAACCAATGGCTGCCCATGATGAGCCACAACATCCCCAAACTACCCTGGCACACAGTTGGCATCGACTCTTTCAACCAAACGGGAGAGGAGTATGGAAGCAACGCAGACTTCTTTTTGTTATATATTGAGCTTCAGCGCATGAAGCACACAAAGGCGGAAGCTGTCATTAAGTTCTGCCAAGAGGTCTTCGCTACGCACAGCGTTGCCTGCAAACTTATCAGCGACAACAGGTTACCGTTTAACAGCCACAAGTTTGTTGAATACATGGAGCTCTGTGACAACATCCACAATACATTAAGCTCAGAATACCCCATGTTTAAACGGAATGGCCGAGCGTGCCGTGCAAGAGGCGAAGAAGCTTCTGAGCAAGACACTTTGCCACACGACAAAGTTATACAGTGCCCTACCGTAGTGGAGAAACATGCCAAGAGAAGCTCCTGCAGTCTCCAGTGCAGCGTCTCATAGGAAGGATAGGGATAGCCAGCGCCGCCTTCCTCCTTAATTAGTTGTAATCAAAGCGTGCCTAAAAAAATTGCTTCTCAGCTACCACAGCATGCAGTTGTGTGTGCACCATGGTCTACAAGAAGGTGGAACATAAGAAGTACAAGCAGAAGCAGACCAGCGACTTTGTGTCACTGGACCGTAAATCTGTCCCCACTACTGACAGGTCAGAGGGTGTAGGTGCGACCCGACGAAGTACACGCTACAGTGTTGAGCTTGGTTCAAATGCCATGATGCGTAACTGGCGCCACCTGATCCCTTTCGTTCCCTGAAGAGAACAGCAGAGAGCTTCCCCAGATATACAAGAGCCACCAAAGCATCCTGTTGCAGTCCGAGAACCGTCTTTGAGCACTGCAGGGTCAAGAACCGCCCAGGGACAGCCCTCAATGGACATTGGTAAAGTAGTGTGGACATGTATAGGCCAACAAGTTGTTTGCCCAGATCACCTTAACTATTGTTTCCTGGCCTCACCTTTCTTCTGTGGTTTTTAAGAGGGGAGATGTAGAGGACGCCACTGTTCTGTTAGTATGCCAAAAGTTTGTGGCTCCCTCTGGATGTTGGTTGACTGTATATATGTACTGCCCTTCGAATAAAGGGGGCACTTGTTCGTTTGGGATTGAGCGTGTCAGCCATCTGTCTTTCTATACTGTCGCAACAAGTGGCATGCGCCATCAAGCCTACACCGGTCATATTTACACATATCTTATATCTGCAACATGGTGCGGGTTCCTGCAATGAACCTACATTGTGTTTGCACAAAAGATGTGAGGAACATTGTGCAAACATGGTACCTCCCAAAGTACCATCAAAAGAAGCAATACTAAATAGCAGCTTAGAAATCTAGCTGGAATAAATCTGAGAACATTTCTTGGACAAGAAGACAGGCAAACCTTAGAGCAAAATTGAGCCCGAGTAGAACTATCAGTCATTGGGCCACATTCCTTAATATTTGTGTTCATTGTTTACATTTAGGTTGCTGAACATCTGCCTTCTGCATTGTGGCGAGCAGGTGCTCAAGTAAGTCTTCCTTCCATTCACTAGCCACAAAAATCCGAGATAAACAGGGTAACAGTATGAAATGCAAGGCAAGAAATAGTACGCGAAGAAGCTACACAGAGTGCCATTAAGATGTGCAACAGCTCACCTACTGACGCATTATCTGCAACAGGAAGCCCGACGATGGAGACATTCTTTTTTTCGTGATCTATGCACAAAACTGAGTGGCAACGGCAACAACAAACCCAAGAACCAGTTTAAACCTTAGCGCCGTAGGAGAAGAACGGCCAAGCAGAGAGCTCACATGCGTCCCATCCACCATGGAAAATTCAACAAACGAGCAACAGCACTAAAAAAAGGATAAAAGCTGCACAAGACCAGTCTACCAACCACAAACGGGCTGTAAGGTACATGGAAATGAGCTGCTCCAGAGCTGCGCCCAAATGTCCCAGTGTGTGTGTGGTGCGACCATAAGTTTCGCATGGTTGAGTGCTAGTTCAGTGTTCAAACTAACGAGACCTGACGACTGCAACACGAATAAGCAGGGTGGCCAAAGTTTGATTCCTATGTAGGCGGCTGCGGCCGAGCGTGGGGTTCCAGAAGTACATATGTATTATCGAAATTATTATCGAAAAAGTTAGGAGCAGCTAGTTGCTCCTAATTCTTGTCGGGCTGCTGTAGCCGTCTGTCAAAAAGAGAGCGCATGAGAAAAAAGGTGACCCTGTGCTCCATGTGCGTCTCGCACAACCCCAAAATTTGGCTGAGATGTTCACATTAGCGTATGCTATCAGATGACTGTTTCTCCAAGCCCGAGGGGTGGTTGAGGACCGCTTTAAAAGGTACCACATATACCAACAGTCGCGGGGCTCCATTCTTATTTATATGGAAATTGTGCCGTGAGTATACGAACTTGGGCAATCTTTCACCTTGGAATTATACCTATATAACCACTCACAAGATGATAAAGCTCCGCCGGTGAGTTAAACAAATTGAAACGATTGAAACGACCGTACACCTACGAGATGCTCTGTGATACACGCAGATGAGGCGGTTAACTGAAGAGAACAAATAGCTTTCTCAAACCTGACACACCCTGACATCCAAGCCACATCAAGCTATGCAACGGACTTTTTAGGCCACTTACTATTTGAACTACAGGTTATACACGATGCGACAGAAACCCTTACTAACTTGCCTAACATCAACATAACCCACCTCTACACTTACAGGCTGGGCGCAGCGAAGCAAAAAACTTGCATATATGTAAGGAGCTACACAAAATTCATAATTCTACGCTCGGCAACATCACTGCCAACTGGGTGCAGGTATAAATGGTCATAACGATAACATTTAATGACTTTGCAGACCACATTGTTCACTCTTTCTTGACATCCATAACTGCTCTTTCCCTTCCCTCTGACCCCCGCTGTTTTCTGTGCCAGAAAATTCATTATCCAGTGCGACACGTGTGCCCTTATACCCTGCGTGTCTGCTCCGATGCCCACATTCCTTATCTGGTGGAGCAAGTCTCTGTCCGGAGAGCTTTACTCTTCCCGTACTGCGCCCATCGGGCATCGTTAGCCCTCTAACGATGGCTAGAAATGCCGGTTTCGAGATTTTTCGCGCCACCCACAGACATACTGCGCTATTGGACATGAACGACGAGAACTATTTTGGATTCTAAGCAGTTCACTTTTTACCCCCAGATGGTAAAACTTTTGAACGCACTCCGGATCGTCAAAGCAGAAAGAAAAGTCGGCCTTCCGCGCCACTCACGGACACTCTGCGCCATGGAACGCGAAGAACTATATTTTTGTTTTCTAAAACAGTTTGCTTTTTCCACAAAGTGCTAATTTTTTTAATGGACTCCGAAGTTTCGCAACCGTCAAAGTAGACAGCAAAAATAGCTGCCTCGGAGAGCGGCACTCGCGCTTCGAAAGATCGCAGATCTCGTGATTCTGCTGTTTTTTCAGCTGATTTTACCGGTGGATCGAGCAGCAGTGAGTCTGAGGATCAGGGTGTCTACCAACCGGGAAAACCGGGAATTCTCAGGGATATTGATAGTCTGGAAAAACTCAGGGCATTTGTGTTTCTATCAGGGAAAATTAGCTGTAATTTTATTGAAAGGGAACGAAAGTCGCGGTAATGCTAGCTCGAGTAACAGATAGGATTCGTGACGAATGGTCTTTGACGCCGCGTTGTTGGCTGGAGGAGTTACCAGAGTACAGTAAACAAGCGACTCTATGAACGGACGGTTTTGCGGCAACACTACGTACCCCATAGGATCAATGTATAAGAACGTCCGAAATTTCGAACACAAGAACCCTTCGCCGTCCGATTTTCCATACTTTCTGCCGTGACCGCAGGTCCGAAACGGCATTATTCAAGCCACAACCGCCATTTTGATAACCTCGCCGCACTGTATCGGCACACTTGCGCGCAGATCCGCTGGCAGCCGTACGCACCACCGCGGCAATGCTAGGCCTAGCTGCTTCGAGGTTCGATATTAAGCTTCTTGCCGTTCTGTGCCGTGTTTCTCATTGGAAGAATTCGCCGCTGTTAGCAATGGCACCGACACCACCTTTGTGGTCATCGCGATTGGCTTCGAAGCTCGGAAAGCACGGTGCGTTGCATAATGCCGGTTCTCGAAAATCAGCTTTACCTCATTACAGCAATGTACGCTATGAAGGATAACAAGTGTGGTAAGGGGCAACTGTCACTGGACACAGTATGTATTCCTTGATTGTGCACGCGTGCACCCACCATCTCCCATCTCAGTACGAGTACCGATATGCCTAATAAGTGTACTAGCAGGCCTTCAGAGATTGTTCGGACGTGCCTGTGGCGATTTTAACCCTTAAGGGATGTAAAAGACCTGCATTGATTTTTTTCGGACACTTCGCGGCCCCTAAGGAGTCCAGAAAATCGGACGCTGACTCTACAGCTGTCCAAGAGGATGCTTCAAATAGATCGTGTGGCGAATGGGCAACCGAAGGAGAACAAGACAAAGGACGTACACACTGAGAAATGAACGGGAAAGGAAGCATGCCACCGCTTTTTTTGAAGGAGCTTCCACTCTAAAAGCAAAGTGTTGGCTGACGCCGAGATGCAGGTGTCCCTCATCCAAGCAAAAAATAAAAAAGAAACAACTATTTAGAACAGTTAAACGCAACACTGAGGCGTTGTGCGCGGGCTGAGAGTATGTCAGGACAGTTCAAGTTGACTTACCAGCTGTTGCGAGACAATCTCACTCGTGATAATGTTCGGGCCTCAAACCAATTAGCTTGCTATAAGTTGATAGAAACAGTGCATATTCGAAAATATTCTCTATGCATCTTTCTTATTCGTATTTGAGAATGTTCGACTCTATTTGTAATGGGTATTACTATTACTTTCGAAGATATTTTATTCGCTGTACATTTTACATCACCCCTCCCTTCTGTTTTCTTTTTGAATAGTATAAACACTAACCCGTACTATTCAAACTGGATTAAGTTGTTGTTTTTTTTTTCATTTTTTAACATGCTTACTAGAGAGTGACATCATTGGGTGGCATGATGTAGGGAGCCCGTCTTGACATAAAACAAAGTTGTGCCACTCAGGGAATATTGCAAGGGCACTCAGGGAAAACCTGGAAAACTCAAGGAATTTGGAAATGTCAACTTGAAGGATGCTGCCTCTTCGTTGGACATTGAGAGCAACGAAGACACAAGCCAGCCCGGAATATCGGAGGCCGCAGCCTGGCACGCCAAACTGTAGTGCTTGCACTAAAATATTTCAAGTGGGAAACCTGCTGAATGAAAAATTGATTTTTTGGGATATATAGTGCCTATTATATGGCAATATATTTGCATGTCTCATAAATTATGTTACATTTTTTCTTAGTAGACATAAGCATTTCTTCACAAACATTGTTAAATTTTATCCCGCAATCTTGATTTTGGCAATTTATACTTCTTTTATCACATAGATCTCGTTAATAATTGTAATTTTCAAGGCGAAAAGACAAGTCCACTTGTCGAAACGTTGGCTCCCGTCTTCACCTCGTTCTTGTTTTCCTCATCGTCTTGAATGTCCATCTCCCGCCTTCCCCTTGTTTTCCCTGGATCTCGTTAATAAAGCTTTCATGCGTGAAAAGTGCATGAATTCTGCTTTTTGTTTATGTATTACATAAAATATTGAGTGGAGTAGTAGCTTCAGATAAAAATATCTGGCGTAACTTGCAAAAACACCTAGTTTCCCCGTGGTACGGAAAGAGTGAAGCCATCCAGCCATCACTTCCGCCTGGGGTCAGCGCGACATACACATTGTCTAGTGTCCACAGTGCACCGCTCGTGCATCTGCAGCTGATGCCCGCCATCTACTTTAGACGTGCCCTGGGTCGCTTGGACAAACACAACTCCCAAAAGCGTACTTAAAGGTGTGCATTGAAAAGACTATGAAGAATGGCTTATGGACAGCACATTCTTTAAGTCTGTTGCAGTATCTTAGTGAAACAAGCCTGCATGCGTATATGTAGATTCATACTGATGTTACACCGGGTGGCAACCACAGAGAGTAACAGATAAGCACTCCGTTGTGGGCGAGGGGCAGTGCTACATTCCAGGCGACGCGGGAACTTATGCTTAGCACTGCGATTGATACACCGAACACTGTTCTACAATGCGAATGCTTTGTCAAATTTCTTCGCAAAAAATACCATTGGCTTTTGCGCATGTTACACCTCCGCTTGCATGAACATGCCGTTAATGGCGCACTGCGCGTAGGATGGCAGCCAGACGGTTGGCCTGCACAGTGCATTACGGAGAGCGGAAAAGATTTGTCCGTACATCATCTTACGTACCTCAACAACAGAAATGGCCCTCAAGAGTAACGACAACACATCGAAATGCACATAACAGAGGCCAAACCCACACGCGGCAGCAACGCTAAAGCAGATTCAAAGGCCGCCCCCCACACCCCTCCCCACCCCAATCCTCCCAAAACATGACAGCTTCTCTGTGCTCACAGCATTGAGTGTGCAGCAATGTCCCCTCTTATCGCCATTCCATTCTCCATAAGCCTAAATGAGCCCTTATGTTAGGGCGGTGTGTAAGCAGATCACTGGGAAAAGGAAGGGAGGGGTTCTGCAGCACTATGTAAAAGCTGGTGGAGCATCGCCAAAGCCAAAAGGTCTGAGAACCCCTACCTTGTGTAAGTGTGCACAGTTCTGTCAAAGAAAGGCCAATATGGTAGCGTAAATTCCAACGGAATCTGAAGCGATCTATGAAGGTTTCAATGTGCCGCTTATTGTGATGAGAGCCTGCACGAGAAAAATGGCGCATACATTAAATAAAATTTGGTAATGACATTTTGCTTCAACGCACATGTAGACAAAATGATCACTCATGGCAGAATGAGAAGATAACCACTTGTGTAAAAAAAGTGTGAACCACTTTTCACGCAGAAGGATCTTTAATTAGGCGATGATTTACTTGGAGAACATGTCCTAGCGAGCCGTGTAACATTCAAAATTTCTCACTAATGAGTATTTTACTGTACGCTGCGGTCTTTTGTATGCATAGTGTATAAACACATGCTTCGTTGTTGAGCCGTTACATCAAGGAATATCACATGGCTGTGGACACTGAAATATGTGCTCTAAACTGATTATCAAAAATGTCTCCACAACCTTCAGTGCGCCTGCATAGCCTTGGCTATATTGTAATATAACTAAAGAACTTGTTAATTTGTATTACAACATATTTATTTGCAAAGTGTGTACCAACATAACTGGCAGGATACTTGACTTTGGTATTGTGGTGTTGTCTGTGTCATGTGTCGCGTCGTATCAGTGTTTTCAAATTCTTTCATTGCTTTCTTAAAACATAATGAAAGAGCTTTTCACATTATACTGGAACATGCTATGAACTACCTCTAGAGCTCAACATGTCCGAGCATACAGTAACACTAGTGTAACAGAATGTTATGTAGCATACCGCGCACAGATGCATATTCCTAATTGAGATTTGGCTTAATACATTGACACCTACATGGCATAAGGGTGTTGATAGACAATTTCTCAAATCTGAGTTCACAAGTTACAAGTAAGCAAGCTTTGAAAGAAGACCCGGCACTGAAATGGCCACATGTTGGTGCAGGTGCCTCTTCACGTGGATGTAACGTGCCACAGTCTGAAGCCATACGTGCCACCAAAATGGCCGAATGGATGTGGAAGTAATCCTTAGGAGCGAAACTTGCAGAACAAAAAGAAAAAAGCCTCAAATGTGTTTATTCATTACATAAAAGTACATTGTCGCCCTATATAGAAGTAATTTTTGCATATTGAATGCAGTACAAATCGAATAGTGCCAGAATTGAAACAAATGTAGAATATGTTTCAAACTGTTTTTGAAGAATGCACAGCTATTGTCAAAATATGTGTAAAACAATGCACACATCCTGGTGTTCATTCCATTGGCAAGTTCCTGTAGTTACATCGCACATTATGCAGCATTGTTTACTAAAAGCGCTAACGGATCACTAGGAACAAATGAGGAAATCACTCGCACACAAAGGACTCTTCAGGGAGTGCAAATGGTCTTTGTATAGCCAGGAAAGTCTAGCTGCCTGAGAAGCGTATCCAGCTTCTACTACACATGCTCTCATGTTTTATGCATATACTATGCCCATGGTTGTTGTTTACACGTCTTTATTCACATTTTTTGCCCTAAAGGGCTGCGGTGAATTGGCTTGGGAAGTAGCGGGAGTGAGACAGTAAGGGAAACAATGGGGGACGTAACCCTTTGAGGGTCGATTTTTTTCGCCAGATGCGACCGCCCAGGGTCGATTTTTTTAAATTGCAGATTCCAATTCTTCTCAGGTAGTTATTTCAAAAAAAAACTACCGTAATTTTTTCTAAGGTAACCCTAAAGTGATAAAAAATATTTCGCGTTGGTATATAAGCACTCTTCATTCATGAATAACAACAATAAAAACAGAATTAAACCTATAAGAATTGAAAATTTTATGCATTGTTATAGTTCAAGGCTTTGAATATGCGCACACGAGAATATTTCGCAAGAGTCAAATGTTTCTGCTCTTACACTAATATGTACGTCCATAGCGTAATCGAACTACGTAGGTGCGCGCACTCAAGAAAACTGTGGTTGTGTGCCCGTCAAAAAAACATCTGACAAACTTCCGCTAATCTTTATCTTATCGCTAACCAGAGGATATTAGATTTCGCGAGCCTCAAAAAAAAAAAAAAAAGAAAGAAGAAAAAAACCAACGGAAACGCACGCACGGTAGCATCCTTCCTATGCGCACCTCTGCGAGCACTAAACGAGCGAGAAACAAGCGGTCGCCCTTTGAGCGATTAGTAACGAGATAGCCATCAGTTTTGCAAGCGCAAGAGGCCGAGACCGCTCGCGGAACAAAACGCAAGCCGCCGCCTGCTTGCGCGCGCGTCAATGCGCGAGCTGTAGTATGTAGACGCGCAGGAACAAACTAGCGCTAGAACAAACCATGCAGCGAAAAACAAGAGAGGGAGGCACGCGAAAAAAATTCCCTGTATTTCCACATAATGGCAGCACGTGACAGAAAAGAAAAAGTAAGAAAATTGGTGCGCTTTTTCAGTATACACACGGCACCATAAATATATGGCATCGACCATTTTGGAGATCGTTCGCGGCGCCGTATATTTATGTCATTGACCCTCAAATGGTTAATCATCTACATCATGCGGTCTGATGCTTTCGCTGGTATGCTCGAGATGAAGAAGCCCTGTGGCTGGAGCCTCAGGATCATGCAGGAAAGCATACAGTGATCGCCAGAGCTTGTTGGCGGTCGCAGCACTGCAGTGTCTCGGTAGAGCCCAGGTCTGTAGGAAGGTTGGTCGCCATTCCGTTGGGAGCGAAGCAAGGGCCCTTTGCCTGGGGCCAGAATACAGTGGGCAGTCCCAGATTAAATGTTCGAGGTCTGCCCTGGTGTTGCAGGGGCTGCAGCTACCCGCACGTGAACATTCCAGGCCTCGAGGGTCTTCCGTTCTGCGAAAACGCTGCACGAGAAAGGCAGTAAAAAGGGTGACAGTCTGTACCTGCCGGAGCAGAACCTGCTGCCGAAGAGAAACAGCCTGGGAGGGAAGGGGAGGAATGTCCATGGGATTGGACGTAGTGAAGAGATACCTGCGCCGGTGGTGCTTGGCTTCAGCTATTGCTTCCATGGGGTTGTACCACTGACTGTGTATTTCCTCTTGTTCAGGTACGTTGTTCAGTGATTGTTCGGGCAGTTTTGACAGTGCGGATAGTAGCGTGGCGTGCGCTAGTCGATGAGTCCGTTCATTTCCTGGTATACGCGTGGGCTCCGGGATCCAGTGTAACTGAAAACCTTAGTCACGCAGACGACGAACGTGGAGGCGGAGTTGTTGGAGCAGAGCAGTGGTTGTACGAGTGCCCTGGCAAGCTTTAAAGGCATTTTGAGAATCCGTAAACACTCTGTAGTGGTGCTTAGCCTCTCTTGGAAATTTGTTGGCAGTGTGTTCAGCATGCTTGGCAAAATCTAGGATGGCATACAGTTCTGCCGTAGAGCTGTGAACGACATGTCTTGTGAGGTGGAGTTTACTGCCCCGATTGGTTGCTTCCATATTTTTCCACGCCATAGTGAACATTGGCTCCTCCTCTGATCCTCCGATAAAAGCATCCACATAGACCATATGGCAAGTGCCAGAATTGTCGTTGCCCCCCTCACGTAGTTGGTGCGTATATTTCTTGTGGCGTGTGGCGTGGGCCTGTCTTCTTGCCAATTGATCTTGTTCCATGTTCTTCGGCAGTGGCTTAGGATCCGCAATTGGTACTTGCTCCCAAGGGGGACATATCCGTGAAAGCGCCGGAAGGTTAATGTCATGCCCAATTTTAACCAATGTGGCCCTTCCTGCGTTTGTGGACTTGAGGCGTGTCACAGGAGTATGCTCGTGCATTGAAATAACATCAGCAATGTCACCGAAAGCGCTGCAGCTCTTGAGTGCAGGGAGTGGCGTGTACTTTGACAATCCTGTCATTACTCTCCTTGCCTCGTTGTTGAGGCGTTCCAGAGTATGTAGCTGTGTTCGAGTGATGGGGTGAAAAGGGGGCGCCCGACAGAATGCGAGAATGCAGGAAAACCTGCACAAAGTGTCTCATTTCTTTTTCTTTAATGCCCCTTGCAAGCTCGGAAATCCTGCAGAGGATTTGAGTGACCTGCTTGGTGACTTTTACTGTTTGATTGTATCACGTTATGGATATACACTGCTCGTCTAAAAACATTCCGAGTATGCGGATGACCCGCTTCCTGAGAATGGGTGTCTGTCCGATCGAGAGATGTGCGCTGGCTTTCTCCTCGTCCTTCGACTTTGACCTTCTCCCGCCGTGGATAACGACAAACTCGGTCTTCTCCGGTGCTACCGTAAACCCTATCTCCCTCGTGAAGCTCTCGATGGTATTCCACGCCGTCTGCAGGGCCTCCTCTTGTTCTCTTAGGGAACGTCGCGTAGTCCACAGCGTCACATCGTCTGCGTAGATAGCATGCTCAATGCTTGTGATTCTCTAGTTCTGCAGAAAGAGCTGCTAAGAAGATGTTAAATAATGTTGGGGAGATTAGGGCTCCCTGTGGGACTCCAACCCCGTTATGATGATAGGAGCTGAGGTCGCTGCCTACTCAAACTTTAAACGTTCTGTCTTGCAGGAACGCAGCAATAAAGTTGTGCATGTTGCCTTTGATACCCATTTCTTGTATCGCCTGCACGATAAAGGCATGGGGAAGGCTATCGAAAGCTTTCCTGATGTCCACCCCCACAACTATGCGAGGACACGAGGACGAGACATAGAGCACGTCCTCTTTTAGGCGGAGCATAATATCTCGAGTAGAAAGACCAGGCCGGAATTCGTATTGAGTGTGAAGCAGAAGACAATTTACCTCCAACCACGATATTAACCTTGCGTTCACCATGCTCTCCAAAAGTTTGCACAGAAATGACATAAGCGAAACTGGTCTTAAGTTTCCCAGGCAGTTCGGTGGTTTGTTCGGTTTCGGAATAGGCTTGACAATAAAGTGGCGCCATTCTAGTGGGAGAGTTCCTTCTTTCCATATACGGTTAAACTCCGCCAGAAGAGTAATTTTGCAACCTTCGATTGGGCTGCAACGATTCAATCAACTCCTGGTGTGCCATGGGTGTTAATTTTGCGTACGGAGTCTTCGAGCTCGCGGGCCGTGAAGGGCTGGTTTAGATCATCGTGTCCGTCTTGGTCATCGTCCCTCGCATAGGTTCTATTTATGGTACTATTTGACTGGGGAAAAAATATATCTGCCGCTTTCTCTGAGAGTTCGGCATTGGTGATGCCTTCTTTCAGGGCAACACGGGCTGCGGCGTCTGAGGTTTTACGTTGCCCAAGAAGAGATCTCAATATAGTCCACGCCCTGCTTGAATTAGTCGATCCGTTCAGTTGCTCGCACACCTGCATCCAATGCTCGGAAGCTAGCTCTCCTGCATACTTCTCGATTTCCTCTTGTAAAGAGCATGGTTTAGTTCGTAGTGTCCGGGGGTGCTCCTTCGCTCGATAAGAAGACAAAGTCTGGGCCTGTGGTTCCATAGATGCAGGAGGTGCCTATCCGAATAAGGTTGGTCCGGAGAAACCCGAAGCGTTTTAGTTGCTGTGCGCTTGGCACGCGTCATAGCTTGCGTTAAAAGTCAAGATTGTTAACTGGACCGTTTTCTTCTAGCAGCATCCGATATTTGTCCCGGTGCGTAATCGTACAATCCCGTTTTTAAGATGATGGGTGGCACGAGGGACCATTTGTTCTCACTGTGATGGCAATTGGAAGATGATCACTGCCAAGAGAGTCCTCTAGAAGTTTCCATTGGCAGGTTCTGGGTCTCGAGGACCATGTTAGGTCTGGCGTCATGTCTGCTTGCCTTGTGTCCTGTCCAAGCCTTGTATGGGATTGCGGCAGAATAAAGAGCGATAGTCCATAATGGTCAAACTCTTCCATGATACGACGACCGCGTGGGCTGCACTTATAGTTCCAGGCTACGTCTTGAGATTTGAAGTCTTGACAGATTAGAATTGTATCCTTGGGATAGATCTTCCGAAAATGTATGTAGCTAAAGTCCACCGAAGTGCCCTTAGTCTTCCTTCGTGCGTTTTCTGGACGTATGTACACAGAAAAAAACAATTATTATTCTTTCGGGCGTAAGTTGAATGCAGCATCCAGTAACATTAGCAACATTCGAACACCAAGGCTCAGTGTCGAGCTTTGTGTGGGTGAGTCTTCGATCCAGATACACAGCTGTGCACACAGGTGTGTCGGTGTCTTCGGGGAAGCCATAGCCCTCGTAGTATGGTAAGCGTGGCATAAAGCAGTTCATCTCCTGCAATGCCACGACGGCGAGTCTGAGACTTATGCGACAGGCCCCAGCGTAAAATCATGCCTGCTTTTTTCTTTGTGAAGGAGCGACAGTTCCACTGAATCACTGTTGGGACGGCTCCCCCCACATCCCGACCGTGACCGCAAACATTAACTTGAGTGATCAGCTGAGCCATGTTGTGTGTGAGCCATCTGCGTCGGAGCTATCTGTACAGACAGCAAAGGCGCCATATTAACTCATGCGGCCGTGGTAAGACCTCCGAAGGAGAGCGTTCCATTGTGCATCGGGCGCTGTATGATGGCGCGAACGCATGTTTCAATAGCTCGTTCTATCATCGTTTGTACCCTTGACACGATGTTATGTTCCATTTGTGCCAGGTGTGCAGAGAAGATGGCTTCGTAATCAGGATGAATTTGTGGTTTTGGCCGCGTTTCTAGCAGCTTATTCTGGCTCTGCTCTTGTGCCCCGACAGTGATAGTTTCATGGATTTGTCCATGAACACGTGCACCTTCATTTGCTGAGAGTGAGGCGGGGACAGACTGACCTGTAATTTTGGCGTGACTCGCATTCGCGTGTTCTAGCGCTTCGCTGTTAGCCATCTTGACGAAATTAGCAAAGGCATGTTTGCTGTGGTCGAAAAGCGGTTTATTTTCCGGCGGTATTGCAGGAGTTGATGGAGCGCGGGGAGGCCCAGTGTAAGAGTTGTTTCTCAGGGTCATTGTCTTTTGAGGGCGCTCATGAACTTGCAGTTGTGAACCCATGGAGTTCTGGCATTGCTTCTGAGGGCGTTTTGACTTCACGCGCAGCTGTTTGTTGATCTTTATGCTCTGAGGGCAGTCTTGAGCCGTTGCAAGGTGTTTACGCCCCTCAATTGCGGCATTTCGGCCCCTGGTTGGGACAGACCTCGTCACTGCCATGCAGCTTTCCGCCACATGTGGCACAACGCGGTCTGTTAAAATTCGGACAATGCTGTTTTCCGTGTCCTAATTTGTGGCACGTCTCACAAGTGTAGACCTGCGACTTGAACGGATAGACTAGTATTGTTAAACACCTGGGCCTGATTTTGTATGGAAGGCTAGTCCCTTTAAAAGTGACTACAGCGGTGCCTTCCTCCCCGATGGGGCGAGCGCTGATAATGTCGCACTTCCGGCAGTGCAGGTTCATGGTAAACTGCTCGGCAGAAATTTCTCCTGCGTTGCGGATAATGCCCCACATTTGATCTTTTTCTATGGCCTCGTATGCTTGAAATACAGTTGGCTTGCCATTTATTGGAAGCTGTATTAAAGACAGAAGGGCATCTCGTGTCGCGATGATCGGTGTCAACCGCTATTTGATTACTCCTGTCCAAATATCTCACCTGAACGATCGGGCCAGCTTCCGTTTAATGCGTTGAGGGAGCGTTGTGCATGTGATTCCAAAGTGCCTCACCGATAACAATGAAATTTTCATCCATGATTCTGCATGGCTCATGAGGTTTTAGGATCACAGTGCGAGCGTATGAACGGCGTTGAGTGAGCGTTCGCTTGTTTCTTCGCTGGATCGGGGCGTTTATATGTAACGGTTTTTCATGCTCCTTGTTCGCTGTCATCTTCGTGAGTAGACACCGAGTCCGAGTCATACGCATTAAACTATGGCGTTGCGTTGCCGTTGTAGTGAGAGACGCCATGACGAAACGCAGCCTTGGGTTTAGCTGCTGCAGCTGCAGCTATCGCGGACAGTGTTCCGCGTGCGCGTTTCTGCCCATGCTTGGCGGTGGGTACAGTGAGTAGGTTTGAGACGAGTAAATCATCGTACTTGCCTTTGCTCCCTCTTGGTGGCTCAGGATCAGCAAGTGGAGCGAATGGATTCACGTCTGGACGCAGCGGCGTCTTTCTCGAAGCGGTGGTGTCCACCATGGCATCGGTCGAGGTGCTCGTTGGGGTTGGCGCATTCTCTGGCGTGAGGGCGTCTTCAAACTGCTGTAACTCCATGTCCTCGGGTAATGGAACATTCAAAGCTGCCTCTGGGTAATCCATGACCACGGTCGATGCGACTTTTGGGCCCTAACGCCCAAAGTAACAGGAGGAGGAAGACAGTGACTGTCGGAGATAAAAATGCACACGTCTGTTCAACTCGGCCACCCGGTGGCTAGTCTCCTATGCCCATGGGGGTGACATTTATCATACTTTTGCTTCAGTTTGAGGTTTATTTCTGTACACATATTGTTTTAAGTGTTCGAAGGCTATTAGAATATAGTTGTATTGACAAAGTGCCTACTTTAACGTATCAAATGTTTGCACGCCCTTAATCGAAACAGTAAACCCTTGTATTTATTATCTTAAAAGCACGTCTTGTACACATTTTTGTCGGTGAGGAAATTCCTGATGAGAAACTAGTACAACTGCAATTCAGAAAGCATCTTTTTAAAATTTCGAAAAACAGGATTGGCCCAATTTCTATGCTTCTGCACACAAATGTATTACACAGTGCAGGCTTATAAGCTCAATTCAATATGTAAAGTTTATACAAATATTCCTACAAATATATGTCTCCCTAGTGCTTATAGAAATGCTGGTACATTAGTTGAAATAAAATGTAGGAATGACTTAAGCATGGTGGACTTGACATTAGACTCAAACATTAGATTACTCATCTATGTTACTTATAACAGGCTCCTTTTGTGTTAATAATGAAGTTCCAACAGCCGTCATTCAACTTCTCTTGCAGCCCCAGATATAATAAAATGCTAGCATCCCTATATTGCATGCCGTCAATAACTTATTGAAATATCAAGAACAGACAACGAATACTCACCAAACAATGCCATTTATTTGATGCTCTGATGAAACAGACATTGGAAAGCTAGCTTACTGAACAATCAATTCCTCTAAAAAAGTACCCATTTGTAAAATAAAAAAGGCACGAATAGAATAAGATCAAAAGAATCGACGATGAACAATGTAGACCAGAACCAAGAGCCAACAAATACATGAATTGGTCTAAGAGAACAAGTTCATATGTACCAAAGAGAATACTGAAAAAAAATAGGAGCCTTAAGAACACATCATTCACACATCTGTAGTGTAACAATTATTACAGTGAACGTACATAGTTTGTAGGGGCATGCAAACAGTAATTTTGAAGACACAAATGAACATCAATTACTTTTCAAATAATGAAAAGCCACAATATAACAAAGCAAATAGCTGTTTTTGCCGACTTCTTTTAATTAAAGTTTAAATGTATTTTGACTTTTTTCTCAGCTACAACGGCTTTATGTGGCTTAGTTCTCGTAAATCCTTTTGCTCTGTGTTCCATAACGTGTAGAGAAAAGATCTAGAGAAAATATGGTAACCCCAGAAAAGTGTTTCACAGACCCTTCAAGAGCAAGCTTCAGCTTGGGGGCTCCCATCTACATACATGGGAAAGGAGAGATCATTTTTCTTGACAACTACTCCACGAAACCAGATGAGGTTTGTTGCATATAAAAGAAATAGAATGTAGTGACTGTTGGTAGCGAATTTTTGATTTAGGCCATCAATCTTTTAATAGCTATTGTTGAAAATCACGAATTTTCAAAAAACGACACTATCAAATTTACAACTCTGGTAACTCAGCAATGAAAAATACTGCAATTCTGTAAAATGCTCCAAATAGGACACCTAAAGCGGACAATATTTAGATATGAAAGAAAGCGTTAAAATAAGCCACTAATAATTGAGTAGGACATCTGCAAAGTCCCTGTAAACAGTGTAACAAGTTGACAAGATATGCATTGATACATCAAATTTGTCTGCTTTGGAAAATCTAGCGTATGCAGTTTACAGAGCTACGATATCTATTCCAGGTGCAGAGTTAAAAATTTATAAAGTTTTTGCTTCAATTTTTTTAAAGATGAAAAATCTTTGCAAATTCCTGTGGTAACATTCAGGCCTTCAAACTAAATGATGCTTCCAGCAGTCACCAGAATTTAGCTTTTTCTCTCAAATGTAACAAATTTCGTTACAATCAGCCCACTGGTTATTTCAGAAAAGCATTTCTGCGTTTTACATGTATTTGAATAGGCGGCATCGAAGTTGGGCCCGAGTTAAAGCTTGCTCTCCGGAGCATGTGGAGACACTTGTCCTACCTGATGCAGTAGAACACTACGTAACATGCTACACGAATGTAGATTTTTAATTCAGACTCTAGTTCAACGAGATTGTTAAGACTACCCTACAGTATGGAAAAATGGAACAAATTGTTGTTGTAACAGTTTATTTGCCGAATTGTGCATTGCAGTATGTTTTGTGTGACACATTTGTTTTCATATATGTATAATGTGCATTAGTAATTAGCGTTAATTCTTTCGGTTTCAATTGTACGTGAGTATACATTCTGTTTCACTTGAATTCATTTTACACATATATGTATGTATATATTATATAAATGCATTATGTCTGACACTCGTGTTATTGGGACTTAGGCAATTCTAGCTTAATATGTAATACCTAACGCTATGCTCTGTCACTGCTTGTTAAAAAGGGCTGCGGACCTTGTCAAGCCATAAAAGGCTTTTTGTTCGCGGTCCTCAACATTGTGGTGTTGAAAATAAAGTGAATTGAATTGAATCATTGTGCTGTGCTCTCCAAGTCTGTTCAAGTGATGAGGACCTGAAGCAGGCAATGCAACTATATGGCCGGTCACTTGTATGAATGCACTGGTGTATCTTCAGGGCATTCTTCAACGAGAATCACTGAAGGCAGAGTGGGCAATGAAGTGGCGTCTCGCCTCATGTGTTTCCTAAGGTTGCCCTTTCGTGAAAATCTTCAAGAGCATGAAGGGCACTGATATGGCTTCTCGCCTGTGTGGGTGCGCAGGTGGGCTTGCAGGTGGCCCTTTTGTGAGAAGCTCCGAGTGCATGAAGGGCAGCCAAATAAATGGCTTCTCGCCTGTGTGGGTGTGCAGGTTGGCTTTCAGGCTGTCATTTCGTGAGATGCTCTGAGAGCATGAAGGGCAGTAAATGGCTTCTCGCCTGTGTGGGTGCGCATGTGGGCTTTCAGCTTGGACTTTTGTGAGAAGCTCCGAGTGCATGAAGGGCAGCCAAATGGCTTCTCGCCTGTGTGGGTGCGCAGGTGGTCTTTCAGGTGGGACTTTCGTGAGAAGCTCTGAGAGCATGAAGGGCAGTCAAATGGCTTCTCGCCTGTGTGGGTGCGCAGGTGGTCTTTCAGGTTTATTTTTCGTGAGAAGCCCCGAGAGCATGAAGGGCACTGATATGGCTTCTCGCCTGTGTGGGTGCGCAGGTGGGCTTTCAGGCGGCCCTTTTCTGAGAAGCTCCGAGAGCATGAAGGGCAGTCAAATGGCTTCTCGCCTGTGTGGGTGCGCAAGTGGCCTATCAAATGGTGCTTTTCTGAGAAGCTCCGAGAGCATGAAGGGCAGTCAAATGGCTTCTCGCCTGTGTGGGTGCGCAGGTGGGTTTTCAGGTGGTGCTTTCCTGAGAAGCTCCGAGAGCATGAAGGGCAGTCAAATGGCTTCTCGCCTGTGTGGGTGCGCAGGTGGGCTTTCATGTAGCTCTTTTGTGAGAAGCTCCGAGAGCATGAAGGGCAGTCAAATGGCTTCTCGCCTGTGTGGGTGCGCAGGTGGGCATTCAGGTGGGACTTTTGTGAGAAGCTCCGAGAGCATGAAGGGCAGTCAAATGGCTTCTCGCCTGTGTGAGTCCGCAAATGGACATTCAGATAACACTTGTGTGAGAAGCTCCGAGAGCATGAAGGGCAATGAAATGGCTTCTCGCCAGTATGGATGCTGGCATGTGCTTCCAGAAGAAATAGTTCATCAGCCACATAGTCACATAGCTGACATCGGTGGAGGCATCCTTGCTTTGAGTTGTCAAATTTGGTAGTTGACGGAGAAATTGAAGGCCCCAATGCTGCACAAATAAAAGAAGTAAATATTTTTTAGGAAATGCCAAAAACAAACACAGATGCTAACTTTATTGACAAGCTATCTTTTTCATTTGATTTGGGAGATCTTCAGGGTGACCTTAAGTATGATGAAACAAAGAACTAATGGTCATTTTTATTTACTCAATATTTCTGCATTTGAATGCTTCATGACCCTGTTTGTGAAGTCCTTATAAAAGGGATTTTTCAGAAAGCTAAAGAATTACAAAGTGACAGAATGTGGAGTGCTTGACTACTCTCTCCTATGACCCTTAGAGAACACTTCAAAAATGCTTTGACCAAGCCTGCCCTCATATCCTCAATGATCACTTGACGCCCGGTAACCACATTAGGCACTTGCAAAATTTGTTATGATTCGCTGGCACAACAAATTTGTTTTATACGAGACTTCATCAGTGAGTTTTTTCTTCACCACACATTGAACTTTGGCAATGTTATCTTAAGTCGAGATTGCAAGGAGCCGGCTAGGAAATTCCGCAGTTTTCCTCACATAATCTGCCAACACCTACAACCCGCATCCTCTTTCAGAACAGCCCAGAAAGAAAAAAAGAATAATATGCGTCTATAACCCATGGTAACAACTGCATACGCAACCCCTAGATGTTTAAAAAACAGCATCCATTTGGGGATAAACCACTTGTCCATGTCATATCTTAAGCCAATGACTGCTTTACTGTTTCCGGAGAAGGGAATTGGGCCGGTGAACACGGCCTATCGTGGCCCAAGTTCTACTTTTCCAGCATCATGTGCACTATTCACTAACTGCTAAATGCAAAATGGCGACCCACACAGAGGAGGAAAATGACCGACCGTGCAGGAGAGAAGGGAGATTCAACACACAGGGGTGAAAATAGGGTGGGATTCCCCAGGAGATAGCGAAAGTATGAGTACTTGAGAACCTTGCCCTGAAGTGTGGCTTTGGGGCAGCGCACGCTGTGTTGTCATGGAGTGAAACTTCAAATCCAAATTCCAGTAATTCACACCCCGATCCTGACCTTACAGTAATTTTTTTACGATGTTTGGTGCAGCTTAGAGATGTAAAAATACGGCAACTTCTTTTGGAGTGTGCTCTGCTCCTTCTGCTCTGCCATCGCAAAATATTGGCAAATGATTGCAGGAACCGACAAGGAATGGTATGCTCCCTTTGCAAAGCGCAGTGAATTTTAACACACTAGCAGGTGAAGGTATTGTAGTATTTGCGAAGGGAGGCACCAAGCACCATCGGTGGCTCCGAAGCAATGACGCACACACTAGTTTCATATCGTGCCCACCTTACCCCTGAGTTGCAGCGAGGGTGCTTTATATATATATATATATATATATATATATATATATATATATATATAACTTAACAGGCATGTTCGTCTCAGCAACATGGACACGGCGTTTCGAAAAGGGCCACTAGCGCAAGGCACCCACAGATTGAAAAACTGACGGAGTGAGACAAACATGAACGTCAGCTTCTTTCTCCGTGCTGGCACAGAACTGGCGCCGAAGTGCTCCCGTACAACACACTTTGGAACGGTGCGGTGGGTTGCTCCACCAACCTCTTCCTATTTTAATGCCCAATGTCCTACCATTATTTCCAATAAACAAACTTCCTGAAACCCTATTGTGAACTTTGTTTTTGTACGCCCTTGTTTCTAGTTTACCTAGCTTTTCCCAAACTTCAAGTCGCCTTTTACTAATCTCCATTCCGGACATGGTTATTTTCCCCCTGCTCTTGATGAACCGAAGGGCTTCAAGGACGCTAGTGATTCCTAAACCGACCGCTGCACAGATATCTTCACAATCTAATATACCATGCTCCATTGCTCCATGCTCCATTCCTCTCCTTGCTCCTCTCACTGGCGGCACCTCCTCCCCTTGCTCCGGCAAGGAGAGGAGGCGGTGGGTTGCACCACCAAGCTCTTGCTACTATACTGCTTAATATCCTACCTAGGTTGAAAAAAGAAAAAAAAAACGATTTCCCACAAACAAATTTTCTGACCCCCTATTGTGAACTTTGCTTTTGTACGTCTCAGTTTTTTGTCGTTTCCCTACTTTTCTTCCACCAATTTTCCTACCACCTCTTACTAATCTCTATTGCGGACATGTGTACTTTTCACTTGCTCTCGCTGAACCCAAGGGCTTCAAGGCCAGTGGTGGCTACGTCAACCACTGGGAAGATGTCTTCACATTCTAATATAGTCGACCCCGACTATATCGAATCCTTTTACATCGAATTATTCTATATATCGAACAATTTCTGGACACGGTATAGTTACAACGAGTATATATAGCAAAAATTACGCTAACATCGAACAAAAATAGCAGCGACTCCCGATATATCGAATGTCGGTTGGCAGAAAGTGCCCCCGGAAGTTGGCTTTCCCTCGTGCTGACGGAAAAACTCGGCGGCGCGGCTCCAACCAACCGGTCTCCTTAACGTGAACACGCTGCCTCGGACGAGCCATCGACATCCCCCTGCTAAATATGATCCTGGCCCGCCCGCAGCGCTTGCTCAGACAGCCAACCAGAGGCTCTTGTGCTCTCGTTGTGCAAGACGCCGAAAGATGCCGGAAGTGCGAGTTGTCTTGCTGCTTTTCTGGTTCATTGGGTGCGTGCTATGTGGGCCTTCTCCCACAGTGTTGGTGTGATGAAGCGGCAGAATTCGCCCTTCGTCGTGAAGCTCGAAATAATAAATCGGGTCAAACGCGGTGAGAAGTCGGATATCCCCTCAGTGTACAAGATTCCGAGGAGCACTCTCATCACGATCATGAAGAATAAGGGGGAGATTAGGGCTAAAGCGGCCAAACTCGCGACCCAATGCTTGTGGCGTGCACTGTGCACTAGTCCGCTGCTTCTACACGAATGCGGAAAGTTGCGGCCTCAGCTGCTCCAACTCCTTTGACAATGTGCAAAAGTGCTTGCGTCGTAGGCAGCGAAATTACTCCAGCAGAAGAAAATATAGGACTATTTCGTGCAAAACTAAGCTAGTTTCATTAATAAAGTAATTTTATAAATGGAATGTGCTTTTATGACATCCAATTATTTAGCAGGCTTATATCGAATTATGCTCTATATCGAACTGATAGGCATTTTTTTTTCGAATTCGTTATAGCCGGGTTCGACTGTAAAACACGCTCTATCGTTTCCCTACTGTACCGCAGCAAGCACATGCTTCTTCTGCCTTATTATATCTCGCTTTATAAGTGCGTGTTCCAAGGCATTCTGATCTCGCTTCAAAATGTAATGAGCTTCCCTTTGAGTTATCATAAATTGTTTCTTTTCTGATTTAGCTTTTTCCTCTTACGTAGTTGCTCATGGTAGGTTTCTTTATTTATTGCCACCACCCATGAGATTATTTCAGTTTCTGACTTTTCGCTTGATGTTCTTTGTTGCTCTGTTCCTCACCACACAGGCCGCATACTTGCTGGTAAGCTTCCAAGTTCTTTTCCTCCACTATGAATGAATGTTATTCTTGTACAAACACCTGAACACTCTCCCAGTCTATTCACTTTCTTCCATATTCCTCAGTCATTATTCACGATTAATTTGTCTGTGAGCTTCCCTCACCTCAAAACTTGTCCAGCCCATATCACTCTGGATAGCTTCATTTATAGTCTTCCCGTGAGTGCCCAATGCGAGGCGTCCTGCTGACCTTTGGTTCCAATCGAGTCCCAATTGTATCCCTGATTTCAAGCAAACAACTGCATTTCGAAATGTAAGTCTTGGAACCATTAGATCTTTCCACATACCCCACAGCACCTCGCACCTATTGTATCTCCCTAGTGCTCTGTGTTTCGTTATGGCCGCATTTCTCTTCCGCTTTATTCTTTTTTCCTGTGTCTCCTTACATTTATTGCCTTCATTTATCTGTGTACCAAGGTGTTTATATTCTTTTACGCAATATATTTCCTGGTGCTGTCTGTCACTGTCTGTTCGCTGTTTTCAATTAATACTATTGCACCTCATTTTTTAACACTACATTTCAGACTTAACTTATGGCCTTCCTGTCCACAGAATTGGCCAGACAATGCATGTCACTTTGCGTGTTAGCTAGCAACGCAATGTCGTCCGCATAAAATAAACCTGGAAGCTGCTGCTCTACTACTGTACCGGCCTGCTTGTATGAGAGATTAAACCCAATATTACTTCATTCTAGCCCTTTTCCCTCCTCACCATGAACATCATAAACAGCAGTGGGGATAACGGGCACCCTTGCCTCAGTGACATGTTGATATCAACCTTCTCCTCACTCCTCATCCCTTCCCATTCATCGCAAACTGTATTTTCTAGGTAAATCACTCTTATAAGCTGTAGACAGTCGTCGCCTATGCCTTCCTGTTATGGGGATCAACCGGAACCCCGCATGCCACCATGTTGAATTACGCTGGCTTGAGGCTTGTTTGGAACCGCTGGTGGCTTCAATTGGATTGGTGTCGCAGCTAGGTGTCATGAGCCACCACCCGATTTCAAGGGTTAAGCCTTATCCATCCATCGATCCTGAACGGTTACCATTGCCACTTGTGTGCGGCGTGCGTCTCCCGGGATATTCTCGCCTTTCGGAAGTGAATTTTTGCTGTGTGTTCTAGACACTATGGCCTCGCCTCACGCCTCTCCGCTGAACTTTGCAAAGAAGAAACGCGGCAACTACACCACCTTAACTTTGGAAAAGAAAGCTGCGATCATTGAACTCATGGAGAAAGGACGGACGCTAGCTGACGTGGTGAAGCAGTTCCAGCTGTCCAAGCAAGCAGTTTCAGATTACATCCGAAACAAGAGCAAGATACTGTCTGCCTTCGAGAATTCACTCGAAAGAAAAAACCGGACAGCAAGGGTGATCATCTGCATCTAGAAGACGCATTTAAATTGTGGCTTGAAGGGATGCGGACAAAGAATTTTCCAGTTTCTGGTGACACGCTTGAACAGAAGGCCAAAGATCTCGCCATCAAGATGAACATTGAGAACTTGAACATTGAGAAGTTCACTGACGCATGGCTCCGCAGCTTTAGGAAAAGGCATGGAGTATCCTTTAAGAAGATGTGCGGTGACAGTGGAGCCGTCAGCCAGGCAGGCTGTGGTGGCAGAATACTGCCGCAATGATTTGATCTTTGTCCTGCAAAATTACAGCCCTGAGGACATTTTTAATTGCGATGAAACGGTTTTATTCTTTAGGATATCCAAATGGTCCAGCAGCATATGCTGCTGGACCATTTGCTGTATTTCTCAGGTGATCCAAGTACCGGAGGGCGGCTCAGCAAAGAAATAATTACAGTTATGGTCGGTGCGAACGCGACCGGTACCGAGAAAATTCCACTTCTTGTGATTGGAAAGTTGCAAAACCCCAGGTGCTTCAAGGGCCCCAGAAACCTGCCAGTATGGTACATGAGCAATTTAAAGGCACGGATTACGCAATCATTATTCGAGGGTTACCTGCGCCGCATGGACGGAATGTTTCAATCCCAGCAATGCCAAGTGATTTTTGTCGACAAATGCGCAGCCCATGGCGCTGCAGACAATCTCCAGGCCATTCGGCTGGAATTTTTGCCCCCGAATACCACGAGTGTGCTACACCCCATGGGCCAGGGCGAGATACAAAATCTTAAAAGCACTCTACCGTGCCAGTCTGCTTCGCCGCACAATCCTGTGCATCGACAACGAAAAAGTGCACACCGTGAACCTCTTCACGGCAGTCTGCATGCTTGCTGATTCGTGGAAGGCCGTTCAGCCGGCAACGATAGCAAATAGGCACGCTGGATTTTGCGCTGCTGAACCTTGAACTGTGCGCGGAGCCTACTCACCACGATATCGTGATAAAAGTGCTTACGCTTCAAAATGATTCCGGATCCGATGCTTCAGCTGTCCTCAACTAACGACATGGGACATTAACAGTGCGCTGACGTTGCTGTCAAATGTGTACGACCAGAGGACGACCCTCGCGCAAATACAAGAGGATGTTGTCGCAAGCAGGTGCAAAATGAGGCAAGGGAGAATCCGTGACTATTTAAAAGTTGATCCGCAAATATAAAGTTCATTTTTCCTATTCACAAGTTTTTTCGGACTATTGTTCTATTCGGACATTTTTCCCAGCCCATTGTAGTCTGAGAAATCGGTCGGCGACTAAATATAACTGAGTGCAGCATTTCGACACAATTTCACATGTTGTCATAGTTATTCGCAATTACATAAATATATATATATATATATATATATATATAGAGAGAGAGAGAGAGAGAGACAAAGAGAGCACAAATCGTTTGTGGTTTGACCCTCCCCCCACTCAATGAGACATAGTTGGTATACCACTGTTACCAGTTCCATCCTGCTGGTGTCGGTGATGTTTGCGGTGGATGGACGTGTTTTTCCAGGGCCCCGTGGCATCGACGAAAACATGGAGTTTTTTGTACATGCTTTGAGCTTGCTTCTGTTTTTGATTTCCTGATTCTTTAGCCTTTAAATAGTAATTGACTAGTTTTCTTTTTGTGTATTTTTGTGTGTGTGTGTTGTGTATATTTAGTTCTCCAGGATAGCCACAGCATCCATTCGCGAAACGTGTTTCAACACGTGCAACCGTTTTGGGACGTTAGCCTTTGTAGCTTTTAAATAGTAGTTTGGAAGTCGCAATACCATTAGCTATTAGTGGTTGCAGTCTGTGTGCATTGGTATCGGTAGTACTGCTTTGGTAGGACAGTAAGAGCGTGTTTGAACACGTGTGAACACGTGTCGTACCTTAAGTCTGTGTGGCAATTATTGCTTCTAAATCATTGGTGATAACTACTTTGCAGCATTTTAAGGATCTAGATTCTGTGCGTATAGGACTTTGCTAGAAGGCACATGCTCTGAAAGCTTTGGTGGTTGTATTAGAAAAAGCGAAGTGCAACACATGGCAAGAAAGATGGTAAAGCGTGCAGTGTACAGGGAGTCCCCCAAGGTAGACAAGGGGCCGGATGAGAACAGGGAGGAAATCATGTCATTCGCCAGACACTGTGATGTCAATGCTAGGCTGAAGAAAATGGGGGCTTTCCAGGATGAGCTTGAGAAACAGGTCAAAGAGCTGGAGCGTGATGGACAGAAGGTGGTGGAAAAAAGACCAAGCCGCCGAAGAAAAGCCGCATAGGGCCGCCATCGTGAAGGAGAATGGTCGCGACAATGCAACGCAGTCTGCCAACATGACAGGAGAGGGAGCGTCAACAAAGCACGTGGAAGGTATGCAAAGTAGGGTGCGAGTACCTGGAAAGAGCTTCACCTATCTTGATGCGACCACAAATGAAAAGCAGGAACGCAGATGTCAATGCCCTTGTCAAATCCAAACCACACAGAAACCTCCCCCTTTTCCCTTCCCACTTTCAATAAAGTTTACCACCAGCACGACCAGAAAAGCATGCCAAAGGGAAGCAGGGAGAGGCCTCGGCAATAGGAGAGAGTGAAAGGATGATTATCGCCGGCGACTCAAACCTGGCTAGGTGCTCAGAGGCAACTGTGGAGAGGGTGAAAGCTGAAAAAAGAGTGGCGGTAGGCATATTTCCAAGAGTGACATTAGGCACTGCCATGGAGCAAGCAAAAGCAAAGCTTGCGGGAATAGCCCACGGACGCGACCTTGTCGTAGTCGCAGGTGGGCTAAATAACGTCCCAAACAAAAAAGACTAGCCCAGCCGTTGGCAAAGGAGGCAGACGACTTGTGTGAGCTGTCTCCTCAGGTGCAGATCGTGGTGTGCATGGTGCCGGATGTGCCTGCACGTGACAGTAACGTACAAAGAGCCATAGTGGCTACTAATGAGGCTATATGGACTATGAGCCGAGAGAAAGGTTTCGACATTGTACAGGGTGTCTACCAAGTTTGACATTTCCAAATTCCCTGAGTTTTCCAGGTTTACCCTGAGTGCCTTTGCAAGATTCCCAGAGTGATGCAGAACTATGTTTAATGTCAAGACGGGCTGAAACCATATCACCCGATGCTGTCACTCTCTAGTAAGCATATGAATTTTCTTTAAAAAAAGAACGACTTAATCCAATTTGAATACTGAGTAGTGTTTATGTAATGCAAACAGAGAATAGACGGGAGGGGTTAGTAAAAAGCACAGCAAATAAAACGTCTGAAAAAAATTGCAAATTGAGTCGGACATTTTCAAATACTAATGAAAAAGAGATGCATACAGAAGCAAATATTTTCGATTATGAGCTATTTCTATCAATTGATAGCAAGCTCAGTGGTATGAGGCCCGAATTTTGTCACAATTTAGATTTTCAACAGCTCGTAAGTCAACCTCCACTGTCCTAACATACTCTCAGCCCTGTTGTGCCATTACCACAAGCCCAGATTCCGAATCTGCAAGATGCAGAATTTATCCTGCGAGCGCCCTTTGGACAAACCCGGGGCTGCGCCGAAAGGCACAGCGCCCTAATTCTCCCTTGACAAGTCAAGATGCTGAGCCGTCAGGCAGTGGTGTTGTCCGGAGAAGCATCGGCGGGCAACGTGTTCAAACGTGTCGCCAAGTGCCAGACAGCCCGGCGCCGTACCTCCCCTTGCCTGGAGGTCACCGCGCCCGCCAATTTTGAACGGGGTGGCCAGCGCGGTCGCTGGTTGGACCTCTCGGACGACCGTCGAGTGCTCACTTTGTATTGGGCCGTTTGAGTGACAATGGTTTTGGGGGCTTATAAGCCGAGGCGCGCCGCCTGAAAAACCGGATCCGCCGACCCACCGGGAGCAGAGTGCCGCTCTCGACTGGAGTGAGATGAGTCACGCGTTTTCGCCGGACGTCGCCGTGCGGGAACAGTCGCGTTTGCCGTGAGCTCTCGGCCCCAGTGCCGACCCCTTCATGTCCTGTATAATGACCTGTATATAGTGTATAAAGTCCCTTTTGTTATTCTCACCGACGCCTGACTCGGAGTCTTCGCTACCAACGCTCTGTCACGAAACGGGTGACGAGCGCTACGGGACCGCCTCAAAGTCGGAATAGTGGTGGCACCAGTGCAAAGTCGTAACAGCCCGCACATGACGCCTCAGTGTTGTGTTTCACTGCTTCAAAAAGTTTATTTTGGCTTGGATGAAAGACACCTGTATCTCGGAATCAACCAACATTGTTTTTTGAGCTCAAGGTCCTTCAAAACGGTGGCAGCACGCTTCCATTCCCATTCTTTCCTCAATGCATAGGTCCTTTCTGTTCTTGTCCTCCTTCCGCCACTCGTTCGCCCCACGGACCATTTGAAGCATCATCTTGGTCAATTGCACAGTCCACGTCCGATTTTCCGAACTCCCTAGGGGCCGCCAAAACGTCCGAAAAATCGGCCAGTTGGAAAAAATAAACGCATGTCATTTACTGCCCTTAAGGGCTCAAACCGCCGTAGGCACATTCGAAAACGCTCTGAAGGCCGGTCAGTACACGTATTAGGCAAATTGGTGCTCGTACTGTGACAGGGCAGACCGGGTGCACGCGCGTATAATTAAGGAATACATACTGTGTCCGGTGGCATAGCCGCTTCCCACGCTTGTTATGATTCACTGCAATACTTTTACATATGCTTCACTAAGTAACATTTCCGTACGGAGGCGAAGCTGACTTTCGGGAACCGGCATTATGCAACGCACTGTGCTTTCCAAGCTTCTAAGCCAATCGCGAAGACCACAAAGGCGGAGTCCGTGCCATTGCTGACAGCAGCGACTTCTTTAAAAACAAAACACGGCACCCAATGGCAAGAAGCTTCATAGCGAACGTCGAAGCAGCTAGGCCTAGCGTTGCTGCAGTGGTGGCTACGGCTGCCAGCGAATCTGCATGCGAGAGCGCCGGTTCGAGGCGGCGAGGTAATCAAAATGGCAGCGGTGGTGGCTTCGATTAACGCCGTTTTGGACCTGCGATTAAGGCAAAACGTCCGGAAAATCGGACGTCGAAGAGTTCTTGCGTCTGAAATTTTTGACGTTCTGATACATTGATTCTATGGGCTACGTGGTGGTACCGCGAATCCATCCAAATTATCGGGAATCCGGAAAGTCGGTTGTTGACTGTACACTGGCAACTCCTACAGCCGACGACAGACAATCAATGACGATTCATTACGATTCCTGTCTGTTACTCGAGCCAGCATTACCACGACTTTCGACCATTTCAATAAAATTACAGCAAGTTTTCCCTGATAGAGGCACACATTCCCTGAGTTTTTCCAAACTACTCAAAATCCCTGAGGATGCCTGGTTTTCCCGGTTGGTAGACACCCTGTTGTAAAGTAAACAGGGAGGTGAAAAGGTGTGGTGGTTTCCAATGAGACGGGGTCTACTTCAACCACAGGCTTGGACGAGAAGTGAGCTGGCGACTTGCTGGTCGTGCGGTTGCTTTTTTAAGGGGCCCACGGACGATCAGGAGGCCAGTGTAAGTAGTGATGAAGAAGGTCCCCCTAAAGAAACCTCGGAATAGCATAATTGTAAAATAAAAGCAAAAGGAGGAAAACAAGAAAGAGAGCTCGCCATGCAAAGGCTACATGAACATGCAGGCCGGCAGAAGAAAGGAGACGTGGGTAGAGATTGAAGAGCAGTTAAATAAAGAACAAATAGGGGTGTATTCGGTTACAGAAACACACCAATTAGAGAATCGAAAGAGCCACCAGTGATTGACAATTATGTTTGGGAAGGGTGCAACAGAAATAAATCTCAAAGAAAGGGAGAGGGAGTCGGAACGCTCATTCATCAGGGAGTCAAATGGAAAATAATAAATTAAAAATGTCAAGAGCATCTATGGTTGTCATGTACAATTAGTGGAAAGAAAACTTAGCTGCAGGCGTAACGAACTTGTGGACCGGAAATAATTGCAGAGAGAAGAATCAAGAGTTAGTGGAATGTCTAAATGCCAATATCAAGGATTTCGGGAATGGTGCCCAAATTATTCCATTAGGTGACATGAATGCCCACATACAGGACCTATATGGCTTACTAACAACAATGGGAAGTCAATGCTAGATCTTTGTAAGCAACATAACCTCGTTATCGTGAATACAGGGCCTAAGTATGACAGGCAGACCACGTGGGAAGTGGAAAACCGGCATTCGACAATTGATTACTGCCGGCTGATAGAAGGAATTCATGATTAGTTGAGAGAAATGGTCATTGACGAGGGAGGGTATAGTAGCATAGGCAGTGACCATAAACGCGTCATTTTAAAGCTGGTTAGTTAATTTGGGTTTAATGGCGCAAGAGCGACTAAGGCCATGCTGTGTCAGCCACAAGATATTGTTACGTGTGGAAAAACACAGATGACAGAGGCTACATACAGGGTATTTACACTGGAGCCAGGCCACCAGGCCGACACTCGCCCGCGCCAAGGGCACAGACCGACTTCGTCGTCGTTCTCGCGGCAACTCGTCACTTGAGCATCGCTCGATGATATCGTAATACTACCCCCCGGTGCAAAAGCGCCGTCACGGTGCTGCTAAATATCAAAGGCGCGTGGAAAGTTGTAGGGTTTGAGTCGGGCGACGTGGACAATGTCAGTGGTTGTCACAGCGGAGGACGTAGTGGGCGTGTCTAGAGCGATTTCGTAGGTGACAACGGTTACTTGGCGAAGCACACGATATGGGCCTGTGTAGCAGGAAAGCAGTTTTTCACTAAGGCCAACTTTACGCGATGGTGACCAAAGCAACACGAGGGCGCCGGGCACAAAATGGACATCACGGTGATGGAAGTCGTAGCGTTGCTTTTGTTTGCCTTGAGAGACTTGTGAGGTGCGCGCAAGTTGGCGAGCATGGTCAGCATGGGCGATAACATCACGGGCATAAGCGCTAGTTGAACCTGTGATGGACGGAAGCACAGTGTCCAGTGGTAGCGTTGGTTCACGGCCATACAAGAGGTAAAAAGGCGAAAAGCCAGCAGTTTCAAGACGGGAAGAATTATACGCAAATGTAATGCCAGGTAGAGCCTGGCCCCAGTCACAGTCGTCGTCTGAAACGTATTTAGATAGCATGTCTGTAAGGGTGCGGTTCAAACGCTCAGTGAGGCCGTTCGTTTCAGGGTGGTAGGAGGTGGTAAAATTATGCTGTATTGAGCAAGCACGCATGATGTCGTCAATGACTTCGACTAAGAACGTACGGCCACGGTCTGTTAGCAATTGACGCGGAGCACCATGAATCAAAATGATATCATGCAGGAGGAAGTCCGCAACATCAGTTGCGCAACTAGTCGGAAGAGCGCGGGTTACATAGCAGGTCGCGTAGTCCACCGCGACCGCAACCCACTTCTTTCCTGATATAGACTCTGGAAATGGGCCGAGACGGTCTAAGCCGACACGATGGAAGGGCTCGGCAGGGATGTCGAGCGGCTGCAGGTAACCAGCGGGGGGCTGGGAAGGCTTCTTGCATCGTTGGCAAAGTTCACAAGCGGCGACGTAACGTCGTACAGAACGGGCAAGGTCCAGCCAGAAAAAACGGCGCCGTACACGGTCACAGGTTCGAGATACGCCAAGGTGTCCTGTTGTTGGTGCGTCGTGGAGCTCTTCTAGAACAGTTGAGCGGAGGTGTTTAGGTATGACAAGTAGAAACTCAGAGCCGTCCGGATGAAGGTTACGACGGTACACAGTACCGTCGCGGAGGACGAAGAGGCGTAGAGTGGCGTTGGCCAGAGAGTGTTCAAAACGGTCGATGAGTGCTCTGATGTAGGCGTCGTCGGCGAAATGAAGCACCTGCGACAAAGAGAATACACAAGCAACACTGGTAATATTGGAGGAGTCAGGGTCGTCAACAGGGTAACGCGACAAGCTGTCAGAGTCTTGGTGCAGGCGGCAGCCTTGTAGACCACGGAATACGAAAATTCTTGTAGTCTCAAAGCCCATCGACCAAGCCTGCCTGTAGGATCTTTTAGGGATGAGAGCCAGCAGAGAGCATGATGGTCAGTGACTATGGAAAAGGGGCGACCGTAGAGGTAAGGACGGAACTTCGCAACCGCCCAGACTACAGCAAGGCATTCTCTTTCCGTAATGGAATAGTTGCGCTCCGATGGTGTGAGGAGGCGGCTCGCATAAGCAATAACGCGACCCTGGCCACGCTGACGCTGGGCTAAGACGGCAACTACGCCATGACCGCTGGCATCTGTACGTAATTCAGTAGGGGCATCAGGGTCGAAGTGGGCGAGAATGGGTGGTGAGGAGAGATGAGTGACGAGACGAGAGAAGGCGGCGGCTTCTGCAGTACCCCACGAGAATTGTACGCCTTTCTTCAAAAGATTAGTGAGAGGTCTAGCAATTGCCGCAAAATCTTGAACAAAACGACGAAAATACGAGCATAGCCCGACAAAACTTAGAACGTCTGCGGCTGTCTTCGGAACCGGAAAGTCTCGGACAGCGCTGAGTTTTGTCGGGATTAGGGTGTACTCCGGAAGCGTCAACGAGATGGCCCAGAAGAGTAATTTGGCGGCGGCAGAAACGACATTTCCACAAGTTAAGTTGCAGCTTCGCCTTTCGAAATACATCAAGTATAGCTGTTAGACGCTCAAGGTGAGTGTCGAACGTGGGCGAGAAGACGATGACGTCGTCGAGGTAGCAGAGACATGTGGACCATTTGAAACCACGGAGCAAGGAGTCCATCATACGCTCAAAGGTGGCAGGGGCGTTGCATAATCCAAACGGCATTACATTAAATTGGTATAGGCTATCAGGTGTGATGAACGCGGTTTTTTCTCCGTCCATATCATCAACAGCAATCTGCCAGTATCCAGAACGAAGATCAATAGACGAGAAGTAGCTGGAACCATGGAGGCATTCAAGGGCGTCGTCTATGCGTGGGAGCGGGTAGACGTCCTTCTTAGTAATGTTGTTCAGATGGCGGTAGTCTACACAGAAGCGCCACGTGCCATCCTTCTTCTTAACCAAGACTACAGGTGACGCCCAGGGACTCGAGGAAGGATCAATGATGTTTTTGTCTAGCATTTTGTTGACTTCACTTTGAATTACTTGACGTTCCGACGCAGAAACTCGATACGGTCGTCACTGAAAAGGAGTAGCATCGCCAGTAAGAATTCGATGCTTGTCCGCGAGCATCTGGCCTAAAGGAGGATCGTCGAAGTCGAAAATCTCTGTGTAGGACGATAATAGTTCGTAAAGGTCTTCAGCCTGCGCAGAAGACAGGTCCGTCGCAACCATTTTCTGTATCTTGGGATCGGCGGCCGAGGCTGGCACGATGGGCCTGCTAAGCTCGCAAGAAGCATCGGTCGATAAAGTTGCCACGTGATGGTCGCCAACACAATCAACGTTGGCAAGGCAAATACCTTGCGGTAGAATTTGCTTTGCCAATCCAAAGTTAAAGATAGGCATGAAACTGCGGTTCGCAGTAATAGTAAGTATACTGTGAGGCACGGTAACGTCATACTGTAGTGGAATGTCGGGCAGAGGAGTGACGCGGTACTCGCCATCAGGGACTGGTGGGGAAGACAAGAGTTCAATATAGGCTATTGATTTTGGCGGCAGGCGAATAAAGCCGATGGGGCGTAGGCGGCACTGGGGTGTGTCAGAAGGTTCAGCGAGAATCGGCAACTCAAGGCGAAGGGTACTGGAAGAGCAGCCAATAAGAGCAGAATGCGCGGAGAGAAAATCGAGGCCGAGAATGAGGTCGTGGGGGCAATGAGCAATCACGGTGAAGAGGACAGGAGTGTGGCGGCCGGCGATGCTGACACGTGCCGTACACATGCCGATGATAGGCACAGTACCGCCATCCGCAACGCGGACGACGCGTGCCGACGCTGGGGCGAGGAGCTTGTTCAGTCGTCGTCGGAACTCAGCACTGATAATAGAAAGATGCGCACCTGTATCGATGAGTGCCGTGACAGGATAGCCATCAACGTCAACGTCAAGAAGGTTTTGGTTCGTGTGTAACGTGAGCAGAGGATTTGAGGGCAGGGTGGACAACGCAGCTTCGATCACCTCCAGAAGCTGCAGTGCCTAGTTTTCCGGCTGGATCCGGGAGGCGATAGGCGACGGAGAGAAGCGACGGCGTTGGGGCGAACGAGACTGATGGCGTCGAGGTGAGGGAGAGCGGCTGTAGCGAAGGTTCGGTGCAGGAGCATCAGCGGCAATGGGTTCATGGCGGGTGGTATAGGGAACAGAAGGTCCAAAGGGGCGGGAATGAGCAGCGGTGTATATCCGAGGAGGTGGTGGCTATCGGTTGCGGCAGTGACGAGCGACGTGCCCGATGCGACAGCAGTGAAAGCAGATCGGCCTGTCATCAAGGGTACGCTATTCGGACGGGTTGCGGCGAGATGTGGCAGAAAAGGACTGCCGGGGACGAGGAGGGCTGCTAGAGAACTGGGGAACCGTGGGTGGAGACTATGAACACACGGAGTTAAGACCCATGTTCTGAAATTCCTGTCTGACGATGGCCTGAATCAGCGCAATCGTGGTTGCTGGTGGATCGGGAGGCGTCGTGGAGAAAGCTGGCAAACAGGCGGCCTCGAGCTCGCGGCGAACAATACGGGTTACATCGTCACAGGGGGTGGTCTGACGCGGTCGACCCTCACATGTCGACGTAGTAGCAGTGTTGGGTAGCCGCGTGATGTGATGTGTGATACGGCGGCTCTTAGCTTGTTCAAGGAGACGGCATTCTTTGATGATGGCGTCGATAGTCGAGACGTGACCGAAAACAAGCAAATTGAAGGCATCGTCGACGATGCCTTTTAGCACATGCGACACTTTATCTGCTTCAGACATCGTACCGTCAGGTTTGCGGCAGAGAGCCAAGACGTCGAGGATGTATGAAACAAACGGCTCTGTAGATGTCTGAACACGAGACGCAAGAGCCTTTCTCGCGGCAGCCTTGCGCCCAATGGGGTCGCCGAACAGTTCCCTGAGCTTTTCTTTGAAACTGTCCCAACTATTTATCTCGTCGTCATGCGATTGGTGCCACACGCGTGGGGTTCCGCCGAGATGAAAGATGACATTGGCGAGCATGATCGTTGGATCCCAGCTGTTATTAGCACTGGCGCGTGTTCATAGAGCTTGATCCATTCGTCAACGTCCTCTCCCTCCAGGCCAGAGAACACACCAGGGTCGCGATGTTGGGCAACCGTGATGATTGGAGCAGTCGGACAAGCCGAAGCCGTTGCAGAGGCTGTCTCGTAACCAGGAGGCATGGTGACAAGCTCGGTGTGCCGACCACTCCGGAGTTCCGTGGTGAGGACGGGGATCGCTGGCCTCCACCAGAATGTTACGTGTGGAAAAACACAGATGAAAGAGGCTATATACAGGGTATTTACACTGGAGCCAGACCACCAGGACGACTGTCAGGAGTGACAATCATAAAGAAAGAAAGAAGACGAGGAAGAAAGAGTGAAGCGAGCGGGTGGAGCCGCCATCTTGGAGAAGGGGCGCGCGCAGGGAAGGACGTGGTGGCCGGGCGCAGCGTTCCAGGGGAAGACGGCCGGAGATTGCCTCTCTGGGTCCTGCCCCAGTTCCTCGGCGACACATCGACGTCCCGCCCGAGTACCACGCTCGGCGAGCAGATGTCCGACGTCCCCGGAATTATCGCTGGCCCGGACCTACCCGCCAGGACACATCAGCGTTTGTGCCGCTGACCGTGGACGCGCGGAGGCTGGCTACAGCCAGTCACTGTCCCGTCCGGAGAACTACGCGGGGCCGGCGCGTACCGGGAGCGCCAGCCGGCACGAGCCGCGCTCTGCCGGAGCGCGACAGACCCGCAGCGACCGTGCCTTCATCACGTCGGCCGGGGCATCGGTGACGCCGGACACTAACAACGACTGACGACGACCAGATCGCATCGACGGACCACAGACCGGGGGACGCCGATACCCGCGTCGAACAGAACCGGTACTGTAAGCGCCACTACTACAGCGAATAGACGATCGCCGCACAGACGTTTGTACACGCGGTAGTGTGAGCGGAAAGCTGAGCAAGGGTGGACGCATTCCGTGTGTGATAAGTGTTGAATCTGACCGTCTGTTCCTGTTACTAATATAGCCTATTGAATGAATGTTACGTGTGTATTGCGTCTTGCGTTCGTGTGTTCCTTCCGCCCGCTGAAGCAAGCGTACCAGGCGTTAACGTACGCGTGACAACGACACTCGCCCGCGCCAAGGTCACAGACCCACTTCGTCGTCGTTCTCGCGGCGGCTCGTCCCTTGAGCATCGCTCGATGATATCGTAATAATATTAAGAAATCAAATGTTCAAGCAACGAAAGCTGCATTTCTTTATAGTCTATGCAAAAACCGGTTTCTTCTAAAAAGCTCAACAAGTCAGTGAAGGGCACTAGCGGATCATCTCCGAATATTGAGGCGGGTTGTAAAGGTATGTGTAAGTTATAGAGATTCTGTAAAAGCTTCCGTCTCTGTGCTTCAGTATGTGGACATATCATAATAATGTGCATTACTGCAAGTCGTTCATGGCACTTCTCGCAAGTTACCGGGTTTTCGTTTTGAAGTAGAAAATTGTGCGTCAGATGTGTATTCCCAATTCGTAGTCTGCATAGGATCACCTCATAGAAGCGTTGCTGGTGACTGCATGACTTCTACTCGCCAAGCAAGGGTTTTATTGTCTGTAACTTGTTATTTATGCAAAAGTCCCATTCTAGTTGCCACTTTGATGCCAGGGCCTTATGAATCGCTTGGATACTGTCTCTGTGCGGAAGTGTTGTTTGTCGTATGCCTTCTTGCGCTGCATTGAATGCACATCTATCTGCTGCTTCATTCCTTGGTATCCCAACATGGCTTGGGACCCAGCAGAATCGTATGGTTCTTCCGTATTTATCATAGGCCACAATGTTTAGTATATCACCAAGCAGGGGATCAGACACAGAGTTAAGGTTTAGAGCTGTGAGTGTGCTCAGCGAATCGGTATATATGATAGCATTCATCTGCTTGTCGGTGGTAAATTTTTTTACTGCCATCCATAAGCATAATCTTCAGCAGTAAAGACTGAAGAAAGATTACTAATCTGAATGCTATATTCCAAATTTTTTGTTATGATTCCAACACCTACGTATTGTCGTGTTTAGAGCCATCAGTGTAAAATTCTGTGTGATTTTAATATTTTTCTTGAATAGCTCGGAACTCTTGTACTATGTGTTCTTATGGAACGTCCTTTTTCTTTAAATATGTTAGTGTCCAGTCACATAGCTGTGAAAAGTTGTACCATGGGGGCAATCTTGGTGGCCTTTCAGCAACCTGCAGGACCTGGTGAGGAACATCATAAGTCTGACAATATTCTTCATGTCGTAAGACAAGTGGCCGAACCGTGTTGGGTTGGTTTCTGTATTGTACCCGTGATTTTCACTGTGTTACGATGCTGTAGCATATATGTTGTGGTGATGACTAAATTCTCAGTACATAGCAAAGTGTAAGTAGTGCTCTGCAGTGCTGTGAGGAAGGTTCATTGCAGTCAACGTACCGTATTTACTCGCATAATGATCACACTTTTTTGTCAAAAACTTTGACGCAAATTCCTGGGTGCGAACATTATGCGGATTAAATGTCCCGTTAAAAGAAACATTTTCTTTTTTCATCCCGCACATAACAACGGGTCAACAAGCAGGTGGCTGCCGCTGTCAGTGCGGGACATCAAAACAAAAATGGCGGCCGCCGGAGCAAGCCGAACGCGCCGAACACAATTATTTTTTTTCTCTTAAGCACATTACGTGCATTGAAACAGTTTCTTCCATATCAGTAATGAATAATATCGTTAATACCGGCAAGTTTGCGACAATAACACAGTCATGTCCACTTTGAGTGGAAAGAAACAGAGATGGACGCGCTTAGCTGACAGAAACCCATGGCGGGCATGCTGCGGAAACTGCAGCATTTGTCTTCACTGCTATCCTAATGAGGTAGGTTTCTCCTAAGGGTGGGTGAATATCTTAGCTGTGCTAAAAGTGTCAGCATATGAATAGGGTAGACTTCTAACGTATCAGTGCAAACGTGGCCACTATCGTTGCCGCTCGCGATTAGTTGCGTGCCCACGAGTGCAGACGAGAAGAATTGAAAGGTGCCTTTTATGTTGGTGTTGTTGACCAAAACCATTATGATGCCTAGAAATAATAAAGCTCAGGCATGTTCGGTTGTAGCCTTTTCTTCCATAGAAGTGCGGAAAGTGATGAAAGGAATGAAATGGGGCATCTGCTTAAGAATGTTGGGCGTGTGCAGACCGCTTGATAAGTCTTCAAGAGTTGTTCGTGTAGCATTCGACAGAAAGTAAGTGCGATCATCATTACCTAGACTTAGCACATGACATATCGCTGCAACAAGTTCGGGGTGCGATCATTACGCAAGTGCAGTCATTATGCGAGTAAATACGGTACAAACTTGGGACAGGCGATGTTCTGTAGGCACCGCTTGCCAGTCATAGGCCGAGATTGTGAACTGGATCAAGTCGCTTGATGTATGACTGCCTAGCTGCACCATAAACCACAATACCGTAGTTGAGGATGCTATGTATAAGGGACCGGCATATGTCTACTAGACAAGTTTGGTCAGAACCCCAGTGCTTGTGCGATAACACCTTGAGGATAGTTAGTGCTTTATTTGCTTGAATTTTAGTTGTGTTAGTGTGGGCTTCCTATGTTCAGCTTTGTGTCAAACGTTATGCTTAAAAACGTGTGGTCTTCTTTGACTGGCAATGTTGTACCATCCGATGTGAGAACTGGATTGCAGTGTAACCCTCGCTTCTGGGAGAAGAGAACTGTAACAGTTTTGTCTGCTGAAAAACGGAATCCATTTTTGTTAGCCCATTGTGTGAGTTTACTTATCATTATTTGTAGTTGTCTTTCACAAGTGAGTAGATTTGAGGCGCGGCAAGCCACTTGCAAGTCATCGACATATATTGAGTGCATAAAAGAGGATGGGATGATCTTATTAGCAGAGTTCATTTTGACTATGAAGAGTGTTGTGCTCAGAATGCAACACTGTGGAACGCCATCTGCCTGTGTAAATGTGCATGAAAGTATTGTGCCGAGACGCACCTGAAATCTTCTATTTGTCATAAAATCAGACAGACAGTTTAGCATTCTGCCATGAACTCCCAAGTCAGCCAGGTCTCTTAAAATTCCATACTGCCATGTGGTATCATACGTTTTTTCTAAATCGAAGAAAACTGCGAGACAGTGTTGTTTGTGTAGAAACCCGTTATGTACTTCATGTTCTAGTCGTACGAGGTGGTCAGTTGTCGAGCAGCCCTTTCTGTATTCGCAGTGGCGCATGTATATTAGGGTTCTTGATTCAAGGATGAATGCGAGTCTTATGTTTATGATACTCTTGTAGGGTTTAGCTAGACAACTTGTTAGTGCAATGGGTCTGTAGCTGCTTGGGGATATTGCGGGTTTACCTCATTTCAAAAAAGGCACTACTACTGCATTTTTTTCAATCTGTAGGCATTACTCCAAATTCCCATATTTTGCTGAAAAATTTAAGAAGTGTTTCTACTGATGCTTGAGATAGGTGTGCCAGCATTGTGTAGTAGATGTGGTCAAAACCTGTTGCCGTTTTCTTACCGGCAAAGAGAACTCTGTTCAATTCTTGCAATGTGAGGGCGTTATTATAAATTACATTTGAAGCCCCTGTATTGGGCAGTCTCTGTTTCTCCGCCGAATCTTTATATTTTTAGAATGCATTTGAGTAGTTTACTGAGCTGGAGATGTAAAAGTGTTCGCCTAATAAGTTGGCCTGGTCCTGTAGTATTGTTTGTGTGCCTGGACATGTAAGTAGTGGTACTGTGTATGATGTGTACTCTCCTTTGAATTTCCTCACCTGGTCCAACATTCGTTTTGATTTGACTCTACTATTGATTGAAGATATGTATTTCTGCCACGATGATTTCTCTGCCTTTCTTCAAATAAATCGTGCTTTGGCTTTGGCCTGTTTGAAATTTAAAAGGCTGCTATAAGTGGGGTACTTCCGTAGGATTCTCCAGGCCTTATTTTGTTCTTTTTTGGCTTCGGTACACTCGTTTGTCCACCAGAGATTTAGTCTTTTGCGCACAACACCAGATGACTGGTGTATTGCCTTTTCTGCCGCTGAGATTATGATCTCAGTGATCTTTTGGTTAAGTTTGTCAATGCTTAGTTCTGGCAAAAAGACTTCCAGTTTTGCGTTCTCCATAAAAACCGGCCACTCAGCGAGCTGTAATTTCCACCGGCGTGGCCTAGTGATTAAGGTTGGTGGTGATGATAAATATTTGATAACTGCGGGCAAGTGATCACTACCATAAGACGTGTCGAGGGCTTCCCATCATTAAAAAGAAATGGTGAGCAAAAAGCTAAATCTAAACAACTAAAGGTGTGGGAAGTCGGTGAAAAATACGGTGCACCTGAATTTAAAAACCAGACATCATTTGACAGACTCAAATCTTCAACCAGCTGCCCACTTTGGTCAGTTTTGATACTGCCCCAAAGAGTACAGTGAGCATTAAAGTCCCCTACTAAAATAAATGGCTCCAGTAATTGACCTGTTAAATTTTCTAAATGTTTAGTAGTAAAATGGGCGTAAAGCGGAATATACAGTGAACAAATGGTGATGGTTTTGTGAGCTATAACGGTGACAGCAACGGCTTCTATGTGACTGTTAATGGGAACTTCTCTAGCTGCAATACCGCCCTGCAGAACAATGGCTACACCACCCGAAAGCCGGTTCACCTGAGTACTGTCGCGCCATACAACAGTGAAACTTTTCAAAATATTTTTGTTTTTCGCCTAGGTTTGTTTTCTGTAAGCATAAGGTTACAGGAGAGAAGTTAAATAACAGGTCTTTGATGTCACCTAAGTTATGTAAGGCACCTGTGCAATTCAAGTTCATAATGAAAGACATTATGAAATTTAAAGGTAAAAAATGGCATTCCGAGTGAATAGGAGATAAAGATGTTAGGTAAGATGGATCTCAAGAAGGCTGACACAAACGAACGACAACCTTTAGGTTATCGCTTTCTTATTTAGAGTGGTTATTGGAACTTTGTCCCTGTTTAGGTGCTCGAGAGCGCTTGTCCTTCGGCGTCGATGACACCGGGGTTCTTGGGTCGACCTCCATCACTCTCTCTGAAGCGCTGGAGGACCGAGAGTTGGGCGCTGAAACGTGTCTCGGGCCTTGTGGTTCGTTTGATTTTATGGCCCTGCGGAACTAGTGTCTGCAGGCCCTTCGACGATGATGGAGCAGCACTGGTTGCTTCCACCACGGGGGTAGGAGGGGTCACTATGGGACAACTGTGCATGGGCTCGGAGGACTTCTGAGGCCTCTGTGACGCTGCCCCCACCTTCATGACATTGGCATAACCACGTCGCAAAAGGTACGATAGTCGCTTTCTGGCTTCAAAGAATGAGATTTTTTCTTTCACGGTTAGTGCAATTCTTTTTCCTTTTTCCAGCAAGGGCAAGACTGAGTAAGCTGGATGGTCTCCTTTGCAGTTAATGCAATGTAGGGAACAAGTGCAATTGAACAAGTGATTGGTGGTCATTGGAGCTGCATTCAGCACAGGTTGTTTGGCCTCGGCATGCATGTGAAGCATGTCCGAACCTTTGGCACTTGAAACGTCTGGGGTTCGGGATATATGGTCTGACATCTACTATTACGTACCCTGCATCCAGCAAGGTAGGCATTACAATTGTTCCATACGTAAGCATAACATGTTTTGTCGGGATTTCTTGGTCATTTCTAAGGATGACAATTCTTTGTACTTTGGTAACATTTTGTTCTTGGAAACCTTCCAGCAGTTCCTCATCGCTCAAGCCAATAAAGTCTTCCACTGATATCACACCCCTGCTTGTAGTTAGTGTTCTGTGTGGTGAAATTGTCCCTGTCGCGTCGCCAATACTAGTAAGTGCCGAGAGCGTTCGCACTTGATCTTTGTCATTTAGTTCTAGGAGGAAGTCCCTGCTAGACATTTTTGAGACATTGTACGTAGGTCCGATTTCGTCTTTTAGACACTTGGCCACTAGGAATGGGGAGAACTTTCTTACTGGTATGTTGTTTTCGCTGTGGACAACATAGTACTTGGGAAATGATTGGGCGTTGCTCTGAAAAGAGAACTGGAACGGTGCGGCAACTTTTAAGACACCGATCATAGGCAGAAGTTTGTGTTGCCATAAGAAAATGTATTTGTTCGGCAACAGTGCTAACTGCCCACCAGGGAGCCCAACGAGGGGACGCGGCAGAGGTTGTGTTCAAGCCTGCACGACGCCAGCTGTACGCCGTCACTATAACCAAACATAAATACCCAAGGTAGTATAGCCACACAAACTTAACCCTTGCCGCCGTGGAGAAAGGAAGTAAATGGAAGAGAGAAGATGACAGGAAAGTTAAAAAAGTGTGAGAGAAAGAAAAAGGCGACTGCCGATTTACCGCGGGTGGGCCAGTCCGGGGGTGCCGTCTATGTGAAGCAGAGGCGAAAGAGGTGTGTTGCCTCTGCCAGGGGGGCCTTAAAGGCCCGAACACCCGGCATCGGCACAACCTCCAGGATCCCCCTTTCCCTGAGCATGGCTAAACCGTGCACAGCTACATGCGGGAGGGTCCAACCCTCGTGTGTTCGCATACGTGGTGTCGCAACACACCAAAACGCCTGCTGACACAGATGCCCCTGCGGGAATATTGAAACTGGGATGTGTAGTTGCGAAAGAGAGCAAGGAGCAGAAAATGGCCACTCCCAATTTTCAACACTGAACGAATAACAAATATAGTCACAAGAGTCGAGGAAGAATTGCGCAAATGGTCAAGCAAAAACTGGATATATAGCGAGCTTCTAAGTGTAGTAACGACAGAAATACGGAAAGAGAAGCAACATGTTTGTTGGAGAGGAAAAAAAGAGACCCAAAAGCTGGTGGAACAGGGAGACCTGAGAAGTGAACGTCGAACATCAGAAAGCAATCCGAGAGCACAGGCAATAAAAGAAAAGCACAGTTGAGGCAGGATGAAGTAGCCAGAAAATGGGAAATATACTAGGAGAAAAATTCTATGGCTCAAATACTGGTTCAAGCAAAGATAAAAGCTGAAAGTCAACATTAGTTGTCAGAAATACATCAGAAAAAGAAGGCTGCACCTAGAAAACTTTCGAACCACATAAACTTATTCGGCAGGATGTCTGGAACAATACAACATATCCTAGATGAAGACGGAAGTAAAACTGAACGAGGAAACAGCAATAAATTACATCCTGAATATAACAACCGAATCTTTTCAAGGCAATGATGAGATATTACTTGAGGAAAGAAACAGCATGAAAGAGAACCAGATGGAAAAGCAGCTGGTGCTCACAAATTTCAACTGCAAGGAAAACGAAGAGAAAATTCCGAAGCAGACATCCACAGGGCTAGATGAAGTTCCCGTTAGGCTGATTAATAAACTAGGTCCAAAAAGTAAGGAAGCTCTGTTGAAAGGAGTAGAAAAATGTCCGAAGGATAGACGAATACCAGACAGTTGGCGACAAACTGGAATGAATATAATTTATAGTGGTAAGGGGCAGAAAGATAGAATTCACTCATATAAACCGTTGACCATTACATCGGTAATATAAAGGTTAGCAATGCAGGCAATTAAATTAAAGCTACAACAAGGGGCAGAGAATAATGACATTTTGGGAGACCATCAGGATGGCTTCACAAAAGGTAGGCACCTGGATGATGATTTTTTGGCCTTACTCCGTCTATGGAAATATTCAGAGTAGAAAGTAAACCAATATATGCAGCTTTTTTAGACATTACAGGAGCACATGCAACATTTTACAGACAGCAACATTTTGCGAGATATTCTGGAAGAGGAAGGCTTACGTGATGATTGTATACAGCTTTTGAGAAAAGTTTACCTAGAAGATACAGTTTGTGTTGAATTGGAAGAGATGAGGAGCGAGGATAAAGTTGATATCAACAAGGGTCTGAGGCAGGGGTGTCCTTTGTCTCCACTGCTGTTTATGACGTATGGCGACGACAGAAAGGAGGCTGGAAGGAAGTAAAATTGGGTTTAATCTCTCATACAAACATGCAGGTAAAGTGGTAGAACAGAAGCTTCCAGGTTTGTTTTATGCAGATGACATTGTGTGGCTAGCTAACATGCAGAGTGATATGCAACGTCTGTCTAATATTTGTGGACAGGACGGCAAGAATCTAGGTCTAAAATTTATCGTAAAAAAAACAAGTGTTATGGCATTCAATGAAAACAGCGCACAGACAGTGACAATAAAGAGCCAGGATATATCTCGGGTAACAGAATATAAATACCTTGGTATATGGCTAAAAGAATAATATCGTATATGGAACTACAGAAAAAGAAGAATACAGGGGAAGACAATTGCGGTCATAATGAAACACAGAGCGCGATAGGGATACAATAGGTACGAGGTGCTGTGGGATATGTGGAAAGATGTAACGGTTCGAAGACTTACATTTGGAAATTTGGTTGTTTGCTAGAAATCAGGGGTACAATCAGGACTCGATGGCAACCAAAGATCAGCGGGACGTCTCGCATTGGGTACTCACAGTGTGGGATTCTCCTCCGCGCTCTTGGGACAAAGGAACGACAACACAGTAGTGCAAACAATCACAAGGGCATTTATTGCACCTTTCATAGATCAATGCCTGCCTGCCGAGTTGCTATCCACAAAACATGCTGATGGGCGCGCGACAAATCTAGGAAGACCGACTCGCAGCGACCGGACGGCGAGCGAATATGTTCGCCCCATGCTGGATCCCAACGCCTGGTCGTTCGCGTGTACGGTCACGCGAATGGTGGTGCGTTTGAAGGCAGGCCACGCGAGGCGGTCTCGCAAAAGCATGGGTCGGCACACGCGCGGGACGTCCACGCTGTTCGCCGATCTGCCAGGAAAGACGAAGCGCCTCGTCTCCCGGCGCCGAAGTAACCCCGCCTGTCGGCGGCATTAGCAGCGCAACACTCAAGCCCTCTCCCGCACTGCGCTTCAACCACTTCGACCGCCGCGGGCGTCACGCAGGCCACGCGGCGAAGCGGGATTGCAGGAGATGGGGGAAAACAGGATATCAGGGGACGCGCGAGAGTCGCGCATCCCCACAACAGGAAGCCTATAAATTAAGCTGTACAGGAAAAGAACTAGGAAGGCTACCAGCAAGTATGCAACCTGTATGGTGAGCAACGTGGCAACAAAGAGCGTCAAGCGGAAAGTCAGAGAGACGAGATAATCTCATGGGTGGCGGCAATAGAAAGGAAACCTGCTATGAGTAACTACTAAAGATTAAAAAAAAAAACAAATTAGGAAAGAAACAATTTATGATAACTCAAAGGGAAGCTCATTACTTTTCGAAGTGAGCTCAGGATGCCTTAGAATACGCACTTATAAAGCGAGATATAAGAAGGAAGAAGCATGTGCTTGCTGTGCCAAAGCTAAGGAAACGATGGCGCATGTTTTATAAGAATATGAAGATATCTGCCCAGCAGTCGATTTAGGCACCATTGGCCTCCTTGAAGCTATTTGTTTGAGAGAGAGCTGGGGAAAAGGAAACATGTCTGCAATAGAGATTAGTAAGAGGCGATTGGAAGATTGGTGGAAGTAGGGAAACTACAAACAACGGACGCATAAGGAAACAAAGTTCACAATAGTGGTTCAGAAAGTTTGGTTATGGGAATTCATCAAGGTGTTTTTTCTCATTCCTTTCTTTTATTTTTTTAACATAGGTAGGTCATGAGGCAATATATGAGCTTGGTGGCACAACCCACCATCAAGTTCCAAAGAGGACGCTCATAGTATACATCTATCCATCCATTCTCGTTCACTATGGCCGCCCTGTTCAGCTTTTCTTTGGCTGCTTAAAAAAATAATATGAATGATAGCTCGACGTAACAAGCAGAAGTTTTTGTCAGAGCTCATGAGTTGCCCAAGCTGGTCCACCACGAAATCATGTCAGACAGTACGATTCATAAAAAATCAGAGCCAAGAAAAGCTCAGTTTGAAGAATGTCATCATGTTCAGATAAAAGTGGAATGATATCTTGCCACTGCCAAATAAGAACGAGAGAGTGTAGGGAATGCTGTAGAAACACATTCAGGATTAATGATTACCTCTAGTAGAGGAAACAGGTCCTTGTCGTCGTCCTTTAGGACATTCCACTTCTCGATTAATGGTGGCATCAGGAGGTTGATGTATTCCTGAAAAGACAAGAGGTAAGCTAATCAGCACAGCTAGTCAGTGAACTGACGATGTCACAGTAATTTCATTTTTCTTCACATATTCTTTTCACTTGACGATTCGCATGGCACAGCACAGCAATTATTGGCACTAACATCCACTGCCACACGACAATGATTAGGAGTTCGGGAAAAGGTAATCTTTCGGCTAAAAAAATGTCACCTTTAAGTGAACCAATAGCCTTACGCGATTTTTTAATTTTCCATTCTTTATACTTGTCATTAGACAGTCACTACACACAGTTGCAGCCACTCTGCAGATCAAAGACATGAAAGAAGAAGACTCTACTTAGGTAGCGTCAGCAGCACTACAGAGGTGACAATGATTACCTGACTGAATGAAACTAGGTCGATGACACTAAGGCATTATGGAAACGATCACTGTTATTAACATATTTTTGTAACAGCACTAAATTGCATAGAATAAAATAGAGCTCAAGACCAAGTTTCATTCCACAGAAACATTTCTCTTACTCCCCACTACACGTTAACACTACAATACTTTTGACTAATTGCAGTTTGAACCGACTGAAGTTGGTACTCCAGAGGCCAGCTAACACCGAACTGAAAAGCTCAGACTACACTAGTAAATAAGTTGCACGCACGTCAGGGACTAAAGTTGCTGCAGAACAACGACTTTCATCACTGCTGTGTGCATTCCCCTTTACTCAGGCTCTGTGCACACCACTATCGTGTCGGGAATAGCCTGCCATGCCGAGAATCGCATCTTTGCCAACAGGGAAGTGCCACATTTGCACAATTCTAATTTGCATCGTCGTTCAAAGAGAATGGCTCCAAATTATGCTGGCGCATTGCAACAGCCTACCATCGCAAAATGGTGACTGAACTTATTTGCACATAAAATGGCGGCGACATGCCGCACTTATTACAAAGGCTCATTAACCCTTTGAGGGTCGAATTATTTTTAAAAAAACTTTCCCAGGTGGTCAAATTACTTTATTGCGGATCTTGAATGTAGAAAATGTATAAAGTCAGGAATAAATAGTTAAAAAAGAATTAGGAACAGTATTTCGGTGTCGGCATCACTCAGAACTGCAAAATGTTCAATAGTATTTCAGAGTGCGGTACTCCTTGAAACACGGGTCTACGCACAGCGCCTTATCAGTCTGCACACCTAAAATGCGTGTCTATTCTCCTCTTGGATCGACGAGTTGTGTTGGTGCACACATATCTTCCCTGCGCGTGGCGGCCTTGGGCAGAGGTCTGAGGCACCCTCTCGCGTAAGCGCGTTGCCGCTGAGAGCGAGAATACCTCGCGAGCAGCGGTGATAAACAAGCTAAGAGCAGCGCCAATCAAGATAGAAATCAACTTCCACCACCTTGCAAGAGAGTGCCGACAAAGAGAAAAATGACGTTTCACGCGCCCCCGTTGCGATCATGCGGCAAAACCAAAACCACAAAAGGGGTGTAGCTGCAGTCTGCGCGACGCGCTGAAGCTAGAAATCAGTTCTGTTCATCTCCCCAAGAACGTAGCACAAATTTCAAACACTTCTTGTAAGTCCTAAGAGATGGCAGCACCTCCCAGTGAGCACGCATCATCATTATGGCGCGAAATTTCAAACGGAGGGTCGAAACCGTACCCGTACGGCAAAGACCTTGCGGGACAGAAAATCGCCGCCGTACATGTACGGCAAAAACCTTCAAAGGGTTAAAAAAAGAGAGCTTACTTTACCTCCTCAACTAGCAGCAGCAGAGTCATATCACATATATTTGCAATTGCAGAGACTCGCGTGTGCAGCTGCACGAAGTGGCAGAATGGTTGGTCTAGGCGAGGGCCACCCTGACCCAGCATTGCCAAATTTAGGGGAATTTCCCTAGATCTAGGGATGATCTAGGAAGGATTTCGGACACCAACAAAGTATACATATGCCAACGTCTTCTGTGACTGGCTTCAAATAAGAGGCCATGTTGTTAGCACAAATTGCACTGTGATATCATTTCAGGCTGACTCTAGTGACTTCATTATTTGATCTTTTAAGGTCTTTTTTCGACCGCCTTCCATGCTTCGTGCTCCATAGTTAGCTAATTTTTTAGCTCTTTGACCTGTTTTGCAAGCTCATGCTGGAAATCCTCGATCTTCTTGAGCCTAGCATTGACATCACAATGTCTGGCGATTGACTTGACTTCCTCCCTGTTCTCACCTGGCGCCTCCTCTACCTTGAGGGAGCCCCCACACACTGCACGCTTTGCCTTCTCTCTCGTCATGTGTTGCACTTGGCTTTTTCTAATGGAAACACCGATGCTTTCAGAGCATGTGCCTTTAAACAAAAGCCGATACGAACAGCATTTAAATTTTTTAAATACCGCAGAGTAATTATCACCAATGTTTTAGAAGCAATAAATGGAACCTCGTACTGCCTGACCTGTACGCATGGTTCTGTCACCTTTCTTCTGTTCACAACACGCTGTTACGTGCGAGGAAATCGACGAGTCGGTCGATTATGACAATGCTCCTTCTATTTGATGTTCTTCAGTTAGCTGTGGATGAGGAAGTCATTGGCATTGTTCAGGTTTTCTTGGTGACTCCTTTAAGCACACTGTCCTTATGAAGTTCTTCAGCTAGCAGCAGTCGAATCGGGGCAAGTTGTACCTGCCCACTTTGTCACTTTCTGAGTCTGCAGCAGGCTAACACGCTCGCTACTTGTATCCCACCAGGCTGGAAGGGAAACCCAGGAATCACCTGACAATGTCCAAGCAGCCGCAGAGTTGACAGAGGGGTTTGTTTCTTTTTCTTTTTGGATGAGTTCATCAATAGCAGTTCGTCCATGTCGTCCTTGTTCTAGACTTAGGCGCCAGGAAGGCGTTTGCTGATACACCAGCATGACGATCTGCTGTACATCATGACTGTGTCGCAGCAATTTCGATCGAACTTAAGTCGTCTAATGTTGAGTCATTGGGTGCCTTCGGCGGTAGCGGACTCTGCGGTGTAGTTCACGGAAAATATCTCTGCTCGTCGATGAACGTGAGCCTTATGGCTCACGCGAGTCTGTTCGAAACTGGGGTGGCTGCTAGCAGCGGTCTTTTTCAGTGGTAACGTAGTCATTCGTGCAACGGTGTTTGAGGCAGCTTGTGACCTTTTTGTGTTTGTGAATGGTCAGGAGGCCTTGACTCTGTCGTCGATATGTTGCACCCATGCTTGTGGTTCCGAACACTGCTTCGCAAGTGATGTTCACTCTCCTCGCTGCAGTGGTGGGAGGATCAAGGGTGGTAGCATGATGGCCACTGGACAGGCTCCGAATCTGCCACACCCTTCGCACAATGTAGGGCAAGTGGGCAGGTGTGTATGAATCATGGGCTAATTTGGGTTGTAGCATCCGCCCGGTCACTGACATCTGTTCCCCGGACGTTGCATGGTGTGGGTATCGAGGTGCCTTCCTGTGCCTTGTCCCCCAACTCCTACGCTGTGTTTAGCTTGATCTTGACCCAAGGTGCGACTACAGAGCCACCCTGCTTGAGTGTCCACACTAACTTACTCACTGGCCTGTCATTTTGTTGAGCGCCTTTCTCTGGCGAATTCGCCATAGACAAGACAGAGTCATGTGTCACTATGCGTGACGTTACAGCAGTGCAATGTACGTAGGCGCACTTGTGAGAAATATGTCAACTCTCCAGCTGGGAGCACAAAGCTCGCAAGAAGAAGAGCGAACGGCATTTGGTTTGAAATTTCAGCTCTTTCCATGGAACACAGCGATGTAATACTTAGCAGACATGATCGCTACCACGTACAGTAAAACCTCGTTAAACCGTACCCGCTTAAACAGTAGTTTCGTTTTAAAAGTAGTAAAGTCAAATCCCCGACTCAGCGGCCATTGAACATAATGTGTTTTGTATCCGCATAAACCGTACCAGCTTATTGCGTACGGATCGGTTAAAACGTAGCGTTTCAACTTTTCGTAGCACAAACACGGCGGTGCACCGTCTCCATCGGGCGGCCCAGCAGAACAACAAGCCTCAGAGATCGGAACAACGACCTCCAAGCGCCCTGTGCGTTTGCGCGTGAAGCCACATCAACATCAACATCATTTCAACGCCGTGCCAGAGAGCGTTATGGCGTCATGCAAGCGAGGACTCGCGTCGTTCTGAAGCTCGGATAAAAAAGACGCCGGGTGCTCAGCATAGAAGAAAAATTAGACATCGTCCGTGCTATCGAACGTGACACGAAGAAGTCGGCGCCGGCACGCAACAGGAATCTGCTGTTGACTGCAGTGTGTGGCATTTGGATATGCAAAGAAGTTGCTCGGCAGCGCTGCTGCGACCGCGAAGACATGTCGGCTACGAGGTTCGACTTTTCGCCGTCGTTGCCTGTGTTGTTGCCGAAGTGTCGACAAGCGACACTGATGAGGGCGACATGGAAAGCGACAGCACGGGCGAGTCAGGCCCGACAGTGGCATAAGCTACGCGTTACGTCAACCTCATGAATGCAATTGTCGCGACGAGAACAGGGGCGCGATAACGTAACTATTCCAAATGAAAAGTATCCCGAACTCCGGCACCCGGCAATGAAAAAGGCACCCCTGGGACTTCTGCAGCACTACTGCGTGCATGCACGGACAATACGTAACGCCAACGAGGAATCTGCCATGCGAGTGTTTGCCGAGAAGAGGGGGCTGGCTGAAAAGCGGGCATGCAGCTTCAGTAAGTTTGAGGCCGCTGTCGTCGTCGTGCTAGGCCGCCGCGGCATCAAACGAAAATAACACTTTTGTCGTGCGAAGTGAATAAATACTGCATGTTTTTTTCCCCTTTCATCGCACTCTGAGTTCCGTTTTCAACAGATAAGTGGGCGATCTCATGCTATTCGGTTAAACAGTACTACCGTTTAGTACGTACTTTTTCCGAGCTCCGGCCAACTACGGTTTAACGAGGTTTCACTGTATTGTATACACGGTGCTTGTCGGCGCAAAATGGCCACATCTGGTGAGCGGCCCCTTAACATTTTGGACCCAGCCATCACTAAGTTGAAAATCCTCAATGTTCATATGAAGTGCTACGGCTTCAGCCTTTTGATTTAAAACATCACCGGACACCAGCACTTGCATGGCGATCATGGCTTTTAGTCACATTAGAACAGCTTCAAGTTTTGGGAGGGCACTGTGGCTGACATTCTTCTGTCGAGATCGGGAAGATTTCTCAGCGGCTTCCAAAATCTTTACCTTGTTTATGTAGACTGATATTGTCTCCTTCGAGAGTTCTAATTCTTTTGCGACATGTGATTGCAACAAGCCCCTTTGCACTTTCCTGATAATGGTGGCCTTCTTTTCCATCGTCACTATGCTATGATTTCCTCACTTCAAAGCCTTTGTCGGAAGGCGGCGGATGACGAAGCCAGTGTCGGCACCATTGTTAACAACTGGCGATGAAACCACGGAAGACAATAATCGGTTGTTGAAGAGGCTAAGCCTAGCATCACAGAATGCAGCTGAAGAAAACCACAATGCACATGAGTGGCGATACAATGAGTACCACTGGCCATATGCGACTGACGAGTGCCGACAGCAATGAGAGCACAAAGGCACGTGGGAGAGTGCATCAAGCGGTGCCTATTGAGGCTGTACCTGAAATGGTAGCTCTGAATTGGCATGCGAGATGTGTGCAACGCTGCTTTGAGGCTGCAGAAGAACAAAATGACAGCGATGTTGTTTGCATTTTCGGTAGTGTCAAACTTGCGATTGTGAGAAAAATTCAGAAAAATTAAACGAGAGCAGTTCAAAACATTCAAAATTTTCGTTATTATTATACATACCTATATGGAGCAAATTGGCAATAATATTGCAAAGTTAAAGTATTCCCGCCGGCCCAGAAAATAGGGTGTCCAAAAAAATCAGTCGGCGACTGTATCATTATTATGCTGTGAAAAAAAAAACATATTCGAATTCGACTTTCTGTTATTAAACATGTTGTAAACCATTCTGCTAATCTTACGCTGCAACTGCACGCACCTGAATTACCAAGGACAGGTTGGGTTTTGGTCAGTTGTCGCAAAATAACTAGCACGATCTTCCTGTGTCTGTCATGTAGTGTACTGTGAAACAAAATAAATTTTTCTTGTTTGCAGTTGTCAAAGTGGAGAAAGGATCATAGTTTTTGTCATTATTGTGGCAAACATGCCAAATTGGCAAACTTTGTCCAAACACGAGTTGTGCAAAAATAACATGTCAGGACTTTATAAATGCATTTGAAAACAATGTGATAAAATGGGTGGAAGCGCAAAGCAAGATTGTGGCAGTGTACCGTATGGTTCACATGAATAGAAAATAGAGAGCAACTGTCGATTTTCACTGGAAGTTTTGTTGTGCAACGGCTACCCTGTTGACAGTGAAATTGAAGACACTGTGATGGAATTCTCTAGTGAGCACCGTGGACGAGTTCTCCTGATGACAGCAGATTCAATTCATTGCAAAGGCATTTGAATTGCTCATTAGTGCCTCATTTATCAAAGGGAAAACGCTTCACTTTTCGCATCAGCAAAGGTGGATAGCATATTGTAACAAGAGTGCTGAGGAAGAATAAGTGTCCGCTGGGACAAACTGTTGGTACAAAAGAGGTCCCGTCGGCCACTGCAGTCTGTAAACATGGAAAAAAAGAAACCCGGAGCTGCTATTGACGGGAGAGGACCAAAACCAGCATTCACCTCAAGACGCGTACAGGTCGTCTGAAGCGATTGCTGGCGTGCACCTCAGGAGCCCAGTGCATGCTGCTCATTTCCTGAGGGCAGTGTTGCACACAACTAGGCCCGCTTAGTCATCGCCAATGATGTGCTCTGGGATGTCGTGACCAAAACCTGTCCCAGGACAAGAATCCTTACAGTTCCCGTGCCATATTCAGCTCGCTCAATGAATGAGCATATTGATAAAACAAGTTATGTTTTATAGTTGACTGCATTATGTTTCAATTTTATTCACATCAATTCCAGAGGTCAACTTACATTCTCCATTGATCTATATTCATGTTCTTACACTCATACACCGATCTATACATAACTAAAAGACTCACTGGGTGTAACATTATCGTGGACCAATGTAAGGGCCACAACACCAGGACAAGAGGGCTCTGGATTAAGCTCTGCCATCTAAGGTACTTCAATGTGCTCAATAGGGCAGTATTTTTGCCTTTTGTCTCAATCACTATGCAGGCAACAATAAAATACCTGCTAATTTATCCTCAGCGACAGAACATCACACACACTTGAGCAAGTCGTGCCAAGCTAGGCAGACTTGGTCATTTACCACACTCGTATAAGCAGGCAAATGTAAAAGAAAGTGCCGGTCATTGCCCACCTGAGGTGGAGCTTAACTGCTCCACAGCCTCCATAGTCTGCACGCTCCTAGACTCACTCCCTGGTTTGAACGAGCACCCAACAGACTTGTCAGCGAGAGACAAGCTGCACTGCATGCCAACCTCGAACTGACCACCGATCTTTGAAGGGGCATGGCATGCCATTTTGGCAGTGATGCTTTCAGCTAGGCTCATCGCATTTGAGAGGCCTGCAGAAAATAAGTGAGGCAATTGCAGTCATGTTACAGCATCAAGAACAAGAGGTAAATACAATAGAATAAATAGGGGAGCACTTCCCAATGCATAGCCGAGGAACACAAAATAACCCTTCCGGTTCAGTATTCCTAAAGGGCTACAAAGGACAATCCACATTGGATACTCGAAAGCAGGGCAACCTCCTTTTGTGAAAGGCTTATGACAGCGGAAATATTTCAGACAATTTTTCATCTCATGCATTTTAAAGCTATTGGTGTAGTCCAACTAATTAGAAGTTATTGCACCATCCTAAGCTCATTGCAATCAGCCTATTTAATGTCAACTGTAGGGTCTTCTGTCACACAATGTCTTGTGCCAGATGATACTGACACATGACCTCGTTTATCTTTTACGGGTGAGCGCTTTTACCGTCTACAAAGTGTTATCGCTCAGCGCAGGACGCGTCTACATGTATCGGAAGTTTTCAAAATGTTATCGATGCTTCTATCTGCTGTCTGTTGTCGCTGAACCTTGCGTAAGCTGAGTGCACGTATGCACAACACAAATGGTGTAGAACTTTGTGGAAAGGCACGCGGGTCCCAGCTGCTACTCTGGAACATTTGACAACTGATCGATAAAAGCCGACGTGCTTCACCCGCTGTTCAGATATTCACCGATCGCGGATTGTGTTTGCCACTGTCACTGTTCTCTGAGTATGACATGTTTTTGAGGGCACAAGTTGACCCAATAAAATGCTAGTTTCCTCATTTTTAGTATTGCTGCTTTCCTCACCGTCACTACTACGTGACAATACCATCCCGTGCTTGCAAATTTTCTATGTCCTCACACTACCTGTCTGCTGCCCAGGATTGCATGTCAGTTCGATTGATAACAATTCAGTAACCCTGATAGGCCGTCGGTTACCTGCCCTACACATTACATTGCTGGTCCAAAGTTCATTTTCAATGCAACAGCATTCTTAAGAACTTTACCCATTTAGCGGTAGGTCTGTACGTATGTATGTATGACGGCACATAACCTCTTTCCTGTCAACTTGGGTTTGTGTGTAGAATATGATCAAATGGGTAGAGCATTTGGTCGCTGTGCTGTCCCTGGGAACTGGGTTCAAAACTAACTGCCGGCCCAACTTCGGTCGCTCAGCATGTAAGAATGGGCATGTGTTGCTATTCAACAAACTTCTTTGATGCTAAGTAGGGTCACTGGGTATGTGGTACTCGGTATGTGCCATTGTTCAATGAGCAGCCTGTCCCAGTGATCTCCAATTACCCCCGTCTTCTCATCTAATTCTAACCTGACTGTGTCTAGGTTGGCTGGCCTGCTCCCTCCCAACTAATTTGGTCTTTCTCTTTTCAAATTGAGAACAATCCTAGACCTCTCTAACCTATGATCACTACTATTTACCCGACCTCACACTTCTACAACTTGCACTATGCTAGGGTCGGCACAAAGTATAAAATCTATTTCATTTCTTGTGTCCCCATTACGACTTTTCCAGGCCCACTTCCTGTTATTCCGCTTCCAGAAGAAGGTATTCATAACTCAGAGGCAATTTATTTCCATGAAGTCTGCCACATCTCTCATCTTCTAATTCTAGAGTTCATGACATAGTTGCCAGTCACCTGTTCCCCCACCCAATTTTTCCCCCACTTTCGCATTAAAGGGCCCCTCGAGGTCCGGCCATTTTGAGCTGACAAGCACAGTGCATACAATGCGGACTCATAATCAAGGATGCTAAAATTACATCACTACACACCGTGGAAACAGCTAAAATTTCGAACTTAACACCGTTCGCTCTTTTCCTCACGGGCCTGAGCTCCAAGATGAGGGGATGACTTATATCAACAAAAGCGCCTACGTACATGTGTATGCTGTGATGTTGCTCATAGTGACATGTGACCCTTCAAGAATTATTCAAGGCAACATGTGTTATTTGTGTAATCTGTTGTCTCAAGAGACGAATTAAAGTTTAGAGAAGTAATATAACATGCAGACCGAATGTCTGCTGTTTGTTTTACTTTGCACCACAGCAAGAGAGATGTACAGTCGAACCCTTTTTTTTAACTATACCGGTTTCAACAATATATTGGTTATAACAACGAAAAGCAGCTGCACCATAAACTTTTGTAAGTTTTCTATGGGGAAATAACCTGCTTACTTCAATGTCCTCATGACGCATCATCATTTATAACGAAGTATGGCTGCTGGGCGTCCATACTGAAAGGTAATGGAATGCGAAATCCTGTAAAAGAAAAAAAGGAAAAGTGAGATGCGAGCTGCTGCATGATCGCCCGGCACCCCAACTGCCGCTCCGTTCGAATTTCTTCCCTCACCATTCCACTCCTCCGAACACAAACGGACTGCGCCCATATCTATGGGCTGCGCCACCCTCCGAAACACGACTGGACCACAATAATTGTGCTGACAGTGCTGCCGGCGCTGCTCCCAGATTGCTCGCTCGACCCTCACAGTTGGTCCTTTTATCTCTGGCCCTCATTCTGCGCAATTCTGCTAACGGATTAAGTCGCTCATGCTTTTCTTTGTTCATTGCGTCGAAGTCATTCCTGGCCACATTGCTTCTCAGCCTAGTTTGACATGCCACCGAAAGGGAAGATGGCTGATTAGCCCACTGATCATCAGCAATGCACAACATTGCCGGTGAAAAGAAAGCGCGCTGCTATAAATTTGGAAACGAAGTGCTTTTAACCGATGAGGCGATCGTCGCGAACGTACTTGCATCGGATACCGACGGCAGCGATGACAGAGTAGGGCAGGCTGCGTCAACATTGTCCCCGCAGGAGGTCCTGCATATGATTCAGTCCCTCATGAGCCTGTTTTTGCGAGGGACCTTACGCTTCCCTACATGGGGCACCTAAATGCCTTGGAGAAGGGTGTCGGCAAACTTCGCATAAAGCGAGCAAGGCTGACGGACATGCGTTTTTTTCAAGCAAGCCAGTGGGGAGGTATATGGCGAGATGCTTGTGGCGATCTCGCTCCAGGATTTCTTTTGGATTTCTCAAGCTGAGATGTTGCCATAGCAGCCTTCCCGCATATTTTAAAAGGCGCCTCCTGGGGCCACCAAAAGGATGCCTCGGTGGAGCTCGTATGTCATTTGCCGCTCTTGACTCTTCTTTGCAGTTGTTATACCAGTGCCGTTCTTGAACGCCGACCGTCGCGGCTTCTTAACATGCGATTGAAGTGCGCAGGAAGCAGAGTTAAACAGTTGATCGAGTCAACACAATCAGAAGGCAGATGGAGGAAGGTGGCGGGGAGGAGAACTGACCTTCGCGCCATTATATTTTTCTCGGAACCGCTACGCCATTCCCTTTTTTCGTGGAACCCGGTTATAACAACGAATTTTTTGTGGCACTTGAATCAATATTGTTATAAGTAGGTTCGACTGTATTTCTGTTTTGTTTGCTTATTCCCACATCGTTCAGTTGCAAGTAAACACAATGAAACTATATATATAATTTTCTAGCCTGTTCCAGCATGTGGTCATGCTCTGTGATCCACTTGTGTCAGCCTCGGTATCTGTGTAGCACTGAGCAATGCCTCCTCTAAACAAAATATTGCCTTGGACGTCGCTTGTTTTGCCATTAGAGGTTTGCGAACACAAAATGCGAGCAGATCGCCCCGTAGTCGTGCTCCCAACTGTACTGCTGGAGCCAGAGTGATGCTGTTGGCAACACTGTGTCGGTGCAGCGGTGCATCTGGCCACACGTGCAGGCGGTTGCTTGTATGCTTGTAACATGCACTAGAGGCGCGACGAAGAGCACACGCCTGCTTCGTCACAAAATTTTTCTTTGAAGCTATTAGAAATATTCTAATGCGAATGATATGACATGCTTACTTTAATTTTTGTGTGTATTCGGACATAACAGAACATTTATGGTTTCCATTGATGCAACTCGTTTCTAGCATCTTTATAAGCATTCGGCCATCTTTCGACAATGTCGTGCAATGAGTTTTGAAGTTATGAGCATTACATTAATTTGGCAGCTTTTCAAAAAGTTAAAATTTTGTCAGGATTTGTTAGTGTTAAAAAAATGAACGGTGAAGAAAGGTATGCTCAAAATTCCTGCTGATTCCTTTTATTTTCGATCAGCTTTAGCATTGCTGAGCCGGTCTGAAGTAGTGGTTGCCACAACCATGGTGGCCGCAGCTCAGGGCGGGCAGGCTCCTTGAGTTCACCATTGGCGAGAAGACTGTGAGGCACACCTTAGCAAGTATATTTTTTGAATCTTACACATTAAATACCTTTCTTTCTGACTGAACATGAATGGGACACGAAGTCAACATGCAGCTTCGACGCGTCGAACACGCTCTCAGTACTGTTACGTTATTTTGTGTTAAGGCACTGCTATGAATTAACACAAAAAACTTGAAAAAGAACCAAACAAGACATTTGATTCAAGAACGAAGAAATTTTGTAATGTAAATGGAACACACTGAAGTATGTACTGGCGCAGGGAAAGAAAAGGGCGTGTTCACAGCTAGGTGAGGCAACAGTTGTTTGAAGACAATGCATATACAGGCTCCCACCAAAATCCCCCTCTCCCCGCCATGCCTAGAGCTGACGACATTCATGTTGCCAACTGGGCATTTTGCGCTTCACAAGTCTCCCATTCGATCGGCATAACATCAACACCAAAATACTGCGGAAAGTGCAAGTCCGAAATCTTGATCGGACTAACAGGAGTCATCAAGCTCATGGATGACATACTCGTCTTTAGCCACAATGAAGTCAGTCATGAGAGGAATGCTGACATTATGCTCAAGCAGCTGTCTCCTCAAACATCCCTGCTCGTTACTCTTCGACAATGACGACTACGATTCATCAAAAGTCTCCACACCACTGTCCAATGACTACATCCCGCAGGCATCCAGCTCAGCGCTGTTCACCGACTCGTCCACTTCACCTTTGCTGCAGAACATGATCAAAGCACCCTGCTTCAGCTGTTTTGAAGTATTGCACTTCATCGACATGCCAACTGTGGAGGAAAAAGGAAAGTAGGGAAAGGAGGAGGCAAAGGTAGAGAAGAGGTATTTCAGCAGTCAGGAGGCTTTGTTTCCATTACTCACAAATTATGCTTCAGGGATGCACGACAAGATCGCGACAATCATTTCCTTGCAGAAATTTCTACTATAACTTGAGAACTTTTCCTGACAGGGGGTTTCCTTTCAAGCAGTTTGGCGGCAGCATTCCTGTCAGCCACTCCTTGAGCAAAATTTTTAAAAAGCGGCCTGATAAACTTCCTGGAACTTAGAAGCAGCAGCAGCTCTTTGCGGTGGTCAGTGTCGGTGTTTCCACAGCTCATCACTGGTAGGCTCATGGGCTCTTGCACAATCCTCTGTGTGTAAAGTTCAAGGGCTTCGCGACGGGCCTCCAATAAGGAAGCACACATTCCACGAATCTCCGAAGACCTATGAGCAGATTCAGCAGTTCCCGAGATTGATAAAATAGGCCACAACAGTCTCGATGAGCGATGGGCCCGTGCTTAGGAGTGCTGCTTTTTGCTCGCCGTAGGAATGCTATACGGCCTGCACAGGGAATGTGCTCACTCGCCGCACGCACAATGTATCTGCCAATCATGGCCACGCTGGCGATCTGAGGGGTGGAGACAAATGGTCGCGCTGAAAGGCAGTTGTTTAACCCCTGCGCTGCCATGTTCAGGACCTCATCAAAGGTGCCTGTCGCACCATGCAATTCCTGTTCAATAAGAATAAGATGCTGCGATGAGAACGTGGTCAAGCTCTTAACATTGCTTCCACTTGAAGCTGACACGATTCTGGTCTTCAGCATCTTTTCCAGGACACATGCTGCACTCCTTACGTCCAGCATGTCCTTGTACCCGGCAATGCGGCGCAGAAAGCCAAACATTGCCTCGATCGGGTCATTGGACATTTTCTGAGTCAGGATGAACTGGAAACTTTTTTCGCTGTAAGTAGACGATGGATGCAGGCAACTTTTGACTTTGTTGGAAAAATCAGTGTGATAAATTTTCTTGCTTAAAGTGCCCCTCACCAGGTCTGGCCATTTTGAGCTGACAATTGCAGAGCATACAGTGTGTGATAACAATCGTGTCTGCAAAGCATTTCATTGCCATGTGCCGCGGAAAGATACGAAATTTCAAACCGAACGCCGTTTTTCCTTCTCGCAGCCCCCGCACTCCAAGCCGGAGGATGATATACTCCCGTCCCTGCACCTACGTAGTCGTGTCTGCAGTGTGACGGAGCTCGTGGCGACACGTGACTGAGAATTATTGAAGGCACCATCTGTTATTTGTGTGTTCTGTTGCTTGAATTGACGAATTGAAGTTTAGAGAAATAATAAAACACACAAACGGAATGTTTGTGTGTTTTTTGCTTTACTTCGCACCGAAGCAAGAGAAATGTACTTCCGCTTCGTCTGCTTGTTCCCACGGTCGTGCAGTCACGTGTGCAGGTACCGAAACTGTGCCATGTTCTACTGTGTTCCAGTGCGTGATCATTCCCTGCAATCCACTTGTTCTGCCTCAGTATTAGCATAGCACTGAATTATGCCACTAGTACGGTGGCATAATTCGCAGCTTCCACCATGATGCTATCACTACCATGGGGGTTTTGCTCTAGTGCATTAAAGCCCGCCTTTTTGAAACAGCAGTTAATGGTAAAAAAGGGCCCCTAACACTTTTTCCATTGATAGGCATGGCCACTGGATACAACCTTCATCATGACAGAACTCCCGCTAGTACGGTTTCCTTGCACATAGCGTGGAATATTTGTGCGCTGCATGAACGACAGAACAGCTCGCGCGCGATGTTGTCACAGAAGTGCATAGCAGTGAAAAAAAAAAGTGAAAAAAACGTATGCGTCACGCGATCCTCGAGGTCCAGTATGGGAGAATGCAGGGAAGGAATTTTGCTTGTGCAGGCTAGACAGGGCGAGTAGAGAGACTGTCTTGCTTGGCAGTAAAGCCCGCCTGCAGAAATCATGGGTTTGTGGCACTGAAATATTTCTATCTCAGCTATTAATGAGCCGATTTGAAAATTTTCTGCGGCAGAATGCTCCCTAGAGGACACGTAACAACTTCCACCATATAACAAAAATTTGCTATGGGGCCTGGTGAGGGTCCCTTTAAGGTGCCAACCGTAAGCTGCAGCGCAAGCTGGGCACGGAGAACAATTGCGCCCCCGACAACCTATTCAAGCAGCGCATCAAACATTGCAGTAACAGCGGCATCATCTCGCACTGTTCTCTATGAATAAAGAGTGCTAAGGTGATGCTAAAGGCTTGGAGAAATTGCAAGCTAAAAAGGACGGACATGCGAGAGCAGACGTCTCAACACCAGCTGCCCTTTTCACTAGTTGGCACTGGTCTGCGTTCTTGAACTGAAGCCATGCTCCATTTTATTGTGTCCGCAACTGAACATTGCTGACAAAAAAAAAAGGAAGAAAAGGAAAAAAACATCGGGTTCCGGTTCCTTCACACTGCGGCGCTTTGATGGCTTGCGGCCATCCACTACTGCACGACAGCGCAAAGTGCAACGGGTGAATGTCTGATTTTCCCTTCATTCAAAGTGCTGAACTACTCGCGAATCTACTGGCATTCTACTGCTGGCGAAACTACTGGCATTACCGCGTCCTTTCGTCCCGACCGTCAGTAGCAGAATGGCCGAACGCCGCACTTGAAATTTATTAAGCATGACAAGCACCAGCGCGAAAACAAGGATGCGCAGACGAAGTTTGACGTCACTCGGGGTACTCTCATCATGAGCGCGCGACAGCAGCGCCATGGTGCGGTCCTGCAGCTGCTTCAGCCGCCTAAGCCGTGGTCCATTTCAATCTGTTGTCGACTGCACATGCTGCTCTTCACTTTGATGCCAAGTTGGGTCATTGTGCATGTGCCAGTATTGAATGAAACTCTTTGACACCACTACCAACACTACCCCTACCACTACCATAACCAACAATTGTGCGCCAATCATAAGATTGCTAATGACATTAAGGTCACCAATCATCTCAAAAGAATGGATGCACCACCAATTTGCTTCATCTTAACCCAATTAAGGCCTATTTTTTTTCTCCAAGTGCGACCACTCCGGGTTAAGTTCTTATTTATTGCAGGTTTAACATCTTCAGACTGACCTATATTGCAAAAAAGTTAACACATTTTTTTCAGAGAGACTATAAAGTCGCAATTAATATTTTTCGTAGAAAAGTATGCATTGTTTATTTTTCAATACAGATACAGATGGGTTGCATAACTGCTTATAAGAATAAAACAGTAGATACACCGAAATAGATATGTTCCAATTCGGCACTCACCTACGCCTTGTTCAGGTGTTTCGCAGCCGCACTCAGTACGTGCTGCTCTTTATTGAGTCACTTTGACGCCAAATTGGGTCCCAGGTGTGAGCACTTTTCATATTACTACTTAACATACAATCAACAATTGTGCACCAATTATCGGACTGCTAATGACATTAAAGTTGCCAATCATCTCAAAAGAATCGATGCACCACCAATTATCTTCCTCTTAAACCATCGAGATTATTTTTCCCCCAAATGTGAACCCTCAGTGTTGAATATTTTTACTGTAGATTTAAAATCTCAGACTAACAAATTTTGCAGAAAAGTTATCTCAACTTTTTCAGAGTGACAATAAAGTGACCAAACATATTTTCTGCAGGTAAACATGCATTTTTTATTCATGAATACAGATGGGCTTCCATTACCACTTATCAGATTTTTTTTTTAATATAGAGAGGCTAAAAAGCAACAAAGAGGCTAGAAACAGTGACGTGCTCCCAGGGCTCGGTTATGTTCGCAGCTTCCACCATGATGCTATCACTACCATGGGGGTTTTGCTCTAGTGCATAAAGCCCGCCTTTTTGAAACAGCAGTTAATGGTAAAAAAGGGCCCCTAACACTTTTTCCATTGATAGGCATGGCCACTGGATACAACCTTCATCATGACAGAACTCCCAGTTTTCAGAATCATCAATATTGTTACGGACCAATAGCTATAGAGAAGAGGCCAGCACTGTGAAGATGACGACAACTAGAGACTACTAGTATGGGCTGTTGTCTTTTGGCAAAAGGCAGCGTATTCATTTTGTAAATAAACTTGTATGTAGCTTCTTGCCTGTGACTTCCCATGTAACATATTTGGTGGAGGTAGACATGCCCTGTCCTCGTCATGGGGCTCGCAGTGGATGGTACATCGAGCCTTCCGTCACGGCTCCCGGAGATGACAGCTCGACTCAACCGGCTCTGACACCTGCTGCTACTCCAACGAGGCACATCGCACTCTCCACTCCATGTGATCTTGGCGTATTCTTGGAGAAAGATGAGGAAGACGTCGATGACTGCATCAGCCTGTACCAACGCGTCAGCACCAATAACCAGTGTGACTCAACTGTCATGCTTGCCAACATAGTATTTTACCTCGGTGGATTGCACAGCTCAAGTATGGCTTAGGACACACGCAGACGAGCTCACCAGTTTAGATACACTTAAACAAAAGCTGCAGAACTTGTTCGGCAACCCTTACGGTCACCAACTTGTTGCTGTTGTGCCTGACGATCGGTCAGAACAAAGGATGCTTCACCTGCAGACATGCGGCAATCACAGGTGCTGATCCCACCTCATTGTTCACTCAAGGAAGCTCAATCAGCATCATGAGTCTTACGGACAGGTAGTCATGTTCCAGATCTTTGGCTTTCGAGCACCCAGAAATGACAGCTCGCTTCAAGATAACAATGTCACCCTCTCCTGACCATCACGCAGAGGTCACTGATTGATGAGAGGGTCATTGTCGAGAACTACCGGGAAAGGCATCAATGGCCGGTTCAGTTTGCCATGTGGAAGCCGCCTCGTATTGTGCAATGTTGGGAGCAGGAGGTGGTGAATGGTAAGGCATTTGTGATTGTCCTGTGAAATCCCTTGACGAGGGAAAGAGGGAAATAAACAGCATAAAAGGTGGACTGGGACGGATGCGAGAAGGAAGAAGCTCGGACATACACACTCTAGCATGTAGTGTGCTCTGAAAGTTAAGAGCCCTGTGTATAAAACTCAACCATGTACTTCTGAATATAAAACCTTTTCTTGTTCTCGTAACTGTCGCTCGGAACCCATCTTTCTCTCGGCACCTGGCACAGCACCACAATGGAACCGACCTTACAATACAGGCAGGCAGCTTATGAGATCGATCGGCATAGACTACATTGGCGTGGTGAGTGCTACATGTTTGCTTCTCTTTTCGCCAGACTCATAGCGCAGGCAATCCATAATAGTGTTTGGTGTTGTTAGTTATTTTATTACATACACCAAGAATATAGTGTCTCGTGGGCTGATTGCTAGTGGGGAACAAACACAGGGTGCTTTGTGAGCATGGAGAAGTTGCAAATCCAAGAACTCCTTGAAAGTAATAAGCAGATGAGCATTTCGGTTGGCCCTGCGAAAGGCAAAAGGTAGCAATTAGAGCTTTTGCAGAATGAGGAGAGGAGTTGGGAGGAGGCTGGTGAGGCAAGGAAAATTATTTTGTAAAAAAGAGAGCATGAAGAACAAGAAATTCTGCAGTCTCCTAATAGTGATAAGGATGGGCTAGCTATTGCCCGATGTTTGCTCTTCATGTCACTGTAGAGGTCGCCACAGTTCAGACTCGTTTGTTAGGCTGCCACCAGAGTGTGGCGCCCCCTGTGACCTGTGTGTGTGTCTGTATATATGTTCGGGCCCAATAAAGAAGGGGCATTCCCTTTTCGTCCAAGCAAGTGGCCGTACGTTTCGGTCCGTCCCTGCGTGCTCGTGCCCCGCGCGGCACCAACCACACGACAGTCACCAGAACTCTTGCTAGTACAAGTAAGCAGATGCTAGGAGAGTATGTTTGTGTTTTCTGGTGGGGATTGTTTTCCAAATTCACCTTCCTTAAATAGCAAATTTCAGTTTTAAGGAAGGGTGAATTTTGAAGGCTAACAAATTCGCCATGGAGAAATTCAAAGCGCAGGACCTCCTTCTAATTTGCAAAGAGTTGGGCATTCTCGCCAGCTCCGCAACAACACAAGAAGCAGTTTTCGACGTCATGAGCGCAGAAGATGTGACAGTCCAGGAAGCTGAAGAGGCTTGGGAAACCATTGTTGAAAGAAAGCAAATGGCAGAGCAGTGCAAGAGGTGCAAGCGTGAAGCAGGAGAGAGAGGTGCGAATGTGAAGAAGAAGAGGCGTCAGCATGAAGAGGCAGAAAGGCGCAAGCGTGAAGCAGAGAGGTGCGAGCATGAAGAGGCAAAAAGATGAAAACTTGAAGCAGAAACACACCAGAGGCATGTGCAGGAGGCAGCACAATGGCATTTTCTTGGAATGGAAGAGCTTGAGCAGAAAAGTCAGATACTTAGATGGCAAATAGCGCGATTCCAGTTCCACGCTTTCATGGTAGAGGAGGATATAGTTAATGTCCTCGCCGATTTTGAAAGAGTGTCGTATATTCCTGTTGTGGTCCATCTTGGGTGTTTGCGCTGTAAGTTTAAGTTCAGAATTATGCACCAACTAGGCCCAAATGAAGTTTTACTGAGAAAGAGGGTGTCAGCCGGGACTTGTGGACCAAGAGATTACCAGCACTAATCCTGTTCAGTATCGCTGTTTCATGAACTGCTTGTCTGAGGACAAAGTGCGAGACTACGATAGGGCTAAGAAGGATTTCTTTAGACCCTTCTGTCTAGCATTTCAAACCGACCTCGAAGGGCAAAAAGAGAGAGCAGCAGAACTCGCCATGCATTACCGCACGCTCCGAAGTTTCCAGAGTAAGCCGTGACAATCAGAAACAAGTGACAAAGCAGGATATGGTTCCCGGAAGCCAAAGGGTAACAAGTATTTCTGTAGGCATTTTAAACCGGAGACTTCAAATTCCCCCAGCACACATAAAGAGAAAGAGGGTGACGCACCTAAAGTAGCAGAAGAAACAAAGATGCCCCGCTGATGGTGTACACACGTTGGAGGCGCGGAAGAGAGTTGTGTATTACAACTGCAGAGGAAAAGACCACATAGCCAGGAGCTGTGAGAAGCGGGTGGTATTTGTCATAGCTCAGGACTCCGACAAGAACCTGCAGCCATATATGGGACAGCTTTCACTGAACAGCCAGGTGTGTATGGAGGCAGCAATATTGGCCAGCCTGCCACAGCAAGTAACCTATTGATAATCAAATAGGCCGGAGCAAACGCTGACAGAACGAGGAGAACCCTTCTCCAATATGGGGTCTTTCAGGCAAAAACATGGAAGGAAACTCGGAGACTGATAGGCGTATTCCCTATTGTGCAACAGTCAGAGGACCATGGAATGATTCCTGAGATAGTTGAGCGCAGTGATGAGTCAAACTTGCTGGTAGCCGGAAGCGAGGGGAAGGCAGTAGACAGCGGCGGTTTTTCCACGCAAGAAACGGAGGGCCCATTAGGCCAAGTGCGTACGGAGGCAGCAAGTTTGGCCAGCCTGCCAGGAAAAGTTGCCTATGGCTGTTTGCATACGTCAGAGCAGATGGTGAAGCAAAGGGATAGGCCCAAGATGAGAAAGGCAGATGGGGTAAGGAGTATGGAACCAAACATGTGAAGCGAAAGGAACCAAACCTGTGAAGCGACAAGGCAACAGACACAAATGCATGACGGTCAGGATCCAGCCCGAGACTGTGAAAAAGGCGATGGATGATAAATCCCAAGCTTAGGCATTTGCAGAGATCGGCATGATGCACATCGGAAGGAGAGCTTCACGAAGATTCATACGTAGTAACAGTCACCTAACCGCACTGCAGCCGTCTCTTTGTAAGCAGAGGGAGAAAGACAAGCGTCCTGTAGGCTGCTACAAGGGCCAGTCACTCACGGGGCAAAGAAAGGCAGCTGCCTAGCACCTAAGGGACCAGCGCGTGTGTGGGTCTGTAAATGTAATCTTCTCTCAGTACTTGGCGGCTGCTGTCCTAAAGTTGTAGCTACGAGGTGAGTCAGGCAAATTAGAGGCTTTTGCCTTCTTCCAAGACAGCGCTTTGCAAAAGCCGCGAAATGCACGACCCTCTCGAGCTCGTCTGAAATATGAAATCAGACAGACAGGTTGCAAATTGTTTTGTTCTTTTGATTCGTGCTGTATTTAGCTTGGTTGCACGATCAATGCTTAAGAAGCATAAGGAATAACACAAAATATTATTAGGTTGTGAGCATTTTCGGCTCACGTTAGATCCCCAATCACGAACGGAAAGTTTATGTCACAAAACATGTAGAATAGTAAAGCAAACAGGGTTAGTGTTGCAAAAAGTTTGGAACATCCGCCAACAAGGCTTGAGAGTGGTGACGCTGGCTAACACTCCCAAGGTTAGTTCTCATAGTAACACATAAATACGCAAGAAAGTGGATGGGGAAACCATGCCGCAGTAGCTCAATTGGTTAGAGAATCGCATGCATAAAGCAAAGATGTGGGATCATTCCGCACTTGTGGCAAGTTGTTTTTTCATCCACTTTCATTGCCATTAATTTATAATTTCTTTATTTCAATTAATAAGTACAGGTAATTTACCCTATGTTTTCCTTGGTGTCTCCGTTTGTTGGCTTCTCATGATACGATTAATAAGAACCAAGCCCCTCAGTTAACCCCCTTTCTTCTCATTCAGACAGTTTGGAAGGTCACATCCAAGCTGCGCAAGTGGATCAGTTATGGTTTTATGGGAGTTCCTAACGAGTCATACATGCAGGAGTGTTTTTTGGAGGCACATTTTGCAGATTGCATTCATGAACTTTAATTTCTTCGAAGATATGAAATTTTGAACATTTTAGGAGCTTTTGTCAAAAAGAGGACATTGTTTGTGCTCATGGTATCATCATCATCATCAGCCTGGTTACGCCCACTGCAGGGCAAAGGCCTCTCCCATACTCCTCCAACAACCCCGGTCATGTACTAATTGTGGCCATGTCGTCCCTGCAAACTTCTTAATCTCATCCGCCCACCTAACTTCCTGCCGCCCCCTGCTACACTTCCCTTTGCTTGGAATCCACTCCGTAACCCTTAATGACCATCGGTTATCTTCCCTCCTCATTACATGTCCTGCCCATTTCTTTTTCTTGATTTCAACTAAGATGTCATTAACTCGCGTTTGTTCCCTCACCCAATCTGCTCTTTTCTTATCCCTTAACGTTACACCCATCATTCTTCTTTCCATAGTTCGTTGCGTCGTCCTCAATTTAAGTAGAACCCTTTTCGTAAGCCTCCAGATTTCTGCCCCGTAGGTGAGTACTGGTAAGACACAGCTATTATACACTTTTCTCTTGAGGGATAATGGCAACCTGCTGTTCGTGATCTGAGAATGCCTGCCAAACGCACTCCAGCCCATTCTTATTCTTCTGATTATTTCAGTTTCATGATCCGGATCCACGGTCACTACCTGCCCTAAGTAGATGTATTCCCTTACCACTTCCAGTACCTCACTACCTATCGTAAACTGCTGTTCTCTTCCGAGACTGTTAAACGCTACTATAGTTTTCTGCAGATTAATTTTTAGACTCACCCTTCTGCTTTGCCTCTTCAGGTCTATGAGCATGCATTGCAATTGGTCCCCTGAGTTACTAAGCAAGGCAATATCATCAGCGAATCGCAAGTTACTAAGGTATTCTCCATTAACTTTTATCCCCAATTCTTCCCAATACAGGTCTCTGAATACCTCCGGTAAACACGCTGTGAATAGCATTGGAGAGATCATCTCCCTGCCTGACGCCTTTCTTTATTGGGATTTTGTTGCTTTCTTTATGGAAGACTACAGTGGCTGTGGAGCCGCTATAGATATCTTTCAGTATTTTTACATACGGCTCGTCTACACCCCGATTCCGTAATGCCCCCATGACTGCTGAGGTTTCGACAGAATCAAACGCTTTTTCGTAATCAATGCAAGCTATACACAGTAGAACCCCGCTGTTACGTTTCTCACTGCTGCGTTTTCCCGGCTGTTACGTCGCTTTCATCCAGTCCCTGCATAGCTTCCATAGGATCCAATGTATAAGGAACCCCGCTGTTACGTAGTAGCTGTGAAAACGTTCCCGCATGATGTATCACAACCCGATCCCGCCTGGGCTAAAGTAGGCAACGCGCTCCAACCGCCATTTTGGCTTTTGACTAGTTTTGACCGGGCTTGGCTATTGAACTGGCTGCAAGAAGCCGCACGCCAGTTCGAGAGGCCACCACTAGGTGGCCATTCGTGAAAAATGCTCTCACTATCATCACTGTGATTACGGTCACCGCATGGTTTGTTGGGCGGGTCGACTCACGGAGGAAGGAAACTCGGGAGAGGCCCTGACGTCACTCTTCGGGAAGCTATAGCTAAAGAGAAGCCGGAAGTTGGCGTTGCTCCGCCTATCGGGCCAGCTCTCCTCTCTTGTTTACATTTATTGTGAAACCACGCAACTGGGCTGCTCGGACGTGCGCGCTCCGCAGCAATACTAAACAAACGTTAGCACATTAGCATGATTACGCCAAAGAGGGCAAAATTTCCTGCGGATATTAATTCGTCCGTTGCCGTTGCCTGGCGCGGTGACGAGGAGGAGCACGAGCCGCATGATGCCGGGGAGCTGCCAAATCCTAGCTTTGGAGAAGCCGTCGCGGCTCTGGACCTCCTTTGCAGATACGTCGCACCTCACAGCAACGCTGACAGCAATGCGGCCTTCCAGGCTGTTGAGAAACGTGTGGTGATTTCTAGTGAGCGAAAGAAATGGCAAGCCACCATTCTAGACTCTTTTTAAGTCCTAAGCGCACTCTGTGGAAATAAATTGTATATAGTTGAAGCTGCACTTTTTTCATTGATTTTCGGAGCTTTCCTCACTGTTGCATTTTCCGGCTATTACGTTTTTTTTCCTCGGTCCGGCGAGAAACATATGAACGGGGTTCCACTCTATAAGGGTTGGTTATATTCCACACATTTCTCTATCACCTGACTGATAGTGTGAATATGGTCTATCGTTGAGTAGCCTTTACAGAATCCTGCCTGGTCCTTTGCTTGACAGAAGTCTAAGGTGTTCCTGATTCTATTTGCGATTACCTTAGTAAAGAGTTTGTAGGCAACTGACAGTAAGCTGATCAGTCTATAATTTTTCAAGTCTTTGGCGTCCCCTTTCTTATGGATTAGGATTATGTTAGCATTCTTCCAAGATTTCGGTAGGCTCGCGGTCATGAGGCATTGCGTATACAGGGTGGCCAGTTTCTCTAGAACAATCTGCCCACCATCCTTCAACAAATCTGCTGTTATGTGATCCTCCCCAGTTGCCTTCCCCCTTTGCATAGCTCCCAAGGCTTTCTTTACTTCTGCTTTACTGCTCATGGTATGGCAGACCTTATTTAGTTTGATTACTTCCATGAAAAATCAGGTAAACACTCGAGAAAGGAAAGCATCAGGGAAGATAAAAGGCCTCACTATAATTTTGATTGTAAATTGCTTTCGATAGTTTGCATGATTTGTTGGAAGTTTTTTATTATTGGTCAGAATTGGCGATTTATTCTAATCACGCTGCATTGTATTATGCAAAGGTATGTCACATTACTACTAACATTAGCATGTTACTACTAACATGCATTTGCTGCAAAGTGCTTGAACACATTATCGCATCCCATAAATATTCTCATCTTGAATGTAATAACTTTTTTTACCCGAAACAGCATGGTTACCGAAAAGGATTTTCTTGCGAAACCCAACTACTAGAATTCACGGCAGACTTACACTTTGATATGAACAGTAATAAACAAATTGACTGCATCTTTTTCGATTTCTCGAAAGCATTAGATTGTGTAGCTCATAGTCGCCTGATATCAAAGCCCTCAGCAATTAAACTCGACTCACTAACCCTATCATGGATTCGTAATTTTCTTACTAATCGCAAACAGTTCACTGTTGTTGCTAACTTTTCCTCTGGCCTCCCTGACGTCACCTCTGGTGCACCTCAAGGCAGTGTACTTGGGCCTCTTCTCTTTTTAATTTACGTTAACGACTTACCTAACAATATATCATCTTCTGTACGATTATTTGCTGACGACTGCATTGTATACCGTTCGATTAACCGCCTCTGACCACACGGCACTCCAAAATGATCTTGCACATATCAGTGATTGGTGTGCTACGTGGCTCATGTCCCTAAACGTGTCGAAGTGCAAAGTAGTTTCCTTTTCTCGAAAAACTCTTAACTCTCGCTTATCTTATCATCTGGATTATAACATAGTTGACCACAACACAGAATATAAGTACTTAGGAGTGCTCCTTACACACAATCTTTCATGGACTAAACACATCACCTCCATTTCAGCTAATGCCTCCAGATCATTAGGATTTCTGCGCCGCAACTTAAGAAGTGCGCCCTTACCACAACGAAAACTAGCTTACGTAATTATTGTACGGCCACAAATTGAGTACGCCTCTTGTATATGGTCTCCTCATCAAAATTACCTCATCGAACTCCTGGAGAGCATCCAGAATAGAGCGAGCCGTTTCATGTCTAAAAATTATAGTAACCAGTCAAGTGTAACCCAAATAAAAATCGATCTTCGTTGCAACCACTAACTACTCGCCGTGATATTTCCCTTCTATTATTATTTCATAGATTTGTTCACACAGTTGGCCTAAACTTATTAAACCTGAAAAAAGCATCCTTGACATCACAACGACTGAACAATCAGTTCAGCTACACCCGAATTTATGGCAACACACGCGCTTTTAATTTTTGAGCTTTGCCCCATGCGGTCCATTTATGGACCGCACGGGGCAACTGTCTCAGACCGTTTCAACCGTCTAAACACATCATGTCTCTTGTAATTTTCTTGCATTTTTTCTACAATGTTAAAGAATTTCAGTGCTCCCAATTTTTTCACAATACTTACTACTGTATAACATGCTAAAACGTTTACAATGTTATTATGCTATTATGTTGTTGCTTACCATTTATTGTTATTGCTGTACATATTGTATTTGCTAATGTATTAATTTTCCACATTCTGTGCGTACTCCTTTCATTATGCTGATGTTTATTTCTTTCCTGATTCCATACTAATATGTCACCATATTTCCCCCCTTACACTATGCCTTCTCGAAGGCCTCAAAGGTACATGTAAATAAATAAATAAATAAATATGGCCTCCTGTTCGGGTAGAGCGTAGCTTTACAGTAGCACAAATTAAAAGTGAACTAGAAGAAAGGCGGAATAAATCAGGCCTTCTGAGCCAATTAAGGGAAGTGATAAGACTTGTAGATGGTTTTCCATTTTGTTTATTTCGCAACTTGGCATTTTGTCATGATCATGTAGCTATCTTGTGCTAAGTGTTACAGATATCAATTAATCAAAGCCAGTTCTCCCTTCGCCTTCCTGATCTATGGAAGCTCTAATTCATGATTACTTAGCTTCATTACATAAACTCTGTGTCTATTTGCACGGAGACATTGTTGAAAGAGTCCTGGTGCTTGTCCAGATTAATGTGAACCTCGTGTTTCAGGGTTTCCCTTCAGATAGGGGGTTGTCAGATTATTTCAATTTGTACAGTTTGGCGATGAGTGGCCTGCATGTGGCACTTGCGGCATTGTGCAGGCTGACAAAGGTCGCTCCTTGGAGCTTGTCATCTTGCATCTATACAGTCAAGTCAGAGCCCACCTATTAAGATGCCTTTGGCCAGAAGATCTTAATTCTCGGCCCCTGCATCCCAATGGCTTTGAGGAATGCAAGCATCAAGCCAGCCGAGCTGCATCGAACAACTCAACGTCCTGATGCGCCGTCTGGTGGCAGGGGTGTTGTGCCTGACAATCCCTCAGAAATAAGATGCTTCACCGGCAGACATGTGGCTATCATGGGCGCTGATCACGTCTCATCGTTCATTCAAGGAAGCTCAATCAGCGTTGCCTGAGTCATAGAACAGGCAGTCACGCTCCCGATCTTCAGCTTTTCAAGCACCCAGAAATGACAGCTTATTTCAAGATAACAATGTCACCCTCTCCTGAGCGTCACAAAGAGACCACTGATTGATGACAGGGTCATTGTCGAAAACTCACAGGGAAAGGCGTGATCCTTCTGCACCTACCTAAGTCCATACCGATGCCAGCAGCCACGGAATCAGTGCAGTACTGGCAGAATGCCAGCACAGCAATGACCATATTACCACTTATGTCAGCAGACACCTCCCAACCTTCAAGCATAACCATTCCATCATTGAGCTCAAGTATCTGGCATTAGTTTGGGCAGTTGCAAAGCTACGCCTATAATTATATGGCTGACCCTTTTCAGTCATCACACACCAGCACGGACATTGCTGGTTGTGCTCACAGAAAGACCCTACAGGTCGACTTCCTCACTGGGCGTGACGCTGACAACGATATTCGTATTCTGTCATTTACAAATCTGGCTGTCTCCACAAGAACACTGATTGCCTGTCTCGTTACCCGGTCAACGAGCCTGACGACACTGTCTGTAGCACCGCCAATGGCATTTTCTCTGTGTCTGCCTTCTCTAACGATGCCGATGAGCAGTACTGAGACCTATCACTTCGAGCACTCATTGAGCATCTGCACTATTCACCTAACAATGCCTCTCTTGGCCGATATGTCCTGCAGGTTGGCATTCTCCAACGAAGGAACTTCTCCCATGGCGGGTCTGATTATCTTCTTGTCATGCCCAAACTTCTACAACACACTCTGCTCTTTGAGTCGTATGATGAATCTACTGCAGGACACCTTGGGTATCTCTCAGGTACAACCCCATCCGCCGCCGCTTTTATTGGTCCGGTCTCACTCGCTCCATTCGATAACACGTTGCTGCCTGCGATTTCTGCCAGCACCAGAAAGAGCCTCAGGCGCTACGTGCTGATCACCGTCCCTGCAGAACAATTCTTCCATACTGGATTAGACCTCCTCACCCCTTTTACCGCATCATCCACTAGAAACAAATGGGTAGCTGTTGAAACTGATTACGCCACCTGCTAAGGAAGGCGCCAATCACACGGGCTCTCCTGACCAGTTGGGCCACTGAGGTTGCACTTTTTCTTGCATAACATTATCTTACTCCACGGCGCCTGCAACTTATTTTTACTGATAGTGGTCATAACTTTTTGTCGAATGTTATCACCGACATTGTGTTCCTGCTCCACACAACACAAGCTGACCACCTCACATCATCCTCAAACCAACAGACTGACGGAGTGGTTGAACCGTACCCTCACAGATATGCTGTCCGTGTACGTGTTGAAAGACTGCTACGCTTGGGACGTTGCCCTTCCTTACATTACATTTGCCTATAATTCTTCTTGGCATGACGCTGCCACAATTTCTCTATTTATTGTACGGTCGCAAACCAACCTTGCCCTTGGATGCTGCATTTCTTTCTGAACCTCCTCGACAGGCGAGTATGCGCAGTGCCATCGCCTTGGCCAACCAAGCTTGCCAACTTGCCCGTGCTCAACTGACGGCATCGCTAAAGCCCCTGCATCTACGCGCCACCGCCGCTTTCTTAAGTAGCGACAACCTTTGTTGTGCGCCGCCTTTTCTCCTCACACCAAATCCGGTTCCAGTATTTCCGGTTCCGGCATTTCCGGTTTAAAAATTTCCGGTTCCGGCGTTTCCGCTTCCTGGAGTTGCGCTGCTGGAATTTCCACTTTGACTGCTGTTAGACGATGGTGAGATGCCCGCGCGTGCTTTGCAGGGCTGTAGCAGTCACCATAAGAAGAATGCAAAGGGGACAAGCTGTTGTATTCCGCTGAAGTAGTAGTTCGCGGTCGCTGTTGTCCAATTGCACGAAAAACGGCAGTGGTCTCCAAGCGCCCAGGCACTACATTCCACTGTACGTTGTCGCTCGTGCCACAACCCGTCGCAGGTTGACAACGCTAAAAAACAACGTATCACTTCCACTCGGAACAGGAAGCTGCAGCTACGTAAGTTCCGCTTGACGCTGGAAGCTAAGGGGGTGAGTAGGAGAGGAGCGTGGAGGAGGAGGGCAGGTTGGCGGTACTTAACCTGGTCGGCGGAAACGTGTATGGAGGGGCTTTAGGCATCGCAAGCCACTCAGCAGCAACTGTACAATGCCTGCCACCGTAACACACAGTTTTTCCTTGGTGTGCACATGTTCCTGTGGTCACCCTTTCGTCATGCTGGACTTTCAGAGAAGCTCCTTTCCTGATTTAGACAAGGTCCTGCCGCATGCTCCACCAGGTGACACCAGTGACCTACGAAATTGCTCCCGTCAGCTCAACGTCACCCTCTTCTAGGTCATCCAGTGATGTTGTGCATATCAGTAGGCTCAAGGCCTACTACAGTGCTTCCGAGCCAAGCCTTTAGTTGCACCGGGTCGGCACTTTTACTGACGAGGGTAGTGCTATGGTAGTACTATGATAGTACTGTGGTGGTAGTAGGGTAGCAGTTACGACGCAAAAGAGGCCAGCGGTGTCAAGACGATGATTAAAGGCTAGCTTGGGCTGTTGCCTTTTGGTGAAGTGCAGCGTATTCATTTTGTAAATATACTTGCATATAGCTTCTCGTCTGCATTTTCCCTTGTAACAATATCATTGAATGCGAGCTCATACTTCTTCCAGTCTTCCAAATTTGCAGCTTCGTCTCAAGCAACACGGTGTTGTGCTCTGTCAGCACTATCTTTTACAAACTGGGCTGTCTGCTGCTTTGGGCTGCTTCTACGGCAAATTTCCCACATTGTTTCCGCGCTCAAAGAGAGAGAGAGAGAAATGGCAGAAAGGGGGGTGCCAAAGCACAGCTTCACTTTCACTTTTAGCCCTTTTTCTTTCACTCTCTCGTTCTCTCTCCGGATCCATATGAAGTGCCATTGCGAGTGATGCAGATGCAATGCAGCTGGCGCCTCTTGCGCCAAGCTATGATGCTCTCCGTGGCTTTGCGAGATGCACTGCGCGGAAATGGTGGCACATTTGAAGTCTAATAAGGCAACCTTTCCACCCTGTCTTAACACTGTTCGTTTAAAGGGAACTTAGCAATGCAAATGTCAAGCACAGTTTGAAAACACCGTTTGAAACACCGAAGCCAACACTGCGATCTGATTACAAGGCGCACTGTAGTGGGAGAACACCTGGGGTTCTTCAACATGCACCTAAAACATGGGAGTTCTCGAATTTTGATCCCATCAAAATGTAGCCAGGATTCAATCCCATGATCTCATGTGCAGCAGCCCAACACCATAGCCACTAAGCAACCACAGCGAGTCCTGAACCGTTTCAGCGACCCTTTAAAGAACACAAAGGTATCAAAATCCGTAGTATGCCACTATGGCATGCTTCATAATCTGATTGTAGTGTTGACACACACAGCCCCATAATTATATTTATGTTTAACACATCTGGCCATGAGAGGGAATGACAACGCTCAACCCTCTTGTAAGTCATGAACAGTGACGTACAACTCCTCAAGAAATGGGTTCCTGTAGTAACGGAGGTGTGACCAAACTTGATCAAAGGTGTGCAACGTTAGCAAGCAAGAGTGCAAGCCCTAAACCCTTGTTGGTAAGATTGCTGGCAAATTAGAGCATGAACTTGTGTGAAGAAAATGTGCAGGAACCATAGATGATGACTATCAATGTAAGCAAAGCCTAAAGGAATGAAAGCGTGAACAAACAAAAGAACAAGCAAATAAAAGAACAAGAAAGAGCAAACGAATGTTTTCCTAGCAGAGTCCGACCACCAACCATTACAGACCTCAACTAAAGACGTAAATGATCGAAAGAGCCAAAGAAATTCACTTCAAAATATTTCGTTGCAGCCACACGTCCATGTCAGAATGAAATGCAGAGTACACCACACTGCTACACATAAAGCCCAGAGTAAGTGGCAAAGTTTCAATAATATACCACCATAAGAACAATATACGAACAGTTGCCGATCACAACTCAGACAAACACCGAGACATCTAAGCATACCTGCAGGCTTGCAGAGCTATTTATGATGCTGAAACAATTTAAGCGATTGTTTCGGCCGACTGGCATTTCCTATGTACAAGACCTGATCTATACTAACACTTTCGCCACTACTCACAGACATCGCTTGTGGCGTAGCAACTGCATTGTACAGATAGACGCAGTCTTATGACAATGAGTCAGACATTGAAGACGCAACTGGCAAGCGATAGTGCACCTGACACAAAAGACGTTGAAAAGCAACAGTATTCCCACAAGGAAATTACTCACAGCTGCGGACGTTCAGTCGTAGTTTGCAACACAATTATTTCTGTATGATTTATTGTCTCGGGGCAGCTGGGCACAAATTTTCTGGGTTCTTCTACTGTTTCTTTTGTGATTGCATCAGGCACCAAGGGCCCTACAGTATTATAAGAGTTCTGGCCAAGACAATTTTATATGCGCATTTAATGCATTTTGGGAACTTCCAACAGTTAACTGGCCGGCCTTACTGGCCTAGATCTGAAAATACCTTGCCACCTGTATAGCACAACAGTGATGGGGTGTCACGCATCACTCAAACGACATTTAATTCAATCTTCTTTTACTGGAGCAGCTCAAGTATTAGAAGCATCAGAATGCCTTGAGCAAATGGATGTACGTATACACCTGATTCTAGACTGAGCCAACCAGCAGCAATCAGCACTTGCAGCTAATTTTGTCAACGGTGCAGAGATGGGCTAGATCTTGACGGGCCCAACTAACATCAGCAGAAGCTGTAACGACAGCAGTAGCACAGTAAAACAAATTAGACAAATGACGGTACAACCATCCAGGGATATGTGCCTTGAGCACTTCACCGCGTAACTGTCGCTAAGTGAAAAAATAAATAAAAATGTGCTCCTCGCGCAACAAGGAAAAATGTTCTTTTAGCTGTAAACTCTCGAATGTGTAGCGTTCGTCCGGGTAGCTCGTAATAGATGTCCTAAAAACAGCAGACAAAATTAAGGCAGACAGACTACCTGTGTAATATACCGTATTTGTGTTATGACAATGTCGACCATTGATGCAAAGTTGCGCGCATGACATATTGTTACAATGCGGGAGACGTCTATTTAGAAGGCTCGGCACTAAAGCACTGGATGGAGCGAGGCCGCTACAGCAAAAACAAAGTCCTCTTCACCCGCTCCTTTTCTTCTTTGCGTGTACAAGCGTGCCGCTACAACATGAACAAAGAAAGCAACGGACGTAGGTATTGAGCTGATTCGTGCACTCGTTTACCTTTGGAGGTGGCCGTAAGCGCCCAGCAGGGAAGTTTGTACCCGCTCACCACGTGCGTAAACAAAGCATGACCGCATGACATCGTGTACTAGTACGGGTAGTGGATCGCACCACAGAACACCTATACAAACTTAGTGATCGCACGACCTACTGATCTCCAGACCTGCACAGATCTCCCTGCTCCAGCACGCCTATTTGCCGCTAGGGATGGAACGTACGAGCAGAGTGGCGCTAGCTATAACCTGTTCGCTGTCGTCTGCTTCTGTGATCTGTTCAGCGCTCGTGTTGCCATTTCGGCAGGCACAATGAGCTTGTATTGGCGCTAAATGAATAAATTCACAAATATACAAAATAAAACAGATATTTGCGAATGTCTTACGTTTGAATAGGGAAACTAGAAGAGGAGGAGCGGCGCAAGAAATGTAAACAACGAGCGTAGGTGGCAACTGCAATGCTATAGATCGACAGCATAAATTTCCCTTTCTTAGCCTCCGTAAGAGACTGGAAAAATTGTTTTAAAAGAGTCATAGGATAATCTAGCTTGTTTGCGTTGATTACTAATAGCCTAATGTCGTAGATGACATTAGGATTTACTGATTTGTGCCGTAGCAAAAGGCAGATGATCTGGTAAAAGTATAGTAAAAGTATTCACGAGTAAGTCCTCCGCCCCATATGTGCAATAGGTTGATCGATTCTGTTTCAAGGAAAGGTGAGCATATCTTGTTTTTATTGCCGTTGGATGTCTAGTTCAGTAGAAAGCTTGCAAAAGCGATTCAAGTGCTTTAATATACGTGCTGCTCTGCAGGCCTTAAATCGTGTCACGGAACTCTTTTCAAACTGTAAAGCTAGCTTTTCTGCGTAGTACGGCGGTAGCATAATGGTACGCAGTGAAGCTGTGTGCGTTATTCACTTTTTGAACTCACGACGCATTCACGGACAACTTTTAAGAGTTAAAATGAGTGGTAATCGTTCTGTCGTCGAACATATACGGTGGTTTCAAATTTCTGAAGAGCGCAGAAACAAGTTTTACAACGCATACAATGAAACTGTTGTGTACTTTACGAACTCTATAAGCAATGTGATTTATAATAATCTGCTCGAAAAAGGCAATAGGAGCGGTTATTTAATTAACGCTATTTTAGAGAGCAGCGGACTACACGCCTCGACATTTTTTAGGTTCGGGCAATCAACATTTGGTGCCAAGTGACCGATCAAAGCCTTGTAACATCAGTGTCCCTGTGTCAGCAAAAATCATCAACTAGACGAGCAGTTAGTCACAACGCAACGGCCGCCGTAGTAATTACAGCGCTGCACCAGCCAACCATTGAGCCAACCGTAGAGTAGCAGACGGATGGATGGATGGAAGGTAGGAGCGTCCCCTTTGAAACGGGGCGATGGCAGTTGCCACCATGCTCAGATTTTTATTTTGCCTTTAATTTTTATTTTTATCTGTGTTGTGTGTTATTGAATTTCTCGATTTTCTTTAAATACGTCTTCCTACCCTTTTAACCTTATGTCACCTCTGCTTTTCAGCCACCAATCCTCCAATCGCCTTTTGCTAATTTCCACCGCACCTTTATTTACATGACTATCATTATCTCTGAACCCTAGGACCTCAGGAAGGGTGACTGTGGCCGCATGGACATCGGGGTTGATACCATCACATTTTAGTATGAGGTGTTCCATTGTTTCTACATATTTACCACACACAGTACATGTGTCTTCTTCTTCGTTAAATTTCTTTTTATAGCTCCGCGTTCTAAGACATCCTGATCTAGCTTCAAAGAGTAGGGCACTGGCTCTTGAGTTATCATAAAACGCTTCCTTCCTGATCTGCTGTTTCCAGTATCGATATAGTTCTACACTATGCTTCTTTCCCATTGAATTTATCTAATTTTTACCTTCCGCATTTTTAACCTGTCGTTTAATGCTCTGTCCTTTTTCGTCCTCGTGTCTGGCATACTTACTGGTTAGCTTTCTAGTTCTTTTCCGCCATTGTGAGTCAACGCTCTTTCTGTATAGGTATTTAAACACCTTAGCTGCCCACCTGTTATCATCCAATTTCCTCAGACGTTTTTCGTATAGGATTTTACTCTGAGCTTCCCGTGCTTCGAATGACGCCCAGCCCATATCTCCCTGTACTGCTTCGTTTGTGGTTTTCCCGTGGGCACCTAGTGCTAACCTTCCCACAGCTCTCTGATTTACCTCTAGTCTCGACTGAACCTCTGCCCTTAAACACAGGACCGCATTCCCGAAAGTAAGCCCCGGCACCATTACTCCCTTCCAAATGCCTCTCAGTACCTCATACCTGTTGTAACCCCACAATGCCTTATGTTTCATTATCCCGGCATCTCTTCGCCCTTTTGCTATTAGAGACTGTTCGTGCTTTTCCGTGTACATCTGCCCTTTGTTTATCCAAACCCCGAGATACTTGTATTCGGCCACTCGGGGTATTTCGTGGCCTTGTATTGTAAGCTCCTGATCAGTTGTATCGTTGAAAAACATCCCACCGGACTTAGCTGCACTAAAACTGAAACCTAAACTGTCTCCTTCGTCCCCACAGTAATTAACCAGAGTTTGCAAATCTTCCTGGCTATCTGCGAACAGTACAATATCGTCCGCATACATTAAACCCGGTAGTCGTTGGTCAACAGCCTTTTCGCCTAATCTGTACGACAGATTATACCCTAGATTGCTTCGTTGTAACCTTCTTTCCATGCTTATCATATAAAGCATGAACAGCAGCGGTGATAGAGGACAACCTTGCCTTAATCCTTTGTGAACCTCGACAGTTGTCGTACTCTTGATTCCTTCCCATGTTATTTCAACATTATTTTCTCGATATAGTTCCTGTAGAAAATCAATTACCTCATTACCGATACCTTCAGCTTTTAATATGTTCCACAGGAGTTCCCTGTTCACATTGTCGTATGCACCACTTATGTCCAGGAAGGCTAAATACAGAGGTCTATTTTCCGCCTTAGCTATTTCTATGCACTGGGTAAGCACGAACAGGCTATCATCTAAGCGCCTACCACTTCTGAACCCGTTCTGAAGTTCTCCAAGTATTCTATTACTTTCTACCCATGACTGCATTTTTAATTTCACCGCCTGCATCGCCAGCCTATATATAACTGATGTTATCGTAATTGGTCGGAAAGATTTTATGTTCTTCTTATCACCTTTTCCTTTATAAATCAAATTCATTTTACTCTGTTTCCAGCTGTGCGGAATTTGCTTATTTGTTATGACTGCCTCCAATGCTTTTATCAGCGTTTCCTTGCTTCTTGGGCCAAGTTCATTAATTAACTTGATTGGAATTTCGTCTATCCCCGCGGACGTGCATTTTGGAACATTTGCCTCCGCCTTTTTCCAGTTAAGATTGGTCAATTCTAAGCTGTTTTCTATTATGCTATTCTGTGTTGCTCCCTCACTTGGGGCGATTACCCTATCGTCTTTCCTAAATGACTCTGCTATAACTGAACCAATGTAGTTCACAGCGTCATCTCCCTCTAAACAATTTCCTTCGGCATCGTGAATCTGTTCCTCTTTTCTGTGATTAGCTTTACCCAGCCAGCTTATATGGTTCCAGAATTTTCTTGACCCCCCTTTAGTTGCATCGCGAGCTTCAGCCAGCCAGCGATCAGAGGACGGCTTTATTTTAGCCTGGACGAGGACCTGCACTTGTTGTTTCTTTTGTCGATAATATTCCCATTTTTGGCCTATTTCCTCTTCAGATAACTGCGCCCTCTTTGCTTCTCTGTGTTCCCGAGATGCCCACCGTCGTTGTTCGATGGCCTCTCTAATTTCCTTATTCCACAAACTTCGTGGCTTCCCCTTTCCTCTCCAGCGGTTTACTCCTTTTATCTCTTTTATTTTTGTACTAATGAGTAGTTCTAACTGATTATAATCCCACCTTTCCATGGGATGTTTCATTATTGCTTCCTCTATGCCCGTCGCTATTTGCGCTATTTGCGTGTCATTTAATTTTGCGTACTCTTTTTGGCTTCCCTGTATTTCTCTTTTGAGTAGGGCTCTCAACTGTAGACTAATACGCTTATGATCACTTCCGAAGCTGTACTTCCCCTCTTCGTCTATTTCCATTATTGCTAGCTTGCTATACAATCCCTGCGACATTGAGCAGTAGTCAATGGTCGTTTGTCTGTTACGGGACTCCCACGTGATTTGTCCCTCGCACTTAGTTTCTCTATTTACTATAACTAGGTTGTGTCGTTCACAGAAGTCTAGCATCAACTTCCCATTACAATCTGTGTATCCATCCAGATCCTCGATGTGGCCATTCATGTCACCCAGCAGACAAATATCGGCACCTTCTCCAAACTGCTTTATATCGTCATCGAGACACTTCACTAGATCTTTGTTCTCTTGCCTGTATTTGTCCCCTGTCCCCAAATAAACTACTCCTAGCCATGCCTTTTTACCGGCAATTGTACCTGATACCCAGACATGTTCTTTGCAAGTTAACTTTATATATATTCTTTGCCAATTTGTTCCTTGGTGTATGAGCATACCTACTCCTCCTCCCTTCCTCTCCGTTGTTGTCCTATTGCTCCCTTCCCATACGTAACCTTCAATAAGCGGTGGGTCTTCTAGATCCCTGAGGTGTGTTTCGCATAGCGCGTATACACCTACTTCTTCGTCCTTTAACTGCTGTTCTATTTCTAACCACCTCGCTCTCTTTCTACCGCCTTGCATGTTTATGTACCTGATCCTGGTGTTAAATTTATTTGTAGTTTTCTTCCTGGACCTCCTAGTGGCCATTTTATTGGCGTCAGCCTCTATTGCACTTTCTACACTATTTCTACCTACCCCTACGCCCTGAGGCGCAGCGGACCCCCTAAAAAAGCTACTGCCCGACCTGCCAGGCGCCAGCCGATCTCGGCTCCTAGCCTTCCATTAAAGTCGATGCCATCTCGTGTAAAGCCTCCGCCAAAGCCTGCTCTATGCACTTCTCTGTTTATGTCTGCCACTTCAAATCCTTTCTCCTGGCTTAGCTTTCTTATTTCACAATTTACAGCCACAACGTCCTTGGCAATTGCTCCGTTCCTTCCTTGCACCTCCGGCACTGTGCATACCACGATCTGGACTTGCTGTGCTATCGCCCTTAAATCGTCCACTCCCTCCGCTAATCTTTCCACTACTTTTGCAGCTTCACCATTCAACACATCATTTAGCCCCGCCGCTACCACTACCAAATTGCGCTCTGCAACATTCTCAGAAAGCTCGCTTTTTGTTTCTTTCAGTACCGCGTCCATTGTCCTGCCTGGGAACGTCCCGACTGCTACCCGCCTATCGCCCTTTGCACGCTCCATTATAGCTCTTTTGCACCTCCTCATATTTGAATCACCACCGATAAGTACTGCATTCTTTCCCTCCCTCCTAACTTCCAGGATGTGTTTATCATTGGCTATAAGCTCATTCCTTGGGGTTAGCTTGTTCCCCTCCTCTCCTCGCGCTCGCTGGCACCCCTGTGGCTGCAGCGTCGCCTCCCGCGGGGTGTGTTGCTCTGCTTCGCTATAACTACGCCGACTCACCGGCGGCGAGCTGACTACCGCTTGCTCTGCCACCCTGTCCCCGACTTCGCATGCAGGGTCTACCCTACTTTCTGTGTTTTTGCCCCCGGCTTGGTGTCCCGACCCATCATTCTCCGCTGCGCGCGTCTCAAGCGCATCGAGCCGCCTATGCAGTTCTGCTCTCCTTTCCTTCTCTTCTCCAAGCTCGGCCACGGTTCTTACTAATTGCGCGGCCTGCACCGCTTCCACCTTGACCAACTCGGCGACTTTCGCCTGCAAAGCTAACCGCCTCTCCCGCTCCTCCCTCAGGTCTGCTTTCAGCTCCTCGAACTTGGCTGTCCAATTTCCTTCCAGTTTTTGTACTGCTTCCCTGACCCCTTCGCACAGCCTGCACGTAAAGCTAGACTCCTCGGCGTCTGCTAAGCTCTGGAAACTGGTCTCGTCGAGGGAGCACCAGCGCAGGCACTCGTCGCACTGCACTTGCTCCGCGTCCCCCGCGGCCTTCCCTTTCTTTGGTTTCATCGTTCGGCCTACGTCCTTAGGCTCAACGAGCACGTCCGCCAAATCACTTCGAAGAGCTAGCTGAGATAGTCAAATAGGCCTATCAAATAGGTCCCGCCTAGCACCTAGGCCTAACGAGGGAAACCGCCAGACCTAGACAAAGCCGGTACGTTTATCACGCTTACCGCGAATTCAAAATTTGCGCTCCTGCTCCATGCAAAATAAAACACTTCAAAAACATCAGCTAATAAGAAGAAAAAAAGACTATTTAGCTACGAACGAAGTCGCTGAAGCCTCGACACAGGAGCGTCCGCGCGCCCAATTACTATTTAAATGGAAAAAAACCAGCAAATAAAAACAGAAGCAAGCTCAAAGCATGCACAAAAACTTATGATTTCGTCGTCGCCACGGAGCCCCGAAAAGCACGTCCATCCGCCACAAAATCCAAGCACAGCCCCGCAGACGGATGGATGGATGGATGTTATGAGCGTCCCCTTTGGAACGGGGCGGTGGCTTGCGCCACCAAGCTCTTGCTACTATGCTGCTTAATATCCTACCTAGGTTAACCAATGAAAAAAACAAAAAAAAAAAACACTATGAACTACCACGTCCAAATTTTCTGATACCCTATTGCGAACTGTGCTTTTGTACGTCTCCGTCTTTTGTCGTTTCCCTACTTTTCTTCCACCAATCCTCCAATCGCCTCTTACTGATGTCTATTGCGGACCTGTTTGCTTTACCACTGCTCCCGCTGAACCCAAGGGCTTCAAGGAGGCCAGTGCCTAAATCGACCGCTGGATAGACGTCTTCACATTCTAATAAAATATGCTCCGTCGTTTCCCTAGCTTTACCGCAGCAAGCACATGCTTCTTCTTCCTTCTTATATCTCGCTTTATAGGTGCGTGTTCTAAGGCATCCCGATCTCGCTTCGAAAAGTAATGAGCTTCCCTTTGAGTTATCATAAATGGTTTCTTTCCTAATTTCGTTTTTTCCCCTTAAGTAGTTACTCATGGCAGGTTTCTTTTCCATTGCCGCCACCCATGAGATTAATTCAGCCTCTCTGACTTTCCGCTTGACCTTTGTTGCTGTGTTGCCCACCCCACAGGCCACATACTTGCTGGTAAGCTTCCTAGTTCTTTTCCTCCACTGTGAATCAATGTTTTGCCTGTACAGATACCTGAACACTCTCCCAGCCCATTCACTTTCCTCCATATTCCTCAGCCGTTCTTCATACTCAATTTTACTGCGAGCTTCCCTCACTTCAAAACTAGTCCAGCCCATATCCCCTTGCACAGCTTCATTTGTAGTCTTCCCGTGCGCGCCCAATGCGAGGCGACCCACTGACCTTTGGTTCCCGTCGAGTCCTGATTGTACCCCTGATTTAAAGCAAACCGCATTTCCAAAAGTAAGTCCTGGAACCATTACACCTTTCCACATACCTCGGAGGACCTCGTACCTATTGTATCCCCATAGCGCTCTGTGCTTCATTATGGCTGCATTTCTCTTCCCCTTGACTGTTATGGTTTTTTCCTGTGTTTCCATATATCCGTTGCCTTCGTTTATCCATATACCAAGGTATTTATATTCTGTTACCCGAGGTATTTCTTGGCCCTGTATCTCCACTGTCTGTTCACTGTTTTCATTGAATACAATAACACCTGATTTTCTAACACTAAATTTCAAACCTAAATTGTTGCCTTCCTGTCCACAGATATTAGCCAGACGTTGCAAATCACTTTGCTTGTTTGCGAGCAACACAATGTCGTCCGCATAAAATAAACCTGGGAGTTGCTGCTCTATTACTGTACCTGCCTGTTTGTATGAGAGATTAAACCCGATATTACTTCCTTCTAGCGCCCTCTCCATCCTCACCATGTACATCATAAACAGCAGCGGGGATAAAGGGCACCCCTGCCTCAGTCCCTTGTTGATATGAACTTTCTCCGCGCTCCTCATCCCTTCCCATTCAACGCAAACAGTATTTTCTAGGTAAATCTCTCTCAAAAGCTGTATACAATCGTTACCTAAGCCTTCCCCTTCCAGAATATCCCACAAAATGCTGCGGTCTACGTTGTCGTATGCTCCTGTAATGTCCAAAAAGGCCACATACAACGGTCTGCTTTCTGCTTTTGATATTTCAATACACTGAGTAAGAACAAACAAGTTATCATCCAAACGCCTACCTATTCTAAAGCCATTCTGAAGCTCTCCCAAAATGCCATTATTTTCTGCCCATGCTTGAAGCTTTAATTTGATTGCCTGCATTGCTAGCCTGTATATTACCGATGTAATGGTCAACGGTCTATACGAGTGAATTCTGTCTTTCTCCCCCTTACCTTTATAAATTAAATTCATTCTACTTTGTCGCCAACTGTCTGGTATTCGTCTATCTTTTAAAGTTTTTTCAACTGCTTTCACGAGAGCTTCCTTACTTTTTGGTCCCAGTTCATTTATCAGCCTAACGGGAACCTCGTCTAGCCCTGTGGCTGTGCGCTTAGGAATTTTCTCTTCCGCTTTCTTCCAGTTTAAATTTGTAAGCACTAGCTCCTTTCCCCCTTGGGTCTCTTTCATGCTCTTTTTTTCCTCAAGTACAACCTTGTCCTTGCCTTGGAAAGATTCGGCTGTTACTTTTTGGATGTAATTTATTGCTGCTTCTCCTTCCAGTCTGTTTTCATCTTCGTCTAGGATATGTTGTTGTATTGTTGTTGCCTTCCTGCCTAATAATTTTATGTGATTCCAAAATATTCTAGGAGCGGCCTTCTTTTTCTCACGTATTTCTGACAACCAACGTTCACTTTCACCTTTTAATTTTGTTTGCACCAGTATTTGAACCATAGACTTTTTCTCCCGGTATATTTCCCATTTACTGGTTACTTCATCCTGTGGCAACTGCGCCTTCTTTGCCTGCCTGTGCTCTCGAGATGCTTTCTGTCGTTCGGCGATGGCTTCTCGTATCTCCTTGTTCCACCAGCTTTTCGGTTTCTTTTTTCCTTTCCAATGAACATGTTGTTTCTCTTTCCGTATTTCTGTCGTTACTACACTTAGAAGCTCACCATATTCCCACCCCTTACTTGGCGACTTGCCAATTTCTTCCTCCACTCTAGTGACTATATTTGCTATTTGTTCAGCGTTCAAATTTGGACTGGCCATTTTGCTTTCGTTGCTCTCTTTCCCAACTACATATCCCATTTTCAAGATGATGCGTTTATGGTCACTCCCTATGCTGCTAAACCCTTCCTCATCGATGACCATTTCTCTCAACTTATCATGAATTCCTTCTGTCATCAGACAGTAATCAATGGTCGATTGCCGGTTTCCCACTTCCCACGTGATCTGTCCTTCACACTTAGGCCCTGTATTCACGATCACGAGGTTATGTTGCTCGCAAAGGTCTAGCATTGACTTCCCGTTATTGTCGGTATAGCCATCTAAATCCTGTATGTGGGCATTCATGTCACCTAATAGGACTATCTCAGCCCCATTCCCGAAACCCCTAATATCAGCGCTTATGCATTCCACTAACTCTTTATTCTTCTCTGTGCAATTTATTCCGGTCCACAAATACGTAACTCCAAGCCAAGTTTCTTTCCCACTCATTGTACCTGATAACCAAAGATGCTCTTGACATTGTGAATTTACTCTTTTCCATTTGGCTCCCTGATGGATGAGCATTCCGACTCCCCCTCCCTTTCTTTCCGACTTAGTTCTGTTGCACCCCTCCCATACATAATTCTCAATAACTGGCGGCTCTTCTGAGTCTCTAAGCTAGGTGCGTTTCTGTAACCGCATACACCCCTATTTGTTCTCTATGTAACTGCTCCTCAATCTCTGCCCACTTTTCCTTTCTTCTGCCGCCCTGCATGTTTATGTAGCCTATTGCATGGCGAGCTCTTGTTCTTGCTTTTCTCCTTTTTCTGTTATCGACGGCGATGCTCTTCTGATGTTCCCCTAGGGGACCTTCCTTATTACTACCTACTCTGACCTCCTGAGCGCCCGCGGGCCCCCTAAAAAAGCAACAGCGCGACCCCCAAGTCGCCAGCCCACTTCTCGTGCTAGCCTGTAATTGAAGTGGATCCCATCTCGTTTAAAACCACCACAACTTCTCACTTCCCTGTTTACTTCGACAACCTCAAAGCCTTTCTCTCGGCTCATTTTCCATATTGCCTCATTGGCAGCCATTACGGCTCTTTGTACGTGACTGTCACGCACAGGCACCTCCGGCACCGTGCAAACCACGATCTGCACCTGAGGGGATAGCTCGCGCAAGTCGTCCACCCCCTTCGCCAAGCGCTGGGCTAGTCCTGGCCCTTTCCTGTTCAGGACATCATTTAGCCCACCTACTACTACGACAAGGTTGCGCACGTGGGCATTTTCCGTGAGCTTTTCTTTTGCTCGCTCCATGACAGAACCCAGTGTCTGCCCTGGAAATGTCCCTACCGCCACTCTTTTGTCGCCTTTCACCCTCTCCACAATTGCTTTTGAGCACCCAGCCATGTTTGAGTCGCCAGCGATAATCACCCTTTCACTCTCTCCTACCTCTCCCTGCTTCCCGGCTTCCTGTGGCTGCAGCGTCGCCTCACTCGGGGCGTGTTGCGCTGCTTCGCTATAGCTACGCCGATTCACCGGCGGCGAGCTGGCGACCGCTTGCTTTGGCTCCCTGCCTCCCACTTCGCCCTCGCTTTGGTGTCCTGACTCGACATTATCCGCTGCCCGAGTCTCAAGAGCGTCGAGCCGCCTTTGCAGTTCGGCGTTCCTTTCTTTCGCCTCCCCAAGCTCGGCCACAGTCCTCACCAACTGCGCTGCCTGAGCCGCCTCCACCTTGACGAAATTTTCAACCTTCGCCTGCAGTGCTACCCGCTTCTCCTGCTCCTCCCTCAGGTTTGCCTTAAGCTCTTCAAACTTAGCCGCCCAATTCCCTTCCAGTTTTTGGACGGCTTCCCTGACGCCCTCGCACGACCTGCACGTGAAGCTAGACCCCACCGCGTCTGCTAAATTCTGGAATTTAGTCTCGTCGAGGAAGCACCAGCGCAGGCACTCGTCGCACTGCACTTGCTCCCCGTCCCCCGCGGCCTCCAACGGCGAATACCAACGGCGAATAGTTGAACGAGAGTGGGCGCAAGTAGCTCCCAATCTGTGCAGGTCCGAAGCACGTCTGGAGCACGACCTACTGGTCTGGAGTTCCAGTAGGTCGTGCCATGAGTTTCATACAGAAACTGTATTGGTCTCCTCGATTTGGCTGCACTTTCTCCACTAGTTCAGGGGGTGCAGCACTCTAGCACTCGATTTGTCAGTGCAGTTAGCGCCACCTGCACTTCGGCACTCGATTTGACGTCGTGCTGCACGAGTTCATGTACACTTTGGCACTAGACTCTCCGCAAGTTCTTTTCTCGTGCACGTAGTGCAAGGCTCTTGATAGCAGACGACACATGCTGTTCCGTGGCCACGGCCATAGAGTTACTATACTCACTCTAGAGGACAAGCTACCCATAGGGCCCATACCTGAACATCGCCCCCGAGGGCTCCGTGATCGCTGCGCATGCGTGAGCTGAGAGAAGGTGAGAAAGGAGAACAACTCTTTTTCGCAGGATGTGACGTCACATTGTTGCTTCTGTGGAGCTACTCTCGAACGTAGATTAGCCATTGCCGTCGTGTCGGCTGCAAGACGTTCTGCGCGCGCTTGGCGCGCTTTTGTGCGTGTCGAAAGCGTATAACGTGCGCGATATTCGCGCGAGCGCAGTTTGACTTGAGCAATCGTGGGCTTGGACTCCGTGACATTTGCTTTCGTCATATGCGAGTTAGGGGCTTGCCGACAGGTAAACCGCCGCTGTACTTAGGTGAATACCTTGTTTTTCGTGGTCCTGAAATAAATAGCGCGTCGCTGCGATGGCGAGTTCAATCGAGTGCGGTAATTGCTGCGCATTACGGGCGATTTAATTGCACAATACGTGCTGCATTATTGGTGCAGATAGAGAAAACTTATCCTGTGAGCCTTACTTCCGTCAGTCAGTCGGTTAGATGTTTCGCTCTTATCCAGTGCACGTTTCTTGATATCCACTAACGATCTGCTTCAAATATCGACGAAGTGTCTATTGATCGTGCAGATGTTTTTTTATTTTTTTTTTATTTTTTATTCACACAACTGGCAATGGGCAGCAGCGTACGGCCGTGAGTTTTCCTTTCGAGCAAACCTTTTCAAATTGAAGTTTTCGCTCATGTTCGCGAGATAGCAAATTTAAGTGTTACGCCCGCTGCTGTATTTTTCGATTCCATGTGACCTAGATTTAAGCTGCCTCAGGTTGTATTAACGCGCGCAGAGGCTTTTAGAAAAATAGTTGTCACCTGAGAAATCAATGCAGTGTGCCAGTTCTTTTGGAATGGTGCTATTTGTGAAATTGATTATATTTCCCCTAGTCATGCTCAACTACTTACTGGTCAGATGCTTGAACTTGCGAAGAAGTATTTGCAAAGTTTCCCTTCCAACTCAGCATTGTAACCGACGCATCTCGGAAGTATGAGTGGTATTTGCCCCTGCAACACTGCCATGAGTTCAAGTTCAAATTGTGCCCACCGACTGTCTATCCGTGTGCCACTAGAAAGTAAAGAACTCATTTGTCAATTGTCGCAACATTTCTTTTTCATTCCATCTTCAAGAAATTTGTTTACTTCTTTTCCTGGTCATTGTGGACTTGCACACATTGAAGTTTTGGATAGTTTGGCAAAAGCATTGCATAGTGGGCCTGTAGGTTTTTTTTTGTATTTAGCGCATTGCCCTTCTGACTGGACAAATTAAGTAACTGCATTACAAATATTTCACTTCCTTGGAATGTCTGTTCCATGTGCCTCATAACAGTACACGGTTGAATTTGGCACATGCACCTTCATATTACCAAGTGTAGGTTTGTATTGCAATGGAAATAAGAACATGAGTGCTTCTTCAATTGTCTTCATCACATTGCTGATGCCTTCAATGTGTGAAAATGGTTTGTAACAATATTGCTGTGTTTCATGTGAGGATATGGAATAGAATAACTTTCTTCTTCTATGCTGAAGGTATTCACCCCTTTTGCCTGTTGGGCTTCAAATCTTGTAGAAGATGGTGTGAGCAGCCTGGGGTGTGCCTGAAGAGCAATGCTAGTTGGTGCATGATCATATTGTTGCTGCTGGGAAGATGACATCTTAGGCACATTTTTTTCATACAATTAACACAAATATTTCCATCTTTCCCCTTGTGGCTCAATCGTAGTATACCTGTTCGTTTTTCAGTTACTTTGTTGTTTATTTTTCTTACATATCAGTATTATGTACTATCAAGTTAGTGGGAATATAAAGCTATTTGATGTATTCATGGGGAATCCTAGCCGATCCCTCGTCATGGGTATGTGCCATATGTCACAGGCAACAGTCATTCTAGTCTCTCTTCTAGTGGTAAAAGTATCCCAAAGCCTATTTTGTATGCTTGCAGATGAGTTGAGATTTACACATCAATGCCAGCTCACAAAGCATCTAATACGGCAATCAGCCAGCCACCTCCGCAGATGGAGAATTCTGCAGTTTCCAATCATACTGTTTCTGTTGTCCTTGGCAGAGATGTTGATTGTACACAGAGGGAATATATTGTAGGACAATAAAAATAACTTGTCATGACAATGCCCATATATGGTAGAAATTATAGTAGACCATGACCAGCATTAGCGCAAGCCCTGCGGTATCTAAAAAATGAGTAAAGTGCTGGTTTTCATATGCTATAGCTGCTGTGTGCATTAAACTCAAAACTCCCTTCTTGGCAACATCACCCAGGAATGCCCACTCCAAACACTCTGTCACATGCACTTTGACAGCATCTGCTTTGATCTACCTAATTGCATATCAGTAAAGATGGGTTTAGTTCACTAAAGACTGACAATGCTGCATTCGAATGGAACCAAACTGTTCTCGGAAAGTTCTTGAAACCAGTCAAGCAGGTTTTTAAGAACTTTTAATCTGGCAAAATGACAAAATGAAAGTTATTTGAAATAAGTGATGCAATGCTGATGAGGTTTGGGCATGCATTTCAAAGTGCTTGGCCTTCATTATCTCTAATAATAGTGAACCTGCCAAATTGGCAAAGATATTGAATGAATTCTTCACTAGGCACAACTATTTTGTTGCTGCCCAATATTGTCTCTATAGGAAAAGTGCACAACGAAAATCTTGTGGCTTCCTGTTATCATAACACCCTATAACTTCCTTAGATGTAGGGCCATTTGATATTCACCAATAAATACTTACACAGGATTTACATGATGCCTTTAAAGATGTGTCCCTCATGCTTACATGTAAAGGAGCACTGACATTAAACTTTTGGACTGAATTTTTTTATAATAATCTGGTTCAAAATGGCAGCTTTTATGACCACACCATGCCACTGAAAGCTGCATGTGCTTTGAGCGATTCTTAAGGTGTGCTAAGACTTGCTTCACTAAATAAATTTTCTTATGACTCTTCTCAAACATGTAAATTAAAATTAATTTAATTCTAGTGTTCTATAAGTCACAACCACGATACGATTACGAGGAATGCCATAGTTGCGGACTCCAGCTTAACTTTAATCGCCTGAGGTTTTTTAACATGCACCCACTCCACAGTGTGCACCAAGACAGAAAGACCAATGTTGTGCTGCAAGTGGTCCTAACATGCTCAGTTTTCAATGACCTTATAATGGCGTGGCTTACTCATGAACAACTGCAGCATGCATCGTTTGTTTGTGACCTACCATGCAATGTCGTCACCAGATTATGGGGCCACACTGCCTTTGGCACATGTTTAAATGTTTGCGTTAAGGATATATTTGTTGCGCATAGAAGGAATTTGAAGTTTTGTAGTGTAGTTAACTGAATGACAGCTACACACGCATAAGAAAAAAATTGTGCCAGGACTACTTAAACTCTGCAGTGTTTGAGTTTGACCAATTCTTGCGATTTTACACATTTCGGATGAGTGCAGGTCATTCATTACAGTTATACCAGCTTTCGTAGTTTTTAGACACGCTGTTTGCCCCGGTTTTATACAGTGATCATAGATAGCCACACGACACCATGTTGGTAGAAGAATTCAGAATTTTAGTAAAATGGGGTTGCTCCATGTTGAGGTGCACCAGCATGTCATAGTATATGGAAGCCAGAAGCAGCAGCATTTTAAGGTATTGTGCCGCACCATGTAAAGTCAAATTATTGTGCCCCCCTCCACTCTTGCTGGCAAAACCTGCTGGTGAAGCATTGTGAGGAAGCTTTCGAGGTACGCTGTGCTCTTTCCAATACAGTGTCCGAGGCAGCCATCTATTTTGCCTACAGGACGAAAAGTCCCTGGCCAGGAGTGCATCGAACATACAGAAATAGCTGTCAATTGTGCTGCTGAACTTCTAGAGATTTATAGTTTTGACCTCAGGTTGCAGAACACAGCAATGCTATAGCAAGCAGTGTGGTGAAAGCTGTTTCAGGGCTCTACCACGGCATAGCCAGCACTGCATGCACATACTATACACAAGCATGAGGTTTTAGCAGTAATACTTAACAGTAAATTGTATTTGTACAACTTCACTCTGTCTTTAACACTGCCAGGCTTTAAAACACATGAGAAGAGGTCACTGTCTTTCATTTGATGTGTTTATACAAAAAAAGTGTGTGCATGGAAGGGGTTAAGGCTCCTTTGTCAAGCCAAAATGCTTCCTGGCATGATAAAGTGAAGCCTTGTGCATTTCAGTCTGCAGTTGCTCACTGCACTTTCAAAAGCGCAATCAGCACAGAGAGCACAGAAAAACACACAAGCAATAGTTCAGCAATTTATTTGAAAGAAATGCAACTTTATTTTACAGAAAGACCACATTCCAAAAAAGCAGCCACATGCTATGCAGACAATACAGCCAACTTATGGTAATTGTACAGATGTTAACATGCCCTGCCTTTATATGTGGAAATGTTTCAAGTCTCAAAGTGTGCCCCTATTTTGTAGCTTGTCCTTGGAACAATGGATGATTCAAACAAATGCTAAATTTAGCACCATTGCCACACTGATAGAAGAAAACTACATATTAAAATGGCAACTTCTTGGAGAACAGAAAAGGGTGTATAGTAAACTTCCAATAATCTGACTCCGGTTAATTTAATTTTTTCAGTTAATTCAATCCTGGGCGACACCCATGCATTTCTATGGGATTAAACATTCATTATTTCGATCCTAAAACTGGCATTCGCCGGATAATGCGAACTTGACCAGACCCCAATAATGACCCCTTTTAGTGGCAGCGTATGTCTCAGTAGAGCTTAGGGGACAGTGAATGCGTTAAACAAATGCCATCTCCTCTCTGAAATGCCTATTTTTGACCCACCCGAGAAAGATTTTCAAGCAGTAACGGTAGCTGACAATGTCCGATTGTGGTACTTATCTGATTCTAACGAACACTTTTTTGTTTTCGAAGGACATTGAGACAAAAATTGCCTAGCTGTGCAATCGATTGCGAAACTAAAACCGTGGTTGTAGCATTCATACGCATTACCGCATATCATGGCTGTAATACGGCGAAGCTGGCTTTAGAAAATCAGCTGCCATTCTAAAAAATCAGGTACGCGTAGGTTTCTACTTTGGTTTGGAGTTAAGTCATTTCTACTTTAGTTTTATACTGTGGACAAATAGAAATATGATGCACGTTCGTTTCAGAGGCGTGTTACTCAAGCACATATTGCCAAATGAATCAACGGTGCTTCAGCAAGTTTTTGCGTTTTTATTCGACCCGTCAGTCTCGTGAGGGTAGAATTAATGGAAGTTGACTGTATAAATTGCATGATGAAGCACCAAGAAAGTTACCTTGCTCAGGTAACCACATCCACCGATGTTCTGTTGCAGATGCAAAAGCTGCCTCCCTTATCTGGAACAGAATAAATTCCTTTCGAAGGCAAAATCAGAAAGAGAAGTCATCAAGGCATTCCACATCCATCTTATTCAGTCTTTACAGTGTTGCTACATCACCATTTGCTTAGCCTCATATGCCAAAAAAGGTTGTCAAAAATAAAATGACCTGATTCCCATGTTTTTCACCATCCAAGGAGTGTTTACTGTCAATTATTACTGCTTTCTGTAACCTCACCTGTAAATACTGAATGTTAACCTTATGTTTACACTGAGCTATATGATAAGCTTAGTGAAAGTTAAAAAAGAATACTGGATGTTCATTTCTGTTTTTTTTTTAACATAAGAAGGGGTGCTTAAAAGCGAGCCGCATTTGCAAAATGCTTGAATAAACAGCAACTACCCCGGTCATGCGCTAATTGTGGCCATGCTGTCCTGCAAACTTCTTAATCTCATCCACCCACCTAACTTTCTGCCGCCCCCTGCTACGCTTCCCCTCTCTTGGAATCCAGTCCATAACCCTTAATGACCATCGGTTATCTTCCCTCCTCATTACATGCCCTGCCCATGCCCATTTTTCTTGATTTCAAGTAAGATATCATTAACTCGCGTTTGTTCCCTCACCCAATCTGCTCTCATCTTATCCCCTTCACGTTACACCCATTATTCTTCTTTACATAGCTCGATGTGTCGTCCTCAGTTTAAGTAGAACCCTTTTTGTAAGCCTCCAGGTTACTGCCCCGTAGGTGAGTACTGGTAAGACACACCAGTTATACACTTTTCTCTTGAGGGATAATGGCAACCTGGTGTTGATGATCTGAGAATGCCTGCCAAACGCACCCCAGCCCATTCTTATTCTTCTGATTATTTCGGTCTCATGATCATGGATTCGCAGTCACTGCCTGCCCTAAGTAGATGTATTCCCTTACCACTTCCAGTGCCTCGCTACCTATCGTAAACTGCTGTTCTATTCTGAGACTGTTAAAATTACTTTAGTTTTCTGCAGATTAATTTTCAGACCTACCATTCTGCTTTGCCTCTCCGGGTCAGTGAGCATGCATTGCAATTGGTCCCCTGAGTTACTAAGCAAGGCAATATCATCAGCGAATCGCAAGTTACTAAGGTATTCTCCATTAACTCTTATCCCCAATTCTTCCCAATCCAGGTCTCTGAATACCTCCTGTAAACATGCTGTGAATAGCATTGGAGAGTTCGTATCTTCCTGCCTGACGCCCTTCTTTGTTGGGATTTTGTTGCTTTCTTTATGAAGGACTACGGTGGCTGTAGAGCCGCTGTAGATATCTTTCAGTATTTGTACATATGGCTCGTCTACACCCCAGTTCCATAATGCCAATTCCATAATGAAAGCTATGTATAAGGGTTGGTTTATTAATTAGATCTTTCGTCTCCCGCGATAGCTTACTGGTATCTTGTCTAACGAAGTTACAACCGACTTCTATTGCACACTCCTTAATGATGCCCATAAGATTGTCGTTCATTGCTTCAACACTATGGTCCTCTTCCTGGGTTAAAGCCGAATACCTGTTCTGTAGCTTGATCCGAAATTCCTCTATTTTCCCTCTTACTGCTAACTCATTGATCGGCTTCTAATGTACCAGTTTTTTCTATTCCCTCAAGTCTAGGCTAATTCGAGTTCTTACCATCCTATGGTCACTGCAGCGCACCTTGTCGAGCACGTCCACATCTTGTATGATGCCAGGGTTAGCGCAGGGTATGAGGTCTATTTCATTTCAGTGTCTCGCCATTCGGGCTCCTCCATGTCCACTTTCGGTTATCCCACTTGCAAAAGAAGGTATTCATTGTCCGCAAATTATTCCATTCTGCAAACTCTACTAATAACTCTCCCCTACTATTCCTAGAACCTTTGCCATATTCCCCCGCTGACATTTCTCCAACCTGCTTCTTGCCTACCCTGGCATTTAAGTCGTCCATCAGTTTAGTGTATTTTGTTTTGACTTTACCTATCACCAATTCCACATCTTCATAGAAGCTTTCGACTTCCTGGTTATCATGACTAGATGTAGGGGCGTAGACCTGTACGACCTTCAATTTGTACCTCTTATTAAGTTTCACAACAAGACCAGCCACCCTGTCTTTAATGCTATACAATTCCTGTATGTTACCAGTTATATCCTTATTAAACAGGAATCCGACTCCTAGTTCTCGTCTCTCCGCTAAGCCCTGGTGGCACAGGATGTGCCCGCTTTTTAGCACTGTATAGCTTCATTTGTCCTCCCAACCTCACTGAGCTCTATTATATCTCATTTAATGCCCACTAATTCCTCCAATAGCACTGTTAGACTCTCCTCACTAGAAAACGTTCCAGCGTTAAACATTGCCAGGTTCAGATTCCAATGGCGACTTGTCTGGATCCAGAGATTCTTAGCACCCTCTGCTGCGTCACAGGTCTGACCGCCGCAGTGGTCAGTTGCCTTGTAGCTGCTGCGGACTGAGGGCCGGGGTTTGATTGTTCTATTCATATAGAAGGTTGTGGCCAAGTACTGCACCAAGGTGGCCAATCCTGCTCTGGTGAGGGAGTGCATTACCGGTTCTGGTCACCGGGGTCAGGCCACCAGGCCTGTTTATACAGCTGTGTCAACATGTGGATTTTTTTTTATCCAGTGGAAAATTGCGTGGCACCGGGATTTGAACCACAGTCCTTTTGCAGGTGAGGCAGATGCTCTACCTCTACGCTTAAGTAAGTAATTATACAGAAAGCGTTTTATTCAGTGTAATTGGAGTAGATTAGTTCGACCACTCAAGGAGTGGGAATGGTTCAACTGTCAGAACTCCGACGAATTAAAAGGACTGGAATCACATAAATCACAACTCTGAAGGAATGAAGTGGGAATAGAATGGAGCGCCCCCACTCTGCAATTCTGCACCATGCCGATATATCCTGTTCTTGGGCAATGCCAGCGCAGCTCTAGAACTACAATGACGACCGCACTACCAGGGCGAAACACATCGAAGGCCCGTCAGCTGCTGCGTGAGCACGTGCTGCCAACGAGCAATTCTGTACAACATATATATATATATATATATATATATATATATATATATATATAGTAGCCGCCCCCATCACTGCAAAACAGGTATTCCCTACTCCCAGGCCCACAGATACAGAAGAGTCTTTTCCGAATCTGCGCAATTTGAGCGACACGCGGAGGAACTGAAATCTGCTCTCATACGCCAAAAATATCCTCCAAAAATAGTAGACGATGCCATTGAACGCGCCCGCAGCTTAGATCGAGCACAGATAATGGGAGAAAAGGTTAGCAATACCAATACACAATCAGATCCAAACTTGGTCCTCACATACACCACCGGTGCTCCGCGGGTCAATGCCATTCTCACCCGCCATTTTAATATCATGAAACAGAGCATCCGACTCGCTACTATCTTCAAGCAGCCGCCTCGGGTTGCGTATAGAAGAAACAAAAATTTAAGGGATTTGTTAGTCAGGGCGAAGACACAGAAGTCAAACGCGCCCAAGGGCTGTCGACCGTGTGGGAAACCTCGTTGCAAGGTATGCCGTCACATGACAACAGCAGACACGGCTGAAGCATCGAACTCGCCCTTCGTATATAAAATTACCGAAAATCTTGACTGTGATTCCAGTAACGTCGTGTACAAAATTCGATGCGAGGTGTGTAGGCAGGAATATATCGGCCAAACAGAGACCCCTTTTCGCCTGCGGTTTAACAATCACCGTGCGCATGTGAAAAGTCTCCCCAATTTACCCTTCTCCAGGCACGTTCGGCTGCCAGATCACTCCTTTGAACGCGTGAGCGTTGTGCTCTTGCAATCTGGTTTCGAACACACCCGTGCATGCGAGCAGAGAGAATCTTTTTTCATCCATAAATTTGGAACGTACACTAAAGGAATTAATGAGAGTCCGGGGCGGCTGACGTGCCTCCGGGATATGCCGTGAAAGTGCATGGGAAACGCGAATACATGTTCTGTGCTCTAAAATCGAGACGCTGGCTATTCACTGCTTGCTCACCCCTCCGCATGCGCCTCAAGGGCGCGAGCGGAAAACCAATAAATTCAGTTTCCTAGACCCTGCCACTGAAGTGGTCATTCTGAGTGACCTATTGCCCTTCTTGAAATACGCACGTGCTGACTTGATGGCAGTTGTCTGTTAAACGTTCAAAAATTGGACCACAAGGAGGCTATTTAACTCGGCTCCCTAAATCTAAGCCCATGGGCGCACTTGCTTTGCGAATCGCACGCATATATTCTTTTTTGGAACTATATATTTTTTTTTTCGCACCATAGCTGAACCACAGAGTTGCCGGAACGGGCCGTTCCTTGTGTATGTGTACTGTGACACTGTGTTTCTTTCTACAAGTTGCCGCTCTTCTGTCTTCCTTCTGGGCCCCTTCTCTATTGTGCCCCCCGCCACCCGATTCAACTTGCCCTCCCTCCCGCTACAACGGCAGCCCACGCACTGGTGCTGCGGAGCGACCGTTTTCTCCCTCCTTGCCTCGGGTGCACGGGAACCTAGCTGCCGCTACTTCCTGCCCACCTCACTCTCCGACTTACGTCTCCCTCCTCCTGTGTGTTTTTTCGTTTTTTTCTTTCCTTTTTCTTTCTTTTTCCCTTTTTTTCCTCACTGACCTCCTTGCTCTACATACATGTGACTCCGCCTTCCTCTTGCCCTGCATAGCTGCCAAAGGCCGCTGTAAATCTGCCAAGGCGCCGAAAATCAATCACTGTCACAACTGTTCCTCTCGGTTTGATGTATGTAAGAACGACCGGGCACCCGGTCTGGTGTCTTCACTACCAGGGCCGAACTGCCATTTTTTTGTAAACCCTGATGAAGATCGGTCCACCGATCGAAACTGTCGAAATTAAATACTTGTTCTGTTTACCTTGTAGCACCACTCAAGTTCTTTACGTTTGAAAGGTAGCCTGAAGAATCCCTCTTTGCCTACTACATATATATATATATATATATATATATATATATATATTATAGTGTTCTCCACAAATGTGACGAGTACCAGGCCACCGAACTCCTTGCCCTGTGCACGTTGCTGTCTATCTTCATGAGCCTAGATCCTGATGCAACCACTGGTGCCACGCTGCTGTTTTCAAAGGCCACCACTAGGTGAAGCGCCAGGGACCGCCCAGGCCAGGGGACATCGGCTTGGTCCGATACACAAACGACAGTAAACTTCAAATTGACAGGACTACGAATTGGATTAGTAAGTTCTTAACTAACCGGTACCAATTTGTAACTACTAATTAACTTTCTTCTCCGCGATTGCTAGTAAGATCTGGTGTGCCATAAAGCTCTGTATTGGGACCAATTTTATTCCACCACAAACATGGCTTCACACAATAGTTTTGTTTGAAAACATATGTGAGTGCATATGCTTGTATCGGACAGCGAGAATAATTAAGAGTCAGTAAGCAATGTGAAATACATGCAATCTGGCTTACAAAACAAAAGAAACTGGTCACTATTTAGTAATAGTTTTCCTTTGTGTGAAACAACTTCACCCTTGAAAAGTTCATTTTTCTACAAAGGTTTGTATAGTGAAATATAGAAATATTTGGATGTATTTGAGTTATCACCTGGCCCAAGGAACTTCTAGTGGCAGCCTGTCTCGATCTCGCAATTCCTGGCACTCCCCAATATACAGCATGCCTGACTGCTGCAGTGGTAAAGTGTTCTGCAGCTGTAGGAAACCGAGGGATAAGGGTTGATTGCACAATTTATGGCATTTCCAAATTTTTAGCTTAGTACCATTTCTATACTATGTCGACACTAGACCATTGCTGTGCTGCAGTCATCATAATATTAATTACTCATCGTATACACAAGCTATACAACTGTTTAGGCAAAATTTTAACTGCGCGAGGAAGACAGGACATGAACTGAAACATAGACGCACACAAAGCACAGGCTTCCAACTGGTTTTATTTCGTGAAAGCAAAGAATATGTAAGGTACTTCAATATAGCAAAACAAGGAGCACTTGCAAATAATTTGTGCACGAGGCATTGACGATAAATATCAAGGCCATCTATGCATTAAGAGTGCACGAGAGCCTTAATGTGCCCCATCTAAGACTTTAATTCTTTCCTTGAGAATCTCCTCTTGCAGTGCAGGAGCTGCGACAGCAAAAGCTGCCTGCCTTATGAGGAACAGAATAAATTCCTTTCGAAGGCAAACTCAAGAACAGAAAGAGAAGTCATCAAGGCATTCCACATCGCTAAAAGTGTGACAACTAAGTTAGCTCACCTTCTTGATCCCTATCAAGGAAAGAAATAGAACTCTTAGATGGGCACATTGGGACTCTACTGCGCTCTTAATGCACAGGTGGCCTTGCTATTTTTCGTCACTGCCTCGTGCACAATTTCTTTGCGAATGTTCTTTATTTTGCCATTTTGAAGAACCTTATAAACTCTCTGCCTTCACCAAACAAAGCCAGTCGGAAGTCTACACTTTGTGCATGCATCTATGTTTTTGTTCATGTCCTGTCTTCCTCGCAGAGTTTAAAATTTTGCTGAAGCTACGAGCTGACTAGACCAAAACATGCCTTACTTCAGTGTACAGCTGGGCTTGTTGGTAAAGCTACAGAATGCCAGCTCAAGTGACCACCGTGTGTGTCTGCTCTTCCGTGTTCTCATGATGTGGCTGAGGCTTGAGTGCATGTGTAGTTTCAATACTGGCTACTATATTTTAACGACTAATATAATTTCTATCTTCAACTTCCAGCCAGACAGAGTACCTCATACTACATTCTGAACATTGCTGCAGTCTAGCAGGATTTCTGTCTAATGCACTGGCTTCTACCCCCAAATGCCTGAGAAATTAAAAAAAAAATTTGTAGATTCCAAGCACAGTGGGGATTTATGTTACAGGAGGCATACTGCAGGTAAATGGCTACATAGTGTTGGTTCGGGTTCTTCCAAACATTGCAGTGTTGACCAATGTGTTTGTGTATGGTGAGTGATTGCATATATGACACAAGCTTTGTGAGGAGAGTACGAATGCAAAGACATGGTTTCTTTGCCCCTTTCCTAACACTTTGTGGCGGCTGCTGTTTTGACGAGTGGAAAACTTGGCTTATGCAGTATGCGCAAATGGGTTTGAGACTTTTAAGACCAATTTCCTTGAGGCAAAGTTTAGCATGGAGCCAGTTTTGTCACAAGGAAGTTATTCCTACTCACACATGCCTGTTTTGTTTTTTGTTTCTTTTTTCATTTAATTTCAGGTCCACCTAAATTATTGCCGTCATGACAGCCGTCACATATAATATGGTAGCATCAATCTTTGTATTAATCATTCGAGTATTGAAATCTAAAAGTTTGCAGAGGACAAGGGAAGAGAGGAGAAGTATCACGTTTTAACGTTAGTGGGTTGCAGTGTAACAGAAATAGGCAAGCACTAATTGAGCGACAAGACCACTGGACACAGGAAAAGCAGATTTAGCTGAAACACAGCAGCCTGTAAGGAAGAGACGGAACATTAATTCTTTGTGAAGCTTAGTCTGCATCACTGTTTTATATACCATCGGAGATCATGAACATGCCAGAGGCAAAGCATACTGTTACGGGGATGTTGGGAGTATAGAAAGACTGTATTTGCAATATATATACAAGATGAGGCAGAGTAGTTAAGATGGCTGACCACCAACAGCACGCAGCAGCCAGCGTCCTGCGGTCTTCTTCCTCTCTTTTTTCATCCTTCCGTAACAGGACCCCCGGGTGGTGAAGCGCCGTCGCGGCTCATGGTAGGCAAAGAATCGCGAGCGAAGTATGGCTTCAGCCGCGAAACATGCACGACGTCAACGGGCGTCAGACTTGAGGATGCATCAAACTGAAGTGGCGAAATCTCGTAATTTACGTCGTTCACTTGACTTAGGATTTCATAAGGCCCTGTGTAGCGAGAGAGAAGCTTCTGGGAGAGGCCAACCGGACGACATGGTGACCAAAGGAGCATCCAAGCACCTGGTGCAAACTTAACATCGCGATGGCATCAGTCATAAATCTTTTGGTATATGCTGCGGGGCTAATAAACGAGATCGGGCGACTTGACATCCCCTGTGAGCGCGATCAATGACTTCATGAGTATGGTTAGTTGCAACACGTGGCACAGAAGGGATGATGATGTCAAAGGGCAAAGTGGGGTTGCAACCATACAAAAGATAAAAGGGTGAATATCCTGCAGTGTCACGTCGGGACAAGTTATACACAAACGGCACGTAGGCCAGCGTGGTGTCCCAGTCGCGGTGATCGCTGGAGACCTACATCGACAGAATCTGTGTGATTGTTCGGTTGAGACATTCCATAAGACCGTTTGTTTGCGGGTGGTAGGCGGTGGACAGCTTGGGTGCTCAGTGGCACAAGAGCGGACGAGGTCGTCGACAACTAGAAACAAGAATGAGCAGCTGCGGTCTGTAATAACTGTCGAGGTGCACCATGGTGGAGAATGACGTCGTGGAGGAGAAAATCGACGACGTCTGTTACACAACTGGTCGGCAACGTCTTTGTTATCGCATAGCGTGTCATGTAATCAGTAGCGACGGCAATCGACTTGTTAGCTCTAGTCATCGTCGGAAAAGTGCCAGGTAAGTCAAGGCCTAAGCGAGAGAACAGTTCACAGGGAACTTCAACTGGATGGAGTCATCCGACAGGTGGTTGGGGAGATTTCTTCCGGCACTGACACGATTCGCAAGTTGAGACATGACAGTGCACAAAGCAGTAGAGACCTGGCCAGAAGAACCAGCGTTGTACGTGATCGTATGTACGCAAAACTCCAAGGTGTCCCACCGTCGGTGCACCATGAAGTTGTTCAAGAGCAACGGATTGCAGATGACGAGGAAGGCCAAGGAGCAACTCAGGGCCATCAGTGTTCATATTGTGGTGGTAGAGGATGCTGTTGTGCGGCAAGAACATGCGGCATGTGCCGTCAGTGCTGCCGGAGTGATTGCACTCCGGCAATGATGGACTGTAAGGACTCGTCGCGTTGTTGTTCGGTGCGCATGTCAGTCATGTCAGTGAAAGCCATCACGCAGGTCACCGGATCATGCACAGAAGGATCAAGTGGATCCACGGGGTGACGAGAGGCAGTTAGTGTCCTTGTGGAGGCATCCAGTCTTGTAACTGACAATAAATGAAAATTCCTGGAGCCACAAAGCCCAGCGACCAAGCCGTCCTGTCGGGTCCCGGAGGGAAGACAGCCGGCAGAGTGCGTGGTGGTCTGTAACGACCGAAAATGTACGGCCGTACAAATATGGCCGGAACTTGACGACAGCCCAAACTAAAGCGAAGCACTCCCACTCGGTGATAGGGTAATTTCTCTCGGCAGGTGACAGCAGGCGGCTGGCGTAAGCTATCATGCACTCCGTACCATTCTGTTGTTGATCGAGAACAGCGCCGATGCCATGGCCGCTTGCGCCAGTGTGGACTTCGGTTGGTGCAGATGGATCAAAGTGGGCAAGTATGGGAGGGGTGGTCAGAAACCTGATGAGAGCGGCAAACGCATGAGCCTGCTCCAGGCCCCATGAGAATGGCGTGTTCTTCTTTTTGATCTGTCAAAGGCCAAGCAATGTTGGCAAGGTTTTTGATGAAACAATGAAAGTAAGAACACAGGCCGACCAAGCAGCGCACGTCAGAAGCAGAATGTGGCACAGGGAAACTGCGTATGGCACGAACTTTTTCCGAATCTGGTTGGACACCGGATGCGTCAATGAGGTGCACCAACACGGTAATCTGACGGCGTCCAAATTGACACTTCGTGGAGTTGGAGGACGGCTTTTCAGAAGACCGCAATAATGGCAGTGAGTCGGGTAAGGTGGCTGCCGAACATGGGAGAAAAAACAGCTTTGTCAAGGTAACAAAGACAGGTGGTCCATTTGTAGCATCGCAGAAGAGAGTCCATCACAAGTTCAAATGTCGCAGGAGCATTGCGTAGGCAAAAGGGCATCACTTTGAATTGATATAAGCCATCCGGTGTGATGAAGGCTGTCTTCTCCAACCATTTCATCAACCGAAATCTGCCAGTAGCTGGATCGAAGGTCGATGGACGATGAGTATTTAGCTCTGTGCAAGCAGTCCAAGGCGTCATCGATGCATGGTAGTGGGTAGACGTCCTTGCGCGTGACCTTGTTAAAGTGGCGATAATGGACGCAAAAATGCCAGGTACCATCTTTGTTTTTCACAAGGACGACAGGCGAAGCCCAAGGGCTGGCTGATGGCTTGATGACCCCTTTGCGGAACGTTTTGCCCACCTCTGATTGGATGACTCGACGTTCAGCATGCGATGCATGATAGGGACGCTGACAAATAGGATTTGTGTCTCCAGTGTTTATAAGGTAGTGAACAACAGATGTTCAGCCTAAAGGCCGGTTGCCGAAATCAAAGATTCCACTGTACGATTCAAGCAGGAGACGTATGTTCCTGGCCTGTGCAGAGGCGAGGTTAAGTGCAGTCATTTTCGCAAAGTCGTCCGTTAAGGAAACAGAGTTGGGAGCTGCAATTGGCACTAATAAACCACTCTCAGAATTCAGACTCTCAATATCAAACGCAGAACCACTAGAAACGCTGTCCAAGAACATGCTGGCCGGAATCACTTGAGGGCACAGGCTGAAATTCAGAAGCGGTAAAATGATGCCATTATTAGTAACTGTGACCGGTTCAAAGCACATCGATGATGGGACGAAGCACATATTCACCATCAGGAACCTGTGGCTGGGCGGCCAAAGTAACGTAAGTAACTGCTTCAGGTGACAGATGCAGATCACGAAACGAGCACAAGTGCGGTGGGGCGGTGCTCGGAGCATCGGCGAGTTGAGGCAGTTCTAACTGAAGAGCGCCGGCCGTGCAGTCGAGGAGAGCAGAATGAGTGGATAAAAAGTCAAACCCTAGGATAACGTTGTGAGGGAAGATGTTGCTCACAGCAAAGAGAACAGAAGTAGGGCGGCCAGCTATACTTGCAGTACACATTCCAAGAACCAGCATTCCACCGTCAGCCATATGAAGCACTCGGGCAGCTGCTGGGGTGAGGACCTTCTTTAAACGACTACGCAGGCTAGCACTCATCACAGGTATGTGGGCTCCACTGTCGATGAGTGCTTGGACAGCTATGCTGTCTATTTTAACACCAATTACACTTCTCCTTGTGTGCATAGACAGAGGATTTGCTGCAGCATTAGGCAATGCAGCACCACCTCCGAGGGCTGCATTTTTTAGTTTTACGAACGGGTGCGGCCAAACGCCACAGGGGACGAAAGGCGACGTGGCTGTGCCGAACGCGAAGATGGGCGACGTGTTTGCGGTGAATGAGACTGGTGTCCGTGCGGCGATGGTGAGCGACTGTACCACATGTTCCTAGCAGAGATGGCGCTGTTAGATTCGGCGGTGGGCGAAACATTGTGGGCATTTTCATCAAAACGGCTCAGGTTGGTAGGCATGCAAAGTGTTAAGGGCCACGAGTTGTGACAGTATCAGGCGACATGACCAATGCGGCGGCAGGTGAAACATATCGGCTGGTCGTCCGCAGTTCTCTACTCAGTCGGGTTACGATAACGTGGAGAGAAGCGTCGGGGTGGAGCAAAAATAGTAGAAGGGCGTTTATTAGCTCTGGGATTGGCAACAGCACAGACAGAACGTAAGCCAATGTTTTCAAGTTCCTGGTGAATGATGGCTTGTAAGAAGGGGACTGAAAATGTTATAGCATCAGGGATAGGCGAACAGAAATGCAGGCGCCATCGCACCCAGTTCACGTCAACGATTCGCACCACATCCTCCGATGGCAACACATGCTGCTGTTTGGGTTGATCTTCACACGTCGGCGTTGCAGCAGTAGTGGGAAGTCTGGCGAATGGTTGCAAGGCGCATTGGCTTTTGGCGTGCTGGAATTGTCGGCACTCTTTAAAGATAACATCAATTGTAGAGCAGCTTTTGCACATGAGCAGATTAAAGGCGTCGTTAGCAATGCCCTTAAGCACATGCCCGACCTTCTCAGCTTCTGTCATGTCGCGATCGGATTTGCTTTACGACAAAGTGCCAGCATGTCCTGGATGTACAAGAGATGGGACTCCGTGTGGGATTGGGCACAGGAGGCCTGTTCCTGTCTTGCGTCAATTTTACGGCCGGCTGGTTTGCCAAACAACTCTGTCAACTTCTCTTTGCATTGGTCTCAGCTGGTTAGCTCCTCTTCGTGGTTTTCATACCACACCTTTGCCGTGCCTCTTAGGTAGAACAACAGGTTAACTAGCACACGCGTGGTGTCCCATCTGTTGATTCCACTCATACGTTCGTACATAGCCACCCACTTTCCAACATCGGTGCCAGTGGTCCCACAGAAAGTTCCAGGATCCTTGGGTTGCACAACCACAACCTTGGCTATGCCCGATGACAAGGTACAGCAAGATGCTACTTTACCCCCAGATGTCACCTCTTATGACATTTCAAGGCAGCGAGACTGAGACTGCACTGTATTCAGCGGCACTGACAACCTTATGTAGAGGATTGACTTTCCCCCTATGTACAACACATCAGCAGAATAAGAACAAGGAAATGCCCCACACAGGTGCATGGCACTAAACTGGACGCACTACCTGCTGTATGCAAGAGAGAATGAGGAAGAATGAGCTTCCCGTTACTCCTGAGCACCTACCTACACCCACCTACTGGCAGCAGCGGCGGTGACCAGAGCGCATCGTAAATCTGCTTGCTGCTTTACCCAGAGAAAAAAGAAGAAAGGTCGCTGTTATCTCGCCACAGAACGCCGACCACGAGGACCATATCTACAAGCTGAACTACTGCATCGTACTTCGGCGCAACGTCACGGCACTGCAGCGACATCTGCACACTGCTTGGCCGGATATATACCCATGGCCTTCCACTGGCAGCAGCGGCGGTGACCAGAGCGCATCGTAAATCTGCTTGCTGCTTTACGCAGGGAAAAAAGAAGAAAGGTTGCTGTTATCTCACCACGGAACGCCGACCACGAGGACCGTATCTATAAGCTGAACTACTGCATCGTACTTCGGCGCAACGTCACGGCACTGCAGCAACATCTGGACACTGCTTGGCCGGATATATACCCAGCGACGTCTGCATGGCCTTCCACTGGCAGCAGCGGCGGTGACCAGAGCGCATCGTAAATCTGCTTGCTGCTTTACGCAGGTCAGTTAACCATAGCTTTGTACTATTGGTGCCCTTAATCTGTCTCGCCTGCCGCTGCTGCCATTGAACCCTTGCGGTTATGTCTAGTACAGAGTGCTCTGTCTGTGAAAAGCCTACCACACGCGATGAATTGACTCTTGCTTGTATTGGGTGCAACAGCATTTTCCATGCTGGAAGCTGTTGCGATGTAACACAAAAGGTACTCCGCTCGAAAAGTGATACCTATCGGAAAACATGCAAGTGCGAATCTTGTCGGGAAGCAAAATCCGCTGGCATATCGGCAAAAAGTTCGAGTTCAGCATACGAAGCAACCGATGTTGCCTTACAGCTAGCGATGATAGGAGAAACGCTAGAGAACCTATTACCGCTAAGGAAATCTGTTCTCGGAAAAGAAGAATCGATTCACCATATGTCAAAAACGTTTGACGACATCATGAAACGTCTAGATAAACAGGACAAGGATATAGAGTCGCTCAAGAAAAGAGTGGACAAGATTGACGAAGCGCAATTGAGCGAAACACAGATGCAGTTACAGGAGGCCATCAATGAACTCGAATGGCGCAGCAGGCGCCTAAATTTAGAGTTCCATGATATTCCTGTGACACCTGGTGAAGATTTGCTCGGTAAAGCAAATGAACTTGCACCTGTTCTTGAAGTACCTTGCCTGAAAGATAATGATATTACTGCCATACACCGACTTCCCGCAAGGCCAGACAAAACCCCCGGTATAATTGTTCGTTTCAGTCGTCAAAGAGAGAGAGAACTGTGGTACGCTAAACGTACGAGGCTAAGAGACGTCGGGAACCGCGCCTCGATCCTAGACAATATAACGAAACAGAACCAAGAACTTCTACGCTCAACAAAAGACTGGGCAGCGGCGAACAACTTCCGTTTTGTCTGGCATGCGAACGGCAAAATTCTTATGCGGAAGGCCACTGGGGATCGAGCGACTGTTGTCAAGAAAGACACGCGGTTGCAATCGTTGACTTATAGCATTGCTTGTGTGATTATCCGATATGGTTGTCCTACCCCACCAGTTCTCTGAAAAAGTAAAACCACGCAATTCTTCTTTGTCTTTTCTTACTCTCAATTGTCGGTCAGCAAAATCAAAAATAGATGACCTGGAACTTTTTTTTTTCATCGCGTAAGCTTCCCCTTCTCTGTGATTATATTAACAGAAACCTGGTACGAAAATGACCCGGAAATGTATGCACCACCACCGTATGCTCATTTCTTCGTGACGCGAAACAACAAAAGAGAGGGCGGTGTATCTATCCTTACGCAAAAATGCATCGATTGCCACCTTGAAAGAGAGTACACATGTGTAACTGATGACTATGAAGCTGTAGCGGTCCGTGAAAATGAAAACATGTTTGTTGGCTTGTATAGGCCGCCCGCTGGCCGCTCTGACAATTTCTTTGGTTTTTTTGGAACGTTTGTGTTATTACTAATATTACTGTTATTACCATTACTAACATGGATGAGATAGTTGAAGTGGCTGAGGAGTTCTATAGAGATTTATACAGTACCAGTGGCACCCACGACGATAATGGAAGAGAGAATAGTCTAGAGGAACTCGAAATCCCACAAGTAACACCGGAAGAAGTAAAGAAAGCCTTGGGAGCTATGCAAAGGGGGAAGGCAGCTGGGGAGGATCAGGTAACAGCAGATTTGTTGAAGGATGGTGGGCAGATTGTTCTAGAAAAACTGGCCACCCTGTATACGCAATGCCTCATGACTTCGAGCGCACCAGAATCTTGGAAAAACGCAAACATAATCCTAATCCATAAGAAAGGGGACGCCAATGACTTGAAAAATTATAGACCGATCAGTTTACTGTCCGTTGCCTATAAAGTATTTACTAAGGTAATTGCAAATAGAATCAGGAACACCTTAGACTTCAGTCAACCAAAGGACCAGGCAGGATTTCGTAAAGGCTACTCAACAATAGACCATATTCACACTATCAATCAGGTGACAGAAAAATGTGCGGAATATCAACAACCTTTATATATAGCTTTCATTGATTACGAGAAAGCGTTTGATTCAGTCGAAACCTCAGCAGTCATGGAGGCATTGCGTAATCAAGGTGTAGACGAGCCGTATGTAAAAATACTGAAAGATATCTATAGCGGCTCCACAGCCACCGTAGTCCTCCATAAAGAAAGCAACAAAATCCCAATAAAGAAAGGCGTCAGGCAGGGAGATACGATCTCTCCGATGCTATTCACAGCGTGTTTACAGGAGGTATTCAGACACCTGGATTGGGAAGAATTGGGGATAAGAGTTAATGGAGAATACCTTAGTAACTTGCGATTCGCTGATGATATTGCCTTGCTTAGTAACTCAGGGGACCAACTGCAATGCATGCTCACTGACCTGGAGAGGCAAAGCCGAAGTGTGGGTCTAAAAATTAATCTGCAGAAAACTAAAGTAATGTTTAACAGTCTCGGAAGGGAACAGCAGTTTACAACAGGTAGTGAGGCACTGGAAGTGGTAATCCCTTACCACTTAGGGCAGGTAGTGACGACGGATCCGGATCATGAGACTGAAATAATCAGAATAAGAATGGGCTGGGGTGCCTTTGGCAGGCATTCTCAGATCATGAACAGCAGGTTGCCATTATCCCTCAAGAGAAAAGTTTATAACAGCTGTGTCTTACCAGTACTCACGTACGGGGCAGAAACCTGGAGGCTTACGAAAAGGGTTCTACTTAAATTGAGGACGACGCAACAAGCCATGGAAAGAAGAATGATTGGTATAACGTTAAGGGACAAAGAGCAGATTGGGTGAGTGAACAAACGCGAGTTAATGATATCTTAGTTGAAATCAAGGAAAAGAAATGGGCATGGGCAGGACACGTAATAAGGAGGGAAGATAACCGATGGTCATTAAGAGTTACGGAATGGATTCCAAGGGAAGAAAAGTGTAGCAGAGGGCGGCAGAAAGTTAGGTGGGTGGATGAGATTAGGAAGTTTTCAGGGACGACATGGCCGCAATTAGTACATGACCGGGGTAGTTGGAGAAGTATCAGAGGCCTTTGCCCTGCAGTGGGCATAACAAGGCTGATGATGATGATGATTATGTTTTGCAACTGAGCAGAATCTGAAACTTGTTGTCGGAGGTGATTTTAATATTAATTTACTTCAACGTGATTCCAAGCAAATGACTTTGTTATCGACTGTTAGTATGTATGGCTATGATACTGTTCCGACAAGCGCAACGAGAATAACAGACACATCAGAGACTTTGTTAGATTTATTCATAACGAATACCATGCTTGAAAAAACTACCGCTGGCACCATAGCTTGTGATATCAGTGATCATTTACCCGTTTTTCTTCTTTTAGACACAGTTTGCCGTAAAAAAGCAAAACGTCAACGCGTTTATCAAGATATTTCGGATGCAAACTTGACGCGATTTAAAGAATTCCTGCAGGATGTTACATGGGAGTGCATGTATGAAATGAAAGATGCAGATAAGGCATATGACGAATTTCTTAATGTAGTGAAACATGCTTATCACGCAAGTTTTCCCACAAAATCTGCTAAACGGACACACAAAATAAGAAAACCTTAGGTAAGCAAGGATATATACGATAAAATTAAAACCAAGGAACAACTCTACGCTACCTTCCTTAAAACCAAGGACCTAAATGTATTTGCTGAATTTAAGCGGCTTAGAAACAACATGGTGAAGTTGCTCCGGAAAGCGAGGTCGGCGTATTACTCTAATCTATTTTTACATGGCACTAAGCGTACCGACCTGACCTGGAAAAAAATAAACACTGTTCTCGGGCGTAACCAAGAATCCAATGAAATTGACTCAATATGTTACGGTAACGATTATGTTTCTGGTTCTGCTTTAGCCAATCTGTTCAACAATTTTTTTCATTAACCAATTCACAAGTAATGCAGTACAACAACACAAAAGTATACACAGACCTTGCACAAGCCCGAACACCATATTTTTTTACCCAACAGACGCTCAAGAGGTAGCTTCCGCAATTATAAACCTTAAAAACAGTAGCGTTTGCGACGTAGACAACCTGCAACTAGGACCACTAACGTATGTAGTGCACGAGATAGCGCGTCCATTAACGCACATTTTTAATCTTATCCTCTCCACTGGTGTATTTCCAAAAAACATGCAGATTGCAAAAGTAACTTTGATTTTTAAGGGCGGTGACAGAAATGTATTGAAGAACTATAGACCCATATCGATTTTACCCGTTTTTTCCAAAGCGATAGAAAAGCTCTTGTATATAAGATTGTCTAACTATTTTTTCTAAGCAATCATTACTACACAATTTTCAGCATAGATTTCGTCAGCATTGTTCGACAGAAACCGCGCTGCTAAAGCAAAAGGAAATAATCTTAAAAAATTTTTCAGACCATAATTTAACACTGGCAGTATACGTTGATTTATCGAAAGCCTTTGATTCACTACAGCATGAAATACTACTTGATAAATTGCAGTCATACGGTGTACACGGCATTGCGTATGACCTCCTAGCTTCTTACTTAAGGCATCATAAGCAGTACGTATCAATAGGAACATCCTCTTCAGATATTAGATGCATAAAGATGGGAGTACCCCAGGGCAGTATATTGGGGCCACTTTTATTTTGTGTTTTTGTTAACGACCTACACTCCTTTACCTTAAATCCACATGTAACATCAATTTGCTATGCTGATGACACTACATTATTAATCACTGGTAAAACAACTGACGATATACAAAAGATATCTGATGAAACAGTGCTGCTGTTACTGGAATGGACAAAGTGAAATTCCTTACTTATTAATACCGCAAAAACAAAAGAAATACTCTTCAGACCAAGAAATAAGGTTATAAGCTTGCCGCTGATTACACTTGGTCACAATGTAATTGAAATAGTAGAATGCATGAAAGTGCTGGGCGTATATTTCTCAAGTACTTTAACCTGCGATGACTATATCCGAGAAGCTCATAAAAAATTGTGCAAAACTGCGGGTATGCTAAACAAATGTAGACATATCATTCCTCAACGTATAAAACTACTACTATGTAACTCGTTAGCCCTTTCTCAGTTATCCTACGCCCACCTAGTATGGGGCACAACAACAAAAACGAATCTAAACCGACTGTTCCTACTTCAAAAGAAGTTTATGCGAATAATTGCAAACGTCCCATATGATTTTCACACGCAGCTACTCTTTAAACAATTTAATGTTATAAATGTCCATGATTTTTATAATTATCGTTTACTCCAGACATACTGCTCGGCCACAAAAAAGAACAACTCTTTTTACAGCGAAATTTCAGAGTTAATGAAAATATTGCCGTATACATTACGCGTCACCACAATATTTGGCACATACCTACTCCTCAAAACAACTACGCGAAACAATGAATCGCTTTTACTCTTCCAGCTCTGCTCAATAATCTTGCCAACAAATCTGTAGATGTGTCACAGTTGTCTAAAAAAGCAATGCGAGATCAGTTCCTGTGAATTATGATGTATTTATTTATCTATTTTTATATATTTTGCTCATAAATGTGAAGCTCTCTTTTGTATTTTGCAAAATGCTTATGTTCCGTTGTGCAATCATTGTCCGTGCATCTGTATGAAAGCAGTCATTTGTATGAAAATTGTTTAATAACTGCTGCTGCTGCTGTGTAAAGGGGCAGCCACCTCGTCAAGCTACTAATCTCAGTAGCTTTTTGTGGCTACTCCTTCCTTGTGTATTTGTTCAAGGAGAATAAAAATTCAATTCAATTCAACTGTTTTTATGGGCACAGCATTGAAGCTGCAATTGAGGTAATGCCTAACACCACATGAAATACAAAGCACAATAAACACAGAGAAACCAAAACAACTGCACACACTTCTCAGCGAAATAGACACAACACCTGCTTTGTTGCATCTGAGCTGAAACGGGTGAATCCCAAACTCTGTGTCACATTACATCTGAAAGAATTAGCTGCTACGAGAACCAATGAGATTAATCTGGCGCGCTATGCATGCATGTTTAGCCTAATGGGTAAAGAATTGGGCTGCTGCACTAAGGACACAGATTAACGACCCACCATCAGGCACATTACTAACTATTATTGAGCCTATCTGACTGGATGTACGAAGAAGCCAGGAGACAGCTTATGATAATGCTTTGCATAAGAGACAACGAAGCTGAACCCACGTTTTCTGCCTTGTGCTTGCAATGCTCTACCAAGTGAGCTGCAACGGCAGTTGTCCCAATGTCAATTTTCTTGGGTAGCTGCGCATATGTACTAAGCATAGCTCTGGGAGTGCTAGGCAGCAGCACTCACAGTTATGATGGCAAATGTGTAGTATCCTTTAGAACACCTGCATTACAAAGCACATGATCTTAGAAGCTGGCAACTGGCTAATAAACACTCATTTACTACCATGAGGCCCCAAGACAGCTGAAATCAGGACGTTTGTATCTTATGAGCGAGAAAAATCAGGGGAATCATGCAGCTCAATTTTTTGTTTATAACAAGCATGTGATGGCAACAGACAATGAAGCAACAGTGACTTTATAGAAAAATGGGTTAGAGCTGACGACAATCATTAGCAGCTCACACTATAATGCTTTCACTACAATTTATTGTCTCAAGACATCTGGCAGCAAATCCTCTGGATTCTTCTTCTACTATGTCTTTTGCAACTGAAATTTAAATGTGTGTAATACGTCATGGCAACTTAGAACACTTCAATGGTTAAGCATCTCCATACCTTAAATTTGTGGACCAGCTTTGTCACCTTTCTAGAACAATAACTCTCTGGTGTCATACATCACTCAAACCAACTAATTCTCACTCAAACCGCTACTAATTAAATCTACCTTAGATGAGCAGTACCTGCGTTAGACGCAGCAGCATACCCTTTTAGCAAATGAATATACATACCACGCTCAGACTGAGCAAACCAACAGCAACCAGTACTTGTGTCCATTTGTCTTCAACGAGGCAGAGACAGGCCAGGTCTCAATAAACACAACAAATATAAGGTGCAGGCAAAGGAAATAAGCAGAAGCTGTAAAGACAGCAGCAAAGTGAAACAAATTAGACAAGGTTGCACACAATCAGCGATCTGGGCCGAGGACAATTCACAACGTTACTGCCACAATTAGAAGCAAATGCTCCTCATGCAACAAGAAAAAACACGTTTTAGCTGTAAACAGCACGACTGCGCAGAGTTGGTTGATACTCTAAAAACAGCACAGACAACAATTAAAGCAGACACATTACTTGTGTCATCTGTCTTCTTGCTGTTTTTACAATATCGGTCACGGTTGCAGAGCTACGCACATGATCTATGAACGAAAGCAACGGACGTGCATATAAAGCTTGGTGAGCCGATTCATACTAATATATGTTTAATTTTGAAAGTTCTCGTAAAAGCGATAGAAGCAGCAGCAGTAAAGTAGGTTCGTTTACCAGCTCGCTCCTAACGTACGCATTGTATAATTTAACTCCACGGCTCACAAAGGAGCTACTAAGAAGCTTCAAGTGAAGGAAATACGCCTTAATTATCTCACGTACTGCAACGAATGAAAGCCTCTGACGCCCATACCGCGGTCAGCAGTGAGAAAGGTAATTAAATGCAGCCATGCGCTGCATGGGTAAATAAGAAGGGCATAGCGTAGTCATCCTATAGAGATGGAGAAAAATAGACTTAAGAACGCGATAAACATCACAGGACGACATCCACGCTAGTTGAGTGCATGTATTTCTGGCGCGTGGAAGATGTCGCTGGTTTTTTTTTTTTTTTTTTGTTCTTTTTTTACATCGGTGCAACGCGTAGGAACTGCAGTGTTGAAGGCACGAACGAATAAATTATCCTGCGATCACTGCGGGACCTGCGACAACCGTTTCGTGTTCCTTCGAATTTCGAGATCACATCGACTACAGCTCGAATGCGCAACCGGTTTTTTACGTGTCAGCAAGGGAACGGGTAATCGCACGACACTTACCGTTGCTCCAAGTACGTCGCGGTAGCACCAGCAGCTGGGCAACAAATGTCATCAAGCCCTGGCCCACGGCAGTGTCTGCAACTTGAAGCTCCTAAGCATTCGCCAAAAACAAACCGCAGACAACATCCATACGTACGCGCGCGAACGAGACGCGAGCCATGCCGTCTGAGTTCGAGAGTAGTTATTTCATAAAAACAAAAACAAACAATAATGTGACGTCACATCTGGTAAAGCCAACTTGTCCTCCTTTCTCACCTTCTCTCAGCTAACGCATGCGCAGCGACCACGGAGCCCTCGGGGGCGATGTTCACGTCCTAGACCTAGCATTAGGGATTTTCGAGAAGGCGCGATGACGGCGCCGAGCGACGCCGTGGCGTGCGTGTTCGTCCTCGGCGTAATCGTTCTCTGGACCGCGCGTTGTTCAACATTGCTCATGTGATTGTGCGTGCGTTGCCTGTAGGTTCTGTGTTACTTCGCGGAAAGCCGCGAGTAGTGGCGGTGCGGCAGTGCGGCTTTGGCCTCGGTGAGCTCTGGCAGTACAGAATCTGCGTTGTGTGACCCGTGCTTTCTTGAGAACCCGGCGGTGGTGACAATTGAAATATCGAAGTGGCCTAGCGCCTCAGCAGCAGTTTTGCGCACGACCTACTGTATAAAGAGCGACCTGCGCATCCCGTGGTCGCCTACGGCAGCGTGCGGCAGAAGAAATACCACGTGATCATTGAGTAGGGACCAAGCGTGCCGGTAGAGGCCGCCAGTGCTCACCCTCACAGCAACGCCCGAAACGCTCCGGCCCTGCCTTCAGGACTACGGCGATGACGGTAAAAATTCGCAGAGGTGCTGCAGTAAACTCGGCATTTCACATTATTCACAGGGTGCGGCGAGAAAAATGCGCGTCGATACATGCGATACATGCCCCAGATATTTGGTATCTTCGCTGTGCAGTGCAATGAAATTTGAAACCACTTTGAAGGCGCGGCCGCGCGGCTGCTAGGATTGAAATAGTGTAATCCCTTAGAGCTTTCTTTTTTTCCCTCATTGTTTGCTAAAATGTTGGTTAGTGCTGTGGTACCACGCTACCCGAGGCGTGAGCGCACCCGCACTTCATTTCTCCCGTAGGTTTCGCTAGTACCGAGCCGGACGCAATGAACGCACTAGGTACCGCTTTGCAGGGCCCACGCGTTCCTTTGCTGCATTCGGCACGTTCAGTGAAGTGACGTACCGTTGAGAGCGCGGCAGAACGTGAGTAGTTTTAATTGCAGTGCATGCCACAATCGTAAAAATGTGCTGTTATTGACGTATTTATTTACGCCGCTTTACCAAATGATAACGAAAGTCTAGCTTAAAAAATTCCAAGGGCGCTTTATTGTGCCATCACACAGATAGTCACTACACTTTAAGCACTTTTCTGGAGTTGGGCTTTTGAAACGAAAAGCTTCACTACGCTAGTCAACACCGCGCTTCGCGCGAGCCGGCGTATGTCGGAATTGGCTCCGTAAGCGTGTTCGGAGTCGGCGCAGGTGGCCACTGCCGCGCGCTATGCGTCGTCGTTTGACGTTCGCCGCAAGCGCGTTGATCGCGGAGGCCGGCTATATAACCGCTTGCCAGAGAACAGGCGTGCGCATTCAACATGGACGGAGAAGAGAGTGATACTACCGATACAGAGAGCTGTGTTTATGGCTGTACAGAAATCGCAAGAAATGCCCAACAATGATGAATAAAGAAGATTAATAATCCTGCATAACTTATGGTATATATCATTGATAAGCAATTTGCATAACTACACAAGACACACGTATAGCATAACCATAAGCTTACCAAAGCATATCCATAAGTTTAACCGTAAGCATAACCATAGGCTAGATCATAAAGCATAACCATAAGCTAAACCGTAAGCATATCCATAACTTAAACCATAAGCATATCCATAAGTTCAACCGTAAGCATATCCATAGGCTAAATCATAAAGCATAACCATAAGCTAAACCGTAAGAATAACCATAGGCTAAATCAAAGCATAACTATAAGCTAAACCATAAGCATCACCGAACCTTTTCGCTTCGAGATATTCAGGCTTAACCTTAGCTAAGCCCCAGCCATTTTTTTTTGTTCAGGTTTCAACCATTGGTTCCTAATATCGGTCACGGGGAACTCATGAAACGAAATTCCTCTTGATGCTCGGTCGCTTGACTTTCACAACGGTATGCAGAAGTAAACCATCGTGCATGAAGAAGCCGCAAACGCGAAAGCCGGCGCCCACGGGGCTGAGAATCACAGTGTCACTGAAATAGAATCTGGTAATCAAGCTCTTGCGACACCAACAGATCACCAAGCACTCAGCTAATCGATTGTTTCCCGCGCGTGTGTTTGCGTCCATCCGTGCTCTCGCTGAAAATGCTTGCTGCCCGTGCGTGCGGCCGGCCACGGGGTTGGGGTAGGTGGCGGTAGTGACTCTAGGTGGGGGCATAGAGTTTCCTACAAAATTTGTAGGAAACTCTATGGGTGGGGGTGAGCACTAGCGCCACTGTTCGCGGCGGCGGTTTGGAAAACTAAAAAAAAACCACACAAGCAAAAGCAAATCCGCGGCGCTGGCGCGGAGCCGAAGGCGCAGGTCGCGCCTTATACAGTAGGTCGTGGTTCTGCGAACCGCAATGTGGCGTCGCCGTGTCCGACTTCGCTTGACGGACATCGAGGGATGTGCTGCTCGCTGCAAGTAATGTAAATGCAACTGCGTCGACCGCCCACTGTTCAGCGCTGAATGCGTGTTTGGTGTGCTGTGCTTGAAACGAGTGGTGCAGACGTGCAGCGGGGGTGGCGGAGGAGCATAGTGGCTTAGGGGCTCCGTTTGCGCGTTCACAGACATGTGCTCCCATCTTGGTCTCATTAGCGGCTGTCGCGAGATTGTGGTGTGCTAGCTCCTTGCCTAGTATAAAGTTTGCCACGCTAACGCACAGCATGTTCACGTTTTTCCGAGCTATATGTCGTTTGCATGACGGCCGAGTTGAAAACGAGGCATATGTCTGTGTTCTTTGCGTTTGTGTGTTGTAAATTACTTTCTATTGTGGAAGTTCTTGGAGTTTTATTACGCAAGGAGTGCCAACGTAAACATAAACAGATATGGGTGTCTGAAATTCTGAATTACCCATAATACCCTTTACGACTGATAAGTGAGCTACACGGCCTGTGTGAATCAGCTACCATATGTTGCGACGCTCATCCGTGTGGTAGACTGATGCATGATGCGCGTTTATTTCTGTACTGTTGTAAAAACCATTTGTTTATTCACTCAATACAAATGTACGGCTTCTTCGCCGCAGTACATTTTCGTTACGCGGTGAAGCATACTAAAAGTGGGAGGGGGTCGCTATCAGCCAGCATAGTATGCCCACTTAGGCGACCTGAGAGTCGGCGGGTGCGCGAGTGTATAATTAAAGAACTCACATTATGTCCAGTGACAGTGGCCCCTTTTCACTTTTAGTATGCTTCACCGCAGTACACTGCTTAGGCTTCACCGCGAAATATTAGTGTATTGCGAGAAAGATAACCGTAAAAAGCCTAATCATGCAACGCTTCTTTCGTAGCTTGCTACACCGCAATACAGGGGTGTAAATAAGCATCGTGCAGTAAAGCATACTAAGAGTGGAAAGGGCACGTAGGCTTACACTGTGCTCATTATTTTCAATTGTGACATAATTTGCAAGTGCATCTATGCTCGTGGTAAGCTTCATTGACAATTCTTTGTACATTACAAATTCACATTGCAGAGAAGCTTACTAAAGCACATTTGCCATTATGGTACGTCCTATTCACCTTCAATGCAGGAGCACAATGCGGATTCTTGCCCCTGCTTTTGGCTGGACTGCACATGCTCTTTGAGAATTTATTCATTGTTCATAAGTGCACTGGTAGTTTACTCTAAACTGGAGGGCTCAAGTTGATATCAAAGCACAATTTTTATTAAGGGGACAAGATGATACCGAGATGGTTGCAGCACAACTTTTCTTTTTCTTCCAGGCGCCTTTTCTACTTGAAGCTTCCATTGCAGTGTTTCGAGTCTCTTTGAACCAGCACATAGTGTATATAAAAATTGGACACTGATTGGGAACATCACCTAAGTTCATGCCTATGTATACAAAAAGATGTGGCACGACCAGACAAAATAAAAGAAGGGGGTGGGCTGCAGCAATACTAAGTGTTAAATGGTGCCTTATCATTTCCCTTGAGTTTTCTGTTTTGTGCTTTTTGTTATAGATCCTCCACAGTAACCACACGAGTACCGAACTTGAGCTTGTTGGTTTCAGATCTCATGGTTGTTACTAACAGAACAGTGTGATAAACGAAAATGGGCTTGGAGGCATCCGTTCACCTTGCTTGCCTCATGGTGCTGCTTCATAAGCACCGTGAGCATCGAGGCCAACTAGGAAGGGAGGTTTGTTGCAATTGCTTCTGAACTGTATTGCCACCAAACAGTGCTCTCAATGACAACTTTTGGACAGCAGAATGCTTGCACCCAGCAAAGTCTAAGAAGGAAGCATTCAGGATGTGCGAAGTGGGTCTTTTCAAGCTGGCATCATCGCTGAAGGGGTTTTGCCTGTCTGCCCTCATTATGGATACACAAAGATGATTTCCTCTTTGAGAGGGATTGTTTCAGCGGTCGCTACATGGCAACAATGCTGGGTGTATAGTAGCTTGTCTTTGCTCACTGTCAATAATATGTTCCTTTTTCCAGTGCCCCTGTGGAAATGCCTACTTTTTGGACACAAAGTGCTCTCCATGCATGCATGCATTTTTAGCTTGTAAAGACATCTATTACCCCTTGCCTCAAGCTTGTCCTTGCTGATGTCACCCAAGAAGGTATTGGGGAGTATGGCAATGTACACTTACAAAACACTGTTGATACCAGTGAAACCAAATTAATGGAGCTGCTGTTCTTTTTTTGTCCACTCCATCCTGGTTAGTTACAATGAGCAATGTCCGAACAGAAGGCATATGTAGTTGGTTGTGCATATAACCACACGCGGTGAATCGTGCGCGCCTGGCTGCGCGTCACGCGTCTGCGAGGCCGTACGCGCCTGTCCTACGCGTCTAGAGAGGGCAGACGTGCAGGAAACGCGCGCGTCAAGGAGGTCTTGATCTTGGGCGTCATTTTGAGCGTACGCGACGGAAGTGGCAGCTTGTGCACCGACGTCACGTGGGCCGCATGTACACTTCCGGCGGTTCGGAAAGGTTGAAGTTTCAGAATCGTGCGGAGACGCCGGGAGTCGCTGCTGGTTTCGTGTCGATAGAGCACAGAGGCTATGGAGGCGATCAACAACGAAGCGCTGATCGCCTGCGTTGAGGCTCGACCTGCGCTTTGGTAGCAGGCGAAACACAAGCGCCACTAGAACAAGCACTTGACAAGGTGGTCGTGCATCGTCATGCCCAACGCTGCCGAACAGGTGAGTGCTCGGAATTTTATACGGGCGTCATAGCGGAGCAGTTCCAATCGCGATCGAGCCCGATCGGGGTCGGATTTTGTGATCACGATTGCCTGTACCGCGCAATCTGCGTAGAACCGATCGTGATCGAGAAATTTGATCGCGCTCGATCGCCATCGAAAGCCTAGCTGTGTGGCACTGGTATAAGCTGCCTCTCTCATCAGCCGACTCGCAGATGTCGAAAACGCGTTTCATATGTGCAGATGACGTTATCACAGCGCTGCAGAAGTGATGGAAGTCCCTGGGGAATAGATTTCGGCGCCTGGGAAGACGTTTCAGAAAGAAAAGAGCCGCGCCGTGCCAGTCGGCGTTCACGACGACGTCATCGGGCTGTTTTTCGACCAGATGATGTTTCTGCGCTACACAATGGAGTGTAGACCGTAAGTTTCCATCTTAGCCGGCGTGTTAAAAATGAAACACGGGATTTTAGTGATTTCCCTTTACCATGTTGACCGGCGATGTCGTATGTTTGTATTATAGCTGGCAATGCAGCGCACTTATGGGAATCGACTCAAAATTGTATTTACACAAGCACGTCGACGCACAGTATGCATTATATTCAGCTTTGTCTAATTGGCGATAAAATTTTTGTGCTGCATCGCCGCTCCGATTATCGCATATTTCGTTAAATGTGATCCGTAAGGGGACATACAAGCAGTACAAGAATAGCTTTGTATATTTATTTATTTAGGTACCCACAAAGCCAGTTTGGCTTTGCAGTGGGAAGCAGAGAAAGCAGAAATACAGGTACAAAGAACAAGTAAAATAGCACTTAAAAACCTAACAATAAAGCATAAGACAGAAGTACAGAGAATATCACATACAAGTTAGCAGGATGAATAAAAAGAAAAGGGCTTGCATGATGCACACACAAAAACAAAACACGAAACATGCAAGTAGTTTCTTTTTTATTCTGTGCACTGATCCTAGAAGGCAGCGTGCAAGTCAATGGCCAGTATTTAACTGAGTATTGAATGTTGCTATATTCACGTGTACCTTGGGCACTTCAATACACAGTTTTAATTTTGCATTTTGTTGCTTGCCAGCAGTGTGCAAATCGGTGCTTCATCACAGACCCTCAAATATTACCTAGCTTGCTTAGGGATTCATTCTGTGTCATCATGCTGTAGGAATAAATGCGCCATAGTACTGACATTGTCAGCTGTGTAATTGATAATTCTTTTTGTGTCTGCTCAGCAGTGTCCTTGCCTAATTATCAGCCTGCGGTTATTCTGCAGATCCCAGGTGCTGCGGTCACTGGTTTAAGCGAAGCTTTCACGATGTTTGTGGAGAACGCTGTTCCTGCTTAGCAAAATTTCCAAGGAAGGACTAGATGATCCAGTTTAACACATTCGCACTGTGCAAAAAATGATTATTGAAATTTTACATGCCAAAACCACGATCTAGTTAATTATTTTAATTGGTATTTGCATTACGTCCAGTACTGGTCACTCGTGCAGCACAGTAAGCTGGGATGACAATGGTTCAACGACTACATTAATATCAGTATGAGGCGAGCTATTTGGCAAGACAGTAGGAGCAGCGGTAGGAAAGTCCAGAGAAGAGGCAAAAAAAGCTTGGCTGTAAGAAACTTTCTGCAAGGGTTTGCTCGCTAAGGTCGGCTTTGCTGGGCCAAAACACCCTTTACAAGGCAGATGGCAAGAAGACAAACATTATTAGACGTAACTTCCTAAATACAAACAACAAATGCACTGACTACTACGTACACAGCTTCACACTGTGTTTAGACGTACATTCAGTTAAGAAAAACAGTTTAGAATGAGATGAAGTTTACAAACAAGTGAAAGGAAAACAAAGTTACAAGCCAAGAACGTTTCAAGTAGAAAAACTAGAACAGGAGAGAGCCTTATGCTAAAGCAAGACCTAACAGTACTACTACTCTATGTTTAGAAAGTGCAAGCACAGGTCTTTCAACATGACATTTATTAAGTGGTTTTACTGAGTAAATGTAGTGGAATGCTTCCTGCTAATTATTTCAAAACTGAAACATTCCAAATATCATAAACTGTTCTGAGTAGAAGTAATCACTAGGCTTTAGGCATGCAGATCTCGTAAGAACTGCTTAAATGCATCACAAGCAAAAACAGAAAAAGATACAAAAGCTATACTTACGCGCATGCAGAAACTGTTCATTCTGGTTGTGCAGGCAAGCCACTTTTGTCCCTACAAAACTGATTCAGAGCTTCAGTCTACTCTAATAAAATCACACACTAAAACAAATGTGGACGGATTTGAGCTTTCATATATTTTTGCATCCAGACTGGCAGATTATTTACACATTGACAGTATGTGCAAACCTTATTACGCTCACATGCAGGATGTCCGCCAACCTTCCACCAGTGCCCCCATCGATTGAGGAGAGAAGTGCTGCAGACATCTTCACAGAAAATGTGCCAGTTTTCCGATCTGGCAACACTTGAAGTGCCATCACCGTCAAGTGAAGAGTCACAAGCGCCAGCATCGACTCTGTCTTAGGCGTCGCATGAGTCTGTGGAGTCTCAGGACATTTTGGAATCTCTTGAATCACCGATGTTTCAAAAAGTTCTGGTTCCTGAGGATTCTGAGGCACACCACAGCAGTCCGCAGTCAGAAGCATCGCTGGCTTCAGCAGGCAGTCGTAGGCTGGATACGTTAGGAAGCATTGCTTCTGAAGCAAAGTCAAGGGGGAGGAAAAAGAAAGATTACAGTCAGTTAATATTGGAGGAATTAGGCAATGTTTCAAGTGCAATCAAAAGACGCAAACCACAGGACGACCTTGAACTTGATATGCATCTCGACTTGAAAATTAAATTGATGCATGTAGGAGAGTAATTCAAAGATTTATGTTTTTTAATGTATACTTTTTGTATAATAAAGCCGAGACAATGAAACAAAAGGAAATCATTGATGAATTTAATTACTTTATATCGAAATGGAAAAATAAGGAGGAAAATGAAAGTATATGAAAAGGTAGCTTCCCACTAATGGGAGACGAACCCACAACCTTTGAATTAAGCTTGCATTGCTTTACCAGTAGAGCTGCAGCAATGGCTATCCCTCTGCAAACTTTCTTGGGCCTGTATGTGCATGTACTATATCTAACCCTGGTAGTGTTAGCCAGTGCTACTCGTGCAAGAACACTCCAAGAGCCTAACCTAGTACACATAAACATTCTATGAAATTGATGGTGGAATAGCCTCCAGCTCAATTGGTTTTGGTTTTAGCTCCCACCAATGGCAAGTTATATTTTGTCCACTTTCATTTCCCTTCTCCTTCTGATGTTGACATTACAAATAAAATGACAGTTATTTTCCTTTACGCTTTATATACGTTTCCTTGTCTGTTGTTATGTCAAAGCCCCTCAGCTCTTCTTTCTTGTTCATTTTACATTGTGTTGTATCCATATTTTTGTGCGGTATTCAAGAATTTCATAAAGTTGATATCTGTGGGCCTGGTTGGCTGGCCACAGATATCTGCTGTAGAGATGCGTGAACATGTTTTAGCAACACACCTACGATAAAGAAGCACTGACTTGCAACTAAAGGTTTGTTGTTGCAAGACAGATGTCTATTGATTTCATCTGTGTTTACTCATTCAGCCTGTCTTGCAGCAATGAACCTTTTTTGAGTTCACCACCTGTGCATGTAGAGTTTGTGCATGCATCTAGAGATGCCTGTACATGCCTGTAAATAAAAAAATGTAATGAACCTTCAACCAGACCCCATTGAAAATTTCGGTTATATGCTGCAAGTTGTAAAGCCTGTCGGGGCGTTCTAGCAGCGCAAGCATTTTTCAAATTGTTTTATTATTATTAGAAGAGGTAGCAGAAAGGGAAAAGTCTTGCCACCACATAGCCAGGAGGCGAGGTTCACTGCCAACATAGACAACTTCTACCTCTCCCACAACTATCATCCACAAGCCACATTCCTTGCATTTTTTTTCTTTGTGTTCTGTGGCTCAGTTCCAGAGTTGGTTTTGCATGTTCTGCATTGGATGTTTGGCCAAAGTCTTTGTACGTAATCAGTGACATTGAAGGCAGTGTGTAAATGAGACATCTATACGTATGACCCTGCTTCTCTGGCAGGAAGCAGGGCTACCTGACGGGAGCCGTGAACAGCATGTGAGCTTTAAAAAATTTCTTAAGCTGAAAAAAATGTAAGAAATTTCTGCGGCTGTCGTGCTGTTCTGCAGTTGTTTAATACTTTGCAGGCACGATCGCCACTATATGACTAACACACCACTGCAGAGTCTAGCCGCCTCAATCCCCACACAGTAAGTCAAGGCAACGTCTTTTATGTTTTACCGGGATGCCAAGTAGCTTGAATGCAAGTTGAAAAAAAATGTGTACGCATGTCTCAATTGTTTGAATACTAATTATGATGACATGATTTTTCTTGACAATGATCTACATGGCTGTGGGGGCCCTTTTCGGGTGACATACGATCAAAATTCAATTGCGTAGGTTAGCTACCACCTCTGTTTAATACTACATGTGCAAGCATACCTCAGTGCATGTTTTACAGGTTGCGCAAGGTCAAAAGCACTGAGGTAGCTTTTGTGCGATGCCAGTCGATGGCAGTTTTTTTTAGAGTTAGCCGTAACTGTTACACTGGTGATGCAGTAAGTGGAAACTTTCAGTCTCCGTGACCATACAATCATTTTTCTTTTATTTCTTTTCACGCGCATTGTCAGTACCATCATTACTATTTCTCGTTTTGTATCAGCATTTCATGTCCCATTTTTTTATTTGTTTGTGAGTTAATAAATAGTTGTGTATAATTCTGTATTCTGTGATTATTATATTATTATTATTATGTATTAGTATTTTTTATGCACGCTCATTGTCAGTCGTTTCCTTCTTTTGTTTTGCTTCAATATTTTGTGACTCCTTCCTGATTTGGCTTCCAAAAGGCGGCGGGCAGTAATATGTAAATAAAATAAAATAAATGATACATTAAATGACAAAGAAACGGTGTTCTGTATTCCTCCAATCGCACATTATTCCTCTAGGGGCAACTGTCCTTTACCAACCTCAATGCTACAGCAAGTCGTTCATCAGACTCCAGGGGTTTCTCGAATGTGGTGCTGCCGTGTGAGGTCCTGTGCTAAAAAGCTCAATAGCTTGTCCAAGAGCTGCGGCGCCTTGCGAAAGAACTTGTTGAAAAATCCGTGGTCATCCTGACGTATCCGTTGCATCTGTAAAAAATGGTGCGTTATTGCCTGGCAGCAAGACCATGCCCTGCCCACATACACGCGCAGGTATCGGGAGCTGTACACTTTTCACTGACGCACACGTATAGCCACTAGCCATCATTAATTTTACCCCCTGCTTTGTTTATGTGCTTGAATACAAACAGTGGTTCGGCAAAACAGGAGAGCCAGTCAACGGTATATTAAAATCGTGCGGCCACTGCCAAGAAACTTCCGAAATTAGTCGCACAGAATTTTAACCTGCCCCCCAGGTCACAATTTAATTACGCTACACTTCATATTCTACAGTCACACTTTTGAGAGACAGAAAATATAGGAAATCGTATCTCCTCCACAAGCTTCATATAAGACAACCAACACGTGTAAAAAGGTGTTCTTGAATCTATGTGCTATACTAATGGCACAAATATAACTAGCAGTCCTTAGCTTTTTGTACAGGTGTGCTAATACCGAAAAGTAGGTTTAGAATCGAATCAAATGAAGAAAAAATAATCTGGATATCAAATAAACTATCGAATAGCAGAAAATGTATTACAAATCTTAATCCTTACAAATTTTGTGCAAGAAAAGAGGGTGCTACACAAGCTCTGTGTAAACAGTATGGTCTGCTGTTAATAATGAAGGGAGCTCCAAATTAGTATTACAGATTGTCTGTTAAATAGAATCAAGCGCTTCTTCCCCTCTGAAGCTGAACAGTTAATGACCGTATGTCCTACGGCATACACGGGTTAGACTGACGGCGGTTGAAACGTCGTGAGGTGTCGTCACCACGTATCCAATATACTATCTGTATGCTTCCGGCGGCTAATCAGCCCGATCTTCGCCCATGCTTTCGCGCTTTCTGAACTACACCCTGCTCTTGTCGTTCCCCCTGTGCGCGTACGTCACGTTATCGTTTCGATCGGTGCTGTCAACCTGGACGAACTTTGCACCGACGACGCGATGCTGTTCTGCGAATTGGGCGTTCGCGCGCTGCGAGTACGATCACCGCATTACTACTTTAACCCTTTCGCTTATGCGCGCACTTAAAAACGCTGATAAGTAATTGCTGTCCTAACGAAGATATGTCCCCATGTCCAAACACTGGCTCCTAGTTCTACCACTGTAGATCATCGAAAGGAAAGAAGTTACTCACAGCGGTAAAGTCCTTCTTCTTTACGCAGTTGAAAGACTGGCCGGACCCACCAACGTCGCCGCAGAGGCCGCAGACGCTTTCTGCGCTCCCGCCACATTTGCAAAAGCAGCAGCAGCAAAAGCTTCTTTCTCATGTGGTACATTGCGGGGAGAGAACGCTACGCGTAGCGAGACGCGTATCCCGGGCTGCGTGTGGTTGGGCCTTAAGACTTGTTGGTATGTTATGACCTTAGCACATTGATTATATGTAAAAACCTTCTGATGTGTTGATGACTTTCTTCTCTTTATCACTTTGCCTGATGGAGCCAGCACTTGGTCAATTAGATGTTCAACAGGCTTCCCACTAGTTTCCCCAGCGTCTCCTTTACCAGGGTGCTGCTCATAGGTATCTGTTTTCTTGACCTTGCACTGTACTTCAACCATGGCCACACTTGCTGAACCTATAGTATGCGATCAGAAAAGTGCTATACATCACGTTCCTCCAAACTTACGACATGTGCTACAAGGCCTCGAGGAACACCCTCATTAATTTCCGGCCTTATCATACTGTATGAAATTCGCATGACAAGTGCGACAATTAACATCTGCTGGTTTTTCAGTGCTATGCCTGTCCAGCTCGCTGAAAGCTATCCTGAGTGTTTCAAAAGCAAGACTGCTGCCGGACAAGAAGTGCATAAAGCAAGGGTAGCTATAACCATATATGTCGCACAAAATCAAGAAGGGCATTGAGTGTACAGGCGGTTTAATTCTTGTCCAACAAGCTTGGTTCTCCCTTTGCAAGTGAGTAAACCCAACTTGCCCGAAAGACATGGCTTGTGACAAACTATGTGCCAGATTCTATGTCCCCTGCAAAGCTGAAGATGTGTAGAAGATCCTGACGCCCGCAGTGGCTTCTACACTGGGCAAACAGGCCAGTATAAGAATGACTGCCTTTACTAATATGCTAATAACATGAAAACGGGCAGCAATGTGGCTATTCATTGGGCCCAACTGCAGGTGCAAGCCACTCTTCCACCAGATGTGCGTTGTTCACAAGAACTGGAGCTATGCAAATGCAGATAAAAACAATGATGTTTGAAAGTAGTAGAGTTGAACTATATTCTGCACAAGCAGTGCTACTTGCAGCGCTGGTACCTTATAGCTACAATTCATGGCTGCCCCACCATGTAAAGGCACTATTCTTGAATTATTAACTTCTATTTATATTTATGGTGGCCATATATTACAAGTACATATCATCCACATTGTGTGCAATATAGTTAAATGATGTAACTCTGATAGCCATTCCTAATCTGAGATGCAACAAAAGAACTATTATATGCAACAAATTGTAAATGAAAAAGACAACCCGTGCACAGGATGTGACAGACTTCCTTTTATTGAACAAAAGTCATATGTGTCGCATGTCACCAGCAGTGGGTAGCAAACTTGCAAGCTTGGGTGACAGAGGCAAAACTTAGCGAAATGCTACACTCATACTCAAATGTAAAAAGGCCTATGACACAAAAAACGACATTGTACTGAATGAAAGGGCAAGACTCCATCCAAGAACACATTATGGCACCACGTAATTGACATTGTGTAAAAGATGTTAACATGCCTCCCCATAAATAAAGAAACACTGAAAACATGCCTTAAAAGGCAATGTGCAGAGTCTCAAAGCAAGAAAAAACAACCCAAGAAAGGTTTCGCTAAGTCTTTCAATGATTAAAATTGTCAAACTGTCTTGTCACTTCTTAATGAATCTGCACAGCTGAAAAGGATGGAAAGAAAGCCCAATAGCAGGGCCACAGAAAATGTCACCAAATAAATAAACCTTGCTTACCAAGGATACCTCTCGTTTATTTGTCTGACTGCACAATAATCGTGTAAGCTTTTCTTGTTTAGAATGGTTTAGCAGATAGGAAAAAAAATGGCCATAAGAGCACCAGGTGTATGCATTGTCGATGCACAAAAAGCCACTGATTTCTTACTTTTATTTTTCTTCTCTACTACTCTTCACGAATATTTAACTGCCTTAATAGCACTGCTAACATCCTACTGCAAAACAGAAAATTGGGTAAGTTGTGACAAAGAAAATTGCAGTTTCACTCGTAATGTGAAACAATGATGCAGTAGCTGGTGAAATATGCACAGGAAGCTTGCTTCATGCTGTGTTTGTTGAAGTGAACACTTGCGAATGCAAGTCAGTAATCTCCTTTAAAGAAGCAAATTAAGTTCGAGTCGTATTTATTTGTGGGAGTTGTGCCTCCCAGTGTTGAAGTGGAAAGACTCGACTTTCTCCCTCCTCTTTCATATCTAGACATGGTCACTAGTCTCCACCAAAACAACCCTTTAGCTTCTTACTGCTGAATTCATTTGGTTTTCTCAAATCTATATCTGAGTTACCCATTGCTAGGTCTCGCGCTCTGCCCCATCAACCAGCCCCATTCAGTAAATCTGAGAAGCTAAGCACTAGAAGATTAATGAAGCAGATGCATCCAATCACTGTCATTACATGTAATAAGAAAATTTAACAGGACTGCCTTCACAAGTGGGGAAAGTGATGAGTAAGAACTTGAAGGCGTGGACGCCAGCTCTATATACAGTACGCAGACATTGAACAGGTGTTGGCCAATCATGGCACCTGTTGGCTAGATCGCACTCTCGAGGATCAGTATTCGCCACGACTGTACCTTCAGCAGAGTGGCTGAAATGTAGAATTGTGGACTGCCAATCTGTTGATCATAGTGCTACGGGATAGTATCTCCAATGACGAAGAGCCGAGCAGTAAGAAGACGACGACGACGATTGGAAGCTAGCGCGGGCTGTTGCCTCTTGGCCAACTGCGGCGTATTGCCTTGTAAATATACTTGTAAATAGCTTTTCGTCGGTGTCTTCCTACGTAACGAAATGTTTGAATCCACACATCACAATGAGAAGTTTATCTGCAAATATTCTAGCAGTAAATGCGGGAATTAGAGTGACAACACCAGTAGACATCAGGACCAGGGGAGTTAGCCCATAGCAGCTATTAGTGTAAAAAAATGAAGACTGGCATAAGAAGAATCGAGATGTGCATGATACGTTCCTTTGTTCTGGTAGTGGTCCGCTACTTTGGTGCTACAGTTAATGATCTCGAATGAGTTCAAGGAGCAAAAATTTAGCCCAGAAAAAATATTACGCTTAACAGCTGTATCTAGTATCATTTTGCCTATGCCGCTTTATATAACCCTGTCCACACTGGTAGGAAGGGAAGCGTAGCAGAGGGCGGCAGAAAGTTAGGTGGGCGGATGAGATTAAGAAATTTGCAGGGACAACATGGCCACAATTAGTACATGACTGGGGTAGTTGGAGAAGTATGGAAGAGGCCTTTGCCCTGCAGTGGGCGTAACCAGGCTGGTGATGACGATGTCCACACTTACCAAAAGCAAATGAGTGGCATCCCGAAAAAAAAATTGAGCTTTTGATATTGCTTTGAAGAAAATTCATCTGTTTCGACCTAACAGTATGTATACATACTGCACATACCTGCATTCGGTATACCTTATCACCAACTGTTAAGTCACCTTCTTACCTCATCAGCGAATCACTCCTGCAACCAAGTGTGCTGGTTCGGGTTTTACCTGCATTTCCACTTGTGCAGTTGGTAAAAGTTTTTGGCTGTTAACTGTAACTTCACATTCAAACATTTGGCTGCATAAGAGGCTTTGGCAACACTAATGCATGGGCAGGCTTCACGAAAGGCCACCAGTACCTCCTCCTTATAGACTGTGCTCAACATCCTTCTTGGTTGGACTGTGACTAAGAACCCATATATCTTTCCTCCGAAGCGGCTGGCATTGGCGATGGTTTGATGCAGAAAGAGGCTATTGTGGCACATGTCAACCTTAGGCCAGAAACCAATCTGGCACAGGTGGAAATCATCTTGTCTTTCCCAGATGCTGGTTCAGCCTCGCGAGGCACATTCCTTCAGTCAATTTGCACACTGTCAATGTGAGTGAGACTGATCAAAGGTTGTCTATGGTGTCAGGTTTCTTGCCTGGTTTTGGTAGTGGCATCATGACCAAAGGTTTCCACCCTGTGGGGAATTCCAATATTCCAGATTTCATTGACTACAATAGTGCTTGCTTCCTCGTTTCGGCGAGATTCCTCAGCATCTGCAAAATGACTCCATCTTTGCCACTGTAAGTGTTGACATGCTCGAGAGTAACAACAGGTTCTGCCATCTTATATAGAGGCTTTCAATTCCTTCCTTGGCATGGGGTCATTAAGGTGCGTACAACTCAGGTGACGGTCAGTCACTGTGAGGTGGTCGGGGAAAGCATCTGCAGCTTGTTCCCCAAATGTCTCAGATGTGGACTGAAGATCGAGAAGCGTGTTTTCAATAGTATTACAGTATTTGGTTCATCCTGTTATAGCCGAGAATGTCTTACAGCTTACTGAGACCTATACGTTTAAATGACGTGCAGTGGTCTATCCACTGGTCCCTGGCAAGTTTCTTAGCATGACAACTTGCCTGCTCAGTCTTGTGCAGAACATTGATCAGGGTTTGTTGCGTGCAGCCACAATTTAATTATGCAGCTTGGCTTGCTCACCCCAAAGTTGCAGCAGGTGCTTGCCAGGGCTGGATGTTGCCCCAGTAAGCTCTAGTTCGCACGTCGCTCTTTGCAGTGTGTAAAGGATGCGTGTTAATAGCGATTCTTAAACAGCTTCACATTCTGCAGACTCAAGTGCATCACAGAAATGGTCCCAGCCTGAAACCCTGATTTTGTGAGTGCGGCACACTTTCACCCCTACATCAAGTATTATATCACATAATGGTCGCTGCCTCTTGGGGCAGAGTCACACTGACACTCTGGATGAAGGACCCACTTGCCCATGCTAGGTAAGTGTACTGCCCTTCTGGCTTGAATGGAGGGTATGGCAGTTGGGATAGTTGGTGTCATTTGTTAATTCGAGGTCTGTGGTGCCTGCTTCGTCAAGGTGGCATCCTCTTGGCCGTATGTCTTTGCATCCCCAATGTGGGTGATGTGCATTGAGCTCACCTCGTCTGAGTATTACGTGCTTGTGAAAGCGAATTTGAAGCTGTCAAAGCCAAGTGAAGTCACCTTGGCTGCTGTGCCTGGTTTTGGGACAGAGGTAGACCAATGCCAAAATGGCTTCATTCCCCTACCTTAGCCTGCAGCACACCACCGCAACTTTCTGATGAGACATATGTTTATTCAAGCTGTTCCTTCCTTGCCCTAATTCAATAATAGCCAATTTTAGTAGCTGCAAATCAAGCTGACTTCAGAAGACTGGTGATTTTTTAGCCACTTCTAGCAGATTATTGCTTGTTTTTTTCTAGTTGGGCATGACATGCTTCGTGCTTAAAAAATGAACTGTTTAAAGAATTATTGGAGTAATATTAGGACAGGCAACCCTGAGTGAGTCATCACTGCTTTTATCGCAAAATGTGGCAATGAGCTAGACAGATGCTGTCACGAAACCGTAAGTTGTACGAGTACAGAAGAAACGGAGTTCTGAAATTCAATGCCATATTTTTACAGCCTCTCTTTATACTGCGGACATTAGAGAGCTTTAGACTAGTGGACGCAAGCAGCATGCGTAAACAAGCACCATGTTTGGGTATTTCTGGCACCCATGTGGTTTGCATAACCAAGCAGCACACGAGTCACTTGTGTCCTCTTATGCAATACTATTATTTTAATTGTAAAGCAACCAATATTGCAGTAAGTCTGATCAACCTGCATCAATATGCTAGGAATTTTTAAGCACTTAAGGTGTGTTGGTTGAATGTTTAAAGCACTTCACCACACCCTTGGCCACTAGACTTGTACTTTCCAGTATTAGTTGCTAATCAACTCTTAAGGTGTTTACGTTGTTTTTCTGAGCTGTGAGATTAGTTTGACAGTCCTAATAGAATTGTCAAAGTGAAGGTGTGAGGTGTTGTATTTGCCATGTCATTCTAAAACTGTTGGATCTGACACTGGCAAAGCATTTGGCAACATTAATAAGCTTCACCTCGCTATATATATGTATTGCGATGGACAACGGCAAATCGGCGCTTACGAAATGATGGGTCGTAGTCGGCCCGCGTGAAGTGTGCATTCGGCCACGTCGGCTACAGGGGCCGGGCCTAAGTCGCTTGCCGATGATTGCTAGACGTAAGGCCAGTGTCAACCCCGATGCCGGACCCCATCGGATGCCGAGGTCGGGCCGATATTGAAACGGGGACTTTCTGCTGCTTATGTCTTGAACGGACTTTGTCAACCGCTGTGAAGACCATGGAAGATGGTTTTACTGTGTTCTTTAGCAAAAACAAGTTGCATTTAGCGAGTCTAGCTGATTTATCAGGTCAGCTATAGACACTGACTTTTCCACAACAAGGGTGCCCAGAGCATGAAAAAGCAGCTTTGACAGCAGTTATAAAGTTTATGTTTTCTTGAGGTTCCGGTTTTTTGTAAAAGGCATCAACAAAGAGAGGGAAGCGCGAAGGCAACGACAGAAGCTCATTATAAACTGCGTCACGTACTGATCTATCTCCTTAATGTATGTGTGCATTATCTCATCTAGTGCTGCCTTGTGCCTGCGTTTGACTGTTGTTGCGTTTGAATAAAATCTTTGTTACGCTTAAATGAAAGATGTGTTCTATAGATGTGATCTATCGCCTAAGAGACACGAAGGCGAACGCCTTGTAAAGCCTACTGTAATTCGCCTTAATTCACCCTAATCCTCCTTCATCCAATCACTAATCAATAAATAAATTTTCTAACCCTTAATCATCTCTTATACACGGCTGGACATGCCTTGGTTAGCTTCTGGCCTTCCTTGGATCGTGTGATATGTTTTGTACCTCACAACACGACCTTGAAACATGGAGATCTAAGGCATTTGCCTTATAAATTACGTTTTCTCTTCGCCAGCATAGAAACATGTGAGGTTTCCCGCCTTAAGCCGAGCTGAGCAAGCACAAGCTTTTCACGCAAGCGACAAGCGCTAAAGAAGCCTGCTGTAATGAAAACAAACCCTCATCAGTAATCAGCTGTCCACATTTGAACTGTGCTGCTGCTACGGCTTAATAAAAACAAAGCGCTGCAGCCCGCTTGCCGATGCTGTGGAAACACGGCGGGCTACGAAGATCGGATGGTGCCGCAGCACTCACCTAAAGCCGCTTGATAATTTGGCGTGCGTCTATTTGTCGTACAAAAATCCCTCACGTGACCTGATCCTAGGTACATAGGGACAGCATCCTTTAGGGATTTTTCAGAAGGCGCGATGCTGGCGCCGAGCGACGCCGTGGCGTGTTCGTCCTCGGCGTGATCGTTCTCTGGACCGCGCGTTGTTCAACATTGCTCATGTAATCGTGCGTGCGTTGCTTGTGTGTTGGTTGTAGGTTCTGTGTTACTTGGTGGAAAGCCGTGAGTAGTGGCGGTGCGGCAGTGCGGCTTTGGCCTCGGTGAGCTCTAGCAGTACAGAATCTGCGTTGTGTGACCCGTGCTTTCTTGAGAACCCGGCAGTGGTGACGATTGAAATATCGAAGTGGCCTAGCGCCTCGGCAGCGAAGTTCTGCGAACTGCGATGTGGCGTCGCCGTGTCCGACTTTGCTTAACGGACATCGAGGGATGCGCTGCTCGCTGCAAGTCATGTAAATGCAACTGCGTCGACCGCCCACTGTTCAGCGCTGAATGTGTGTTTGGTGTGCTGTGCTTGAAACGAGTGGTGCAGCCGTGCAGCGGCGGTGGCGGAGGAGCAGAGTGGCTTAGGGGCTCCGTTTGCGCGTTCACAGACATGTGCTCCCGTCTTGGTCTCATTAGCGGCTGTCGCGGGATTGTGGTGTGCTAGCTCCTTGCCTAGTATGAAGTTTACGACGCTAACACACAGCATGTTCACGTTGTTTCGCGCTATATGTCATTTGCATGACAGCCGAGTTGAAAACGAGACATATGTCTGTGTTCTTTGCGTTTGTGTGTTATAAATTACTTTCTATTGTGGAAGTTCTTGGAGTCTTATTACGCAAGGAGCGCGAACGTAAACATAAACACATATGTGTGTCTGAAATGTTGAATTACCCATAACACCCTTTACGACTGATAAGTGAGCTACACGGCCTGTGTGAATCAGCTACCGTATGTTGCGACGCTCTTCCGTGTGGTAGACTGATGCATGGTGCGCGTTTATTCTGTACTGCTGTAAAAACCATTTGTTTATTCACTCAATACAAATGTACGGCTTCTTCGCCGCAGCACCTTTTCGTTACGCGGTGAAGCATACTAAAAGTGGGAGGGGGCCGCTATCAGCCAGCATAGTATGTCCACTTAGGCGACCTGAGATGCGGCAGGTGCGTGAGTGTATAATTAAAGCACTCTTGTTATGTCCAGTGACAGTGGCCCCTTTTCACTTTTAATATGCTTCACCGCAGTACATTGCTTAGGCTTCACCGAGAAATATTAGTGCATATTGCGAGAAAGATAATCGTAAAAAGCCTAAATATGCAACGTTTCTTTTGTAGCTTGCTACACCGCAATACAGGGGTGTAAATAAACATCGTGCAGTAAAGCATACTAAGAGTGGAAAAGGCACATGGGTTTACACTGAGCTCATTATTTTCAATTGTGACATAATTTGCAAGTGCATCTGTGCTCGTGGTAAGCTTCATTGACAATTCTTTGTACATTACAAATTCATATTGCAGGGAAGCTTACTAAAGCACACTCGCCATTATGGTACGTGTTAATCACCTTCAATGCAGGAGCACAATGCCGATTCTTGCCCCTGCTTTTGGCTGGACTGCACATGATCTTTGAGAATTGATTCATTGTTCATAAGTGCACTGGTACTTTACTCTAAACTGGAGGGCTCAAGTTGATATGAAAGCACAATATTTATTAAGGGGACAAGATGTTGCCGAGATGGTTGTAGCACAGCTTTTCTTTTTTTTCTTCCAGGCGCCTTTTCTACTTGAAGCTTCCGTTGCAGTGTTTCGAGCCTCTTTGAACCAGCAAATAGTGTATATAAATATTGGACACTGATTGGGAACATCACCTAAGTTCATGCCTATCTATAGTAAAAAGATGTAGCACGACCAGACTAAATAAAAGAAGGGGGTGGGCTGCAGCAATACTTTAATTGGTGCCTTATCCTTTCTCTTGAGTTTTCTGTTTTTGTGCTTTTTATGGATCCTCCACAGTAAACACGCGAGTGCCGAACTTGAGCTTGTTGGTTTCAAGTCTCATGGTTGTTACTAACAGAACAGTGTGATAAACGAACAAGGGCTTGGAGGCATCCGTTCACCTTGCTTCCCTCATGTTGCTGCTTCATAAGCACCATGAGCATCCAGGCCAACTAGGGAGGTTTGTTGCAATCGCTTCTGAACTGTATTGGCACCAAACCAATAGCGCTCTCAATGACAGCTTTTGGACAGCAGAATGCTTGCACCCAGCAAAGTCATAAGAAGGAAGCATTCAGCATGTGCAAAGTGGGCTTTTGAAGCTGGCAGCATTATTGAAGGGGCTTTGCCCATCTGCCCTCTTTATGGATACACGATGATTTCCTCTTTAAAAGGGATTGTTTCAGAGGTCGTTACATGGCAACCGTGTTGGGTGTTTAGTAGCTTGTCTTTGCCCACTGTTAATAATCTGTTCCTTCTCCAGTGCCCCCTGTGAAGTGCCTACTTTTTGGACACGATGTGCTCTCCATGCATGCATGCATTTTTAGCTTGTAAAGACGTCTATTACCTCTTGCCTCAAGCTGGTCCTTGCTGATGCCACCCAAGAAGGCATTGGGGAGTATGGCAATGTACACTTACAAAACACTGTTGATACCAGTGAAACTAAATTAATGGAGCTGCTGTTCTTTTTTTGTCAACTCCATCCTGGTTAGTTACAATGAGCAATGTCCGAACAGAAGGCATATGTAGTTGGTCGTGCATAGCCTGCGCACTAAGACTTGTTGGCATGTTATGCTTGCCAACATTATGCTGTTATGTTATGTATGGCTTGTTGGGGCATGTTATGACCTTAGCACAGTGTTTATATTTATTTATTGATTGGTTTAACAATGTACTTACAGGCCTCGTATGAGGCATTGGGTAAGGGGGGCGTTACAATAGGATTAAAAGAGTATATAGAGCAGATAACAAAACATAATAGACGTACATTCTTAATTGACAGTGGAAAAATTTATACACATCTTATACAAGTATTAAAGCATTGTACAAAATAACAGAGTCCGGAATGTACATATTAAAAGACAAACGATACAGTTTTTTTTAATAAACAATGAAAAATAACGTTGCCACTCCAGTACAAATACTAAACAATACAAGAGTAATAAGCGAAATGAGCTCATAAACAAGAGAGCACAAAAAAAAAGCATCGCGCACTTTATTGAAGTTAGGCGGTGGAATATGAATTGATGAGCTGGCGGAATTTATCGGGATTAGGTTTCGAGACGATGAAATCGGGAAGAGCGTTCCACAATCGAAGGGCACGAGGAAGCGCCGACCAGTTGAATGCATGTGTGTTCCCGTAGATGCATGTGAAGCTGAGGTGATTATGTAATCTGCGAGATGTGAAAGGTGCGACTTCAAGCCGTAAAGAAGATTTCCTATCCGCATGAACGTACTTGTGAAATAATGATATAAGTGCAAAATCGCGTCGAGTACTTAGTGGCTGAAGTGAAATATCAAGTTTTATTTGTGAGATGCTTGAATTGTAGGTGTAGTTACGTGAGATAAACCAGGCGGCCCTATTTTGAATTGATTCTAATAAGCTGATTAGGTTGTTATGATGGGGTGACTAGATTGGGGAGGCAAATTCGAGCTGGGGGCGAACAAACATCGATAAGCTAGCTTACGGATGTTAGAGGGCGAATTACGTAGGTTTCGGCATAAGTACCCCAGTGATTTTGAAGCATTGGCACATATAGTAGTAATGTGATGGGCCCAGGAAAGGTGTGTGCGAGATTAATGCCTAAGTATTTGTAGGAAGTAGCTACAGAAATTGGCTTATTATTTAAGTTATATTGTAAAGAAGAGATTGAGTGTTTACGGGTGAAACATTACTTTGCATTTAGACAAATTAAGATTCATTAACCAAGTGTTAGACCAATCGAATATGAGATGAAGGTCGTTTTGAAAAATGAGGAGGTCATCGGGGCTGGTTATAGGGCGGTAAATAATGCAGTCATCTGCGAATATTCGCACTCGGGATGTTATGTTATTAGGACGATCGTTAATGTATATTAAGAATAGTAGCGGCCCAAGCACGCTACCTTGTGGCACGCCTGAAGTGACATAGGAAAGGGGCGAAGAAAGATTGTTAACGATAGTAAATTGTCGGCGATTAGAAAGAAAGTTGCGGAGCCAAGTTAGTGTCAGTGAATCCAATCTTAGTGCGTTTAACTTTAATTAGGCGGCAATGGGCTACGCGATCGAACGCCTTGGAAAAGTCAAGGAATATGCTATCAATCTGTACATTATGGTCCATGTCTAAATGCAGGTCAGTCGTGAATTGTAAAAGCTGTGTCTCACATGACAAACCCTTCCTGAACCCGTGCTGATTAGTGAAAAAAAGTTGTTTGATTCCAGATGGTTGTATATGTGAGAAGCTATTATATGCTCGAGTATTTTACAACAAATACACGTGAGCGAAATTGGCCGGTAGTTATCTTGTGAATATCTGTCACCGTTTTTGAATATGGGAACTACTTTCGCAGTCTTCCAATGTGACGGAAGTGCTCCTGAAGTTAGTGACTGTTTGAGAATGTGATATAGTATTTTGCTAGAAGTCATAACGGTGTTCTTTAGTATTTTCGAATTAATCTCGTCGACGCCACAAGAATTAGATAACTTGAGATTGTTTATAAGAGGTGCAATACCGTCGATAGTGATGTCGATGGGTGTCATGTAACTGATAGTCTAAATCGGAAACGTCAGGTAGGGTGGAGTTATCTTCAGTACTAAATATAGATGAAAAATATGTGTTGAAGCATGAAGGACACTCATTGTCTGGAAGGGGCACATGGTCGATATCCTATAAATAATGTGATTACTGTCGCGGTTCGGAGAGATAATTTGCCAGAACTTTCTAGGGTTGGATTTGAGAAGAGATGGAAGGACATCTGAAAAATATTTATCTTTAGCAGCGAATAAAGCGGAGTTGGTTTTTTAAACATTGATTGTATTTTTCCCAAGCCGATGGGGTGTAAAGTCGTTTAGCACTACTGTATAAGCGTTTCTTTTTGTTTCGAAGACGCCGAAGGAAACAGGTGAACCATGGGTTCGATTTATCATTGGATATTTTGATTAATGGGATGTACTGGTTTACTAATGACTAATTTGTCTCAAAAGAGTACCCAGTTTTCCTCGACCGTTCTACTGTAAAAGGGAGGGAGAAGTGCATTGTAGAAAAAAAAATCTAGGTCAGCGTTAATGGTAGTATAGTCACCCTTGTTATATGTAAAAACCTTCTGATGTGTTGATGACTTCCTTCTCTTTATCATACTTTGCCTGATGGAGCCAGCAAGTGGGTCAACCAGATGTTCAACAGGCTTCCCACTAGTTTTCCCAGAGTCTCCTTTACCAGGGTGCTGCTCATAGATATCTGTTTTCTTGACCTTGCACAGCACTTCAACCATGGCCACACCTGCTAAACCTATAGCATGCGATCAAAAAAGTGCTATACATCATGTTGCTCCAAACTTGTGATATGTGCTACAAGGCCTTGAGGAACACCCTCATTTATTTACGCCCTCATCATACTGTACGAAGCTTTGCATGATAAGTGCGACAATTAACATCTGCTAGTTTTTCAGTGTTATTCCTGTCCAGCTTGCTGAAAGCTATCCCGAGTGTTTCAAAACCAAAAAACCGCTGCCGGACAAGAAGTGCATAAAACAAGGGTCGCTATGACCACATATGTCACACAAAATAAAGAAGGCCACTGAGTGTACAGGCGGTTTACATCATATCCAACAAGCTTGGTTTTCTCTTTGCAAGTAAGTAAACTCAGCTTGCCCCGAAGACATGGCCTGTGACAAACTATGTGCCAGATGCTGTGTCCCCTGCAAAGCTGAAGATGTGTATGAGATCCTGACACCCTGCAGCGGCTTCTACACTGGGCAAACAGGCTGCTATAAAAATGACTGCCTTTACTTATATGCTAATACTAACATGAAAACAGGCAGAAATTTAGCTATTCATTGGACCCAACTGCAGGTGCAAGCCACTATTCCACCAGATGTGTGTTGTTCACAGAAACTGGAGCTATGCAAATGCAGATAAAAACAATGATGTTTGAAAGTAGTAGAGTTGAACTATATTCTGCACAAGCAGTGCTACCTGCAGCGCCGGTACCTTATAGCCACAATTCATGGCTGCATTACCATGCAAAGGCACTATTCTTGAATTATTAACTTCTATTATATTTATGGTGGCCATATATTGCAATTACATATCATCCACATTGTGTGCAATATGGTTAAATGTCAATTATGATAGCCATTCCTAATCTGAAATGCAACAAGAGAGCCAATATAGGCAACTAATTGCAATTCAAAGAGACAAAAGACAACCAGTGCACAGGATAAGTGACAGACTTCCTTTTATTGAAAAAGAAATGTCGCATGTATCATGCCACCGAGCAGTGAGTAGCAATCTTTCAAGCTTGGGTGACAGAGGCAAAACTTAGCAAAATACTACAATCATGCTGTAAAATGGCCTTGGACACAAAAAACCAACATCATATTGTACAGAATGAAAGGGCAAGACTCCTTCTAAGAAGTCGTGGCACCACATACTTGACATGGTGTAAAAAATGTTGACATGCCCTACCCATAAAGAAAAAGCAACACAGAAAACACGCCTTAAAATGCAATGTGCAGAGTCTGAAACCAAGAAAAAACAACCCGAAAAAGGTTTCGCTAAGTCTTTCAACGATTAAAATTGTCAAACTGTCTCATCACTTCTTAATGAACCTGCACAGCTGAAAAGGAAGGAAAGCCCAATAGCAGGGCTGCAGAAAATCACCGAATAAATATACTTTTCTTACCAATGATACCTGTGGTTTAGTTGTGGTCTGTGTATAAACTAATTGTGTATAAGCTTTTCTTGTTTAGAATGGTTTAGCGGATAGGGAAAAAATGACCATAAGAGCACCAGGTGTATGCATAATCTACATACAAAATGCCACTGCTTTCCTACTTTTATTTTTTTTCTATCTACTACTATTCATGAGTATTTGGGTGCCTTAATAGCACTGCTGACATCCTACTGCAAAACACAAAATTGGGCAAGTTGTGGCATAAAGAAAATTGCAGTTTCACTCATAATGTGAAACAATGATGCAGTAGCTGGTGAAATATGCGCAGGAAGCTTACTTCATGCAGTGTTTGTTGAAGTGAACACTTGCCAATGCAAGTCGGTAACCTCCTTTAAAAAGTCAAAGTAAGAGTCGTATTCATTTGTGGGAGTTGTGCCTCCCATTGTTGAAGTGGAAAGAGTCGGCTTTTCTTCCTCCTCTTTCATATCCGGACTTGGCCACTGGTCTAGACCAAAACAACCCTTTAGTTTCTTACTGCTGAATTCGTTTTGGTTTTCTCAAATCAATATTTGGGCTACCCATTGCTAGGTCTCGTGCTTAATCAAAGAATGAATCAATGAAATGAATAAATTCTCAAAGAGCATGTGCAGTCCAGCCAAAAGCAGGGGCAAGAATCCGCATTGTGCTCCTGCATTGAAGGTGAATAACACGTACTATAAGGGTGAAATGTGCTTTAGTAAGCTTCCCTGCAATATGAATTTGTAATGTACAAAGAATTGTCAATGAAGCTTACCACGAGCACAGATGCACTTGCAAATTATGTCACAATTGAAAATGATGAGCACAGTGTAAACCCATGTGCCCTTTCCACTCTTAGTATGCTTTACTGCACGATGCTTATTTACACCCCTGTATTGCGGTGTAGCAAGCTACAAAAGGAACGTTGCATAATTAGGCTTTTTACGATTATCTTTCTCGCAATACACTAATATTTCGCGGTGAAGCCTAAGCAATGTACTGCGGTGAAGCATACTAAAAGTGAAAAGGGGCAACTGTCACTGGACATAATAAGAGTGCTTTAATTATACACTCGCGCACCCGCCGCATCTCAGGTCGCCTAAGTGGTCATACTATGCTGGCTGATAGCGGCCCCCTCCCACTTTTAGTATGCTTCACCGCGTAACTAAAGTGTACTGCGGCGAAGAAGCCGTACATTTGTATTGAGTGAACAAACAAATGGTTTTTACAACAGTACAGAAATAAACGCGCACCAGGCATCAGTCTACCACACGGAAGAGCGTCGCAACATACGGTAGCTGATTCACACAGGCAGTGCAGCTCACTTATCAGTCGCAAAGGGTATTATGGGTAATCCAACATTTCAGACACACATATGTGTTTATGTTTACGTTGGCACTCCTTGCGTAATAAGACTCCAAGAACTTCCACAATAGAACGTAATTTACAACACACAAACGCAAAGAACACAGACATATGCCTCGTTTTCAACTCGGCCGTCATGCAAATGACATATAGAGCGGAAAAACGTGAACATGCTGTGTGTTAGCGTGGTAAACTTTATACTAGGCAAGCAGCTAGCACACCATAATCCCGCAACAGCCGCTAATGAGACCAAGACGGGAGCACATGTCTGTGAACGCGCAAACGGAGCCCCTAAGCCACTCTGCTCCTCCGCCACTCCCGCTGCACGGCTGTACCACTCGTTTCAAGCACAGCACAACAAACACACATTCAGCGCTGAACAGTGGGCGGTCGACGCAGTTGCATTTACATTACTTGCAGCGAGCAGCGCATCCCTCGATGTCCGTTAAGCAAAGTCGGACACGGCGACGCCACATCGCGGTTCGCAGAACTTCGCTGCCGAGGCGCTAGGCCACTTCGATAATTCAATTGTCACCACCGCCGGGTTCTCAAAAAAGCACGGGTCACACAACGCAGATTCTGTATTGCCAGAGCTCACCGAGGCCAAAGCCGCACTGCCGCACCGCCACTACTCACGGCTTTCCGCCAAATAACACAGAACCTACAACCAACACAGAAGCAACGCACGCACAATCACGTGAGCAATGTTGAACAACGCGCGGTCCAGAGAACGAGACGAGACGTGGAGGACGAACACGCCACGGCGTCGCTCGGCGCCAGCATCGCGCCTTCTCAAAAATCCCTAAACGATTCTGTCCCTAGGCACCTAGAATCAGGTCACGTGAGGGATTTTTGTACGACAAATAGACGCACGCGGTGGAAGAAAAGTAGGGAAACGACAAAAGACGGAGACGTACAAAAGCACAGTTCGCAATAGGGGATCAGAAAATTTGGGCATGGTAGTTCATAGTGTTTTTTTTTTTCTTGTTTGAATTGTTTAACCTAGGTAGGATATTAGGCAGTATAGTAACAAGAGCTTGGTGGCGCAACCCACCACCCCGTTCCAAAGGGGACGCTCATAATATCCATCCATCCATCCATCCACGTAGGGTGCCTAGAGTCACTGTTTCCAGTGACTCTAAGGGTGCCTCGATGCGCGCGCCCTCTCAGAGGGTGGAGTCATTCTGTGAAGGGGTCAGTGCCGCCTTCCGACCGCCGGCCGCCATTGCCCTCCCCACATTTCGTTCTGGTCGGTCGAGAGAGACACGTGCACGGCGTTTTCTGGTACGAAATGTCCAGGTGTTGCGTGCCCCAGTGCACGAACCACTCACGGGAATGGCTTGAGGAAGCACTGACTTCAGTTGAGTGCAGCATTTTGCACCATATTGGTGGCTTTCTTGTGAAAGAGATTTCGAAAAAAAAAAGAAGCTGCAAGCAGTGCAGGGCTGCTGGGCTCGACGAGCCATGAGCATGCATATTTAACTGCACTGAAAGAGTATGTTCATGATGGTAAGAACTTATGTTATCCGAGCGGTGAAGTTATGAGCTTGCTCACATCCTGCGAAGAGCACTTTAAAGGAATCACATCCTGGAGTGACAACCTGTTCACCCTGAAGTCTACCCGCCGTGGTTTCTCAGTGGCTATGGTGTTGGGCTGCTGAGCATGAGGTTGCGGGATCGAATCCCGGCCACAGCGGCCGCCTTTCGATGGGGGCGAAATGTGAAAACACCCGTGTACTTAGATTTCGGTGCACGTTAAAGAACCCCAGGTGGTCAAAATTTCCGGAGTACCCCACTACGGCGTGCCTCATAATCAGAAAGTGGTTTTGGCACGTAAAACCCCATAATGTAACCCTAAAGTCTCCTCTAAAGGCTGTGACAGAATATTTAATCAAGAGGGCTCAGTGCAGTCTGGAGGCATGCCAGCGACACAAGGATTCTCTGGAACACATGCTGGTATCAAGTTATGCAAGAGTAAGGCTACGCATTCACCTGCGCCAGCTCGAAGCTGCGAGATTTAGTGGGCATGGAAGCAAGACATGCGCTGCAGTTAATTTGCAGTGAGTTGTAGCGCTTGTTGTTTTTGAAATCCTTAAAGTTCCCGACCAAATAAACAAGCTATCACATCGGAAATTGCTACTTATTGAATGCACTTTTTCTCAGTGTTGAGAAGCCGTATGGCCACATTATTTTAGCAGAATCGATGACCGGTTTATAGCAATTACCAGTTGACAATATATTCGTGCAGAAAATATGCTAAACAGGGCTTTATAGTCAATTATTACGTGAGAGTCATGATTTAGTGCTATATAAGCCACATGTAAGGCACCAAAAAATCTGGTTCGCATTCAATATTTTGTTTACCCTGATCTGCATATTTACAGTAAGGTAAAAGAATTCAAAACAAAATTAAGAATAACTATGGAAGCACTGCTAAACAGAATACGGCCACAAAATAAAACGTTCAATGAAAGCGCACGCTATATACTCAAGCTAAACAAAAAATGCGCCAGAAATGGTTCATTTCGTAGCATTAGTGTGTAATATCCCACAGAACAAATATAAATTACGTTTCGAACTACAGTGAAGCAATAAGAGCGGCCCGGATGTATGGGCTCCGTAGTTATCGCGCTCGACTGCTGATCCTGAGGACGTGGGAGCCACCCAGCCGCGGCGGCCGAGTTTCTATAGAGATTAAACGCATGGTGCTGTGTACTAGTTCGGTATCGGTGCATGTTAATAAAACTTCCGGTGGTCAAAATTTCCGATGCCCTCTACCACGGATCCATCACACCTGATGCTACGAAATCACAAAGAAAGGCCGTGGACGTCATATTGGTTGAAATATGCGACGTTAAAAAATTCGCAAATGTCAGCACAGGTAACACAAACACAAATTTTAAAAGCTGCCACATTCACTGCAGTTTCTGTGACCCCGAAACAACCATTAAACATTTGTAGAACATCACTTACACGCGGCCTCGTTTCAACCGCAGAGTGGTTATTTGATTGTTACGATCATTGCTTTCTACTCCGCGTTGCAGCATTCCGCCCGTAAATGGGCTAACTGATGACTGATTCGAAAACAAGATTTGGAAGTAGGGTGTGCGATGACAATTATTCTTTTGTCCCGTGGCGGCAAGCGGTTTGTTAAACAAATTCCGGTTTCAGCTGGCTGCCAAACGGTCTTTACGCTTTGGTTAAAGGCACGAAACTCACACACAGACACAGCGAAAGACGGCGGGACCCGTGCCTGCGTATGTTTCGTGCCTTTAACCAAGGTGAACAGTCACCAGCTAGCCCAACAAGACGTTCTTTTAAGGTCTGCGCGGCTGGCGTGGACGGCAGTTTTCTACTGCCAGCAAGTCCAGTTGGAAATGCCGCTTTAAAAATAAAAATGACAGAATATTAAATTGATACCTTCACACTGCTGATGCGAAAATTTCGTGTTCTCGACATATCATTAAAGCAGCACACGCTATCAAAGCGAACTGTACATGCAGCTGCGCGACGCCCGCTGACTGCCTACGGAGCGGGCATCATAATGGCGGACGCCGTAGCAGACGACGCGGTTGTCTTCACCCTCCACGGCGGCGGGGGGAGCGCGCGCATCGAGGCACCCTAATGGGCTGTAGAGTTACTGTATATGCTACCAAAAGGTAGTAATGGTAGCATATACAGTAACTCTAATGGGCTGTTAAACGAACGCAAAAGTAAAGGAGTAAATACATAGGTATGCATGCGTATAGTTCCATTCAAGGCTAGGTGGCGCGCGCCGCCGCCGCCCGATTCAAAGGGTTGAGCCTCAATCATCCATCCATCCTGTCAAAATGGAACATGGGGCGCTATTCTACACGCATGGCGGCTGCACAGCCGCCATTATCCGCCATGTTTATTCGCTGATTGGCTGTCGAGAGGTCACGTGTTTTGAAATTTGTGCCGGGAAGCGGAAGTATTGCAAAATGCAATTTTGCGTTTTCATGAAGATGACGAAACGTGACGTGGAGCTGCAAATTTTATGGACATACATTTTTTTGGTCCTTGGCAGCTATATTGCGATGTTAGCGCTTCAAAAAGAATTTGAGCGGTAGCATGCACAACCAGTGCAATGCATGTGCAATTGCGCGAATATGTGGTGGCGATCCATGATATGCGCCATGCCAGCTTGCTGATTGGCTGAAGGCATAGAGTTTCTCACTATAACACCTAGAGGGTAATCTGGCGCCACCGTCTATGGCAGTTTCTTAAGGGGCACCGTGCCGTCATGGGAATGACGGTATATGTGTCTGCGAGGCTCGTGTTGGCTGGTGTTGTAAGAGGCTTCGTCTAAAACGTGGATATGGCTACGCAAATAACACGTTCTCAAAGTAAAATCTTCATAAAATGTTTCCATTCACGCATATTACATCTTTACTCACCCACGATGCATGACCAAGCGAAGAAAATCAAGAACAGACGACCAACTGTTTCAAAGCGAGCGCGAACCTTGTCGTCTGTCCTCCAACTTTAGCGGCCCGCTGATACTTTTTACGTAACATGTAGTCGTACACACAATAAGAAGTTCTCATAGTTAAACAAAACTTGTTTTCGTGTAATAATAAAGCTAAAACAGCTTTTCACGTGCTGTTCTAGTAGAAAATGAATCATTGTGACAGACGGAACGGTACTTGCCAAGCACGTCTTCAAGGTGTCCTGTCTCTACGAGAACGATGCCAATCCGAATCCACAATATACCGGCATTCCCATGCATACCACAGCGCAGCAGCGCCAGATTTCCCTCTAGGTAATGTAGTGAGAAACTCTATGGCTGAAGGAATATCTCGTGAGGAGCGTCACAGGAAGGGCTGTTTCGTAAACGTCATTTTGACGATGCGTGACGTTGCGCTGGGCCGCCATTGCTGAGATTTTCCGCCATAATTTTTGCTGCGACGAGCCGCGCGAATTATGCTAATGAGCAGCCATATGCAATGGCAGCCGAGAGGAATGCGTATCGCCACATTTTCCCCGCCGTTTGGCGCCACGAAAATATTTTGTTCATAACGCGTGCTCAAGTATTTGCATCGCTCTCGGGTAGTGTTGGCATTTGTGTTTGGGGCCATCATTCTTTAAAAGAACGAGTTTATACAAAATAATATAGGTTAAACATAGCAAACTTTCGGCAATGTTGTCCACTTTTCACTGCTGCATTTGTATTGTAATCAAGATTAATGCCTTTTCGCACAATCAAAAGTTATGACAACGGCCTCTTTCTAACTTATAAAAAGAAATGTACGCAAGGCGGCGCCTTGAAGTTTCCTCCCGCACCAGCGAAATGAACAAGAGATGGCAGCGCCGGCGTATGGTGGCTAGAGGGGGGTAGTGTGACGGGCGGGAGCGGAAGGGGTGCACAAATTTGTGATGAAAAATGGCGGCCCCAGTAGATGGCGCTGGCTGCGCGACAGGTGCCAGCGGCGCTGGCCGGTATCGCGTTGGGCCGCGTGTTTTTACTTTCACCTTGTTTCCAATAATTACACGCCGCGTCCGTGTTAACAGGACATCAACTAGTAATTTTGTTAGTTCGTTGAAAACCGCGCGTTTGAAATTTTAAATGGTGCTACGTAACATAAACGAAAACCACAATATTTCTGATAGACGAAACTGGCAAGCGGCGTTTAGGTTATAATTAAATGTTTCTCAGCATTGACCACATTTCACATCTTTCGCCAACTTCATGTGAATTAATCCATTTACGTGAGCGCACAGTCACTGTTTCTTGAGTGTTTGTTTATATATGGGCTTTGGAGTGTAAACTGCTTAATATTTTCTCTTATAAGAAGCAATGGTTCGCGTGTTTATTTTTCGCTCTCGAAGGTTCAGTGTTGAAATCATTTAAATTTAATTTTCTCTTTTCCTTGGAGAGCTTATATTTTTAGAGTAGAAATAGCAATGCTGTAGTCAGGGCTCTGTTGCACCGAACATTTTCATTCATTATTTTTTTAACTGTTTCTCTCCCGTTGCGTCGCTTTCGTGAAAATTGATTCTGCAGCAGTTTTCTCAAGTATTTGCAATGAATTCAGGGGCCGTTACTTTCACATACGTAAGTGCACTTGATGGAAAAGTAACACCCAGCAAACGATATATATGTTTCTTGCTTCTCTGGTTTCACGCCGCAGCCTCCACACAATATAAGTGCATGTGTGCTGTCGAGCACTGACTGCGCTTCCTCCGGCGAAGAAACAGTGAACTGTGAGCGCAATTGGCCCCTGAGGAATACAGAGCAACACAACGATTCCGGTTGGTTGCTTTCTGACTTGAATTTCCCTAAATTCGGCACCAAGATGTGGTCAACCTGCTCGCCCTCGAGCTCACTGGCTCCGAAAAACTCACTGTAACGTTCACTTGGAAACGTTACCTTATTCCATGTTGCATCAGGTAGGCAGACATTATGACACGCACGCTCAAGTTGTACGGCGTGCTGTTTATTTGAGGCAATGATATCTGGTATACCTGGCCCCTGGCGTAGCTGCGCGCACTGCGCTACGGTGTTTTCTTGCTGGGCGTCTTGCCTGTTGATTGCGTTCAGCTTTTGCCGTTTTGCAGCAGGTCCAAGCTGCTCGCATATATTTCTCTTTCCTTTTCATCGGAGCTTTCTCCGTGAAATACTTAGGTGCCTCAGGGAACACAGCGGGCACGGCGTCTTATTTCAGACGCGGACGATCGCGCGGCAATTCCACAACCTCACCGCTGACTGTGTGCCGGTAGGTCCTTTCGACGAATCTTTCGTCGAAGTGCCGTTCACAAACCACGCTGTCGTTAGTAAGCGCTTTTTCAGCCCGTTTAATATTTCAGGCCCACTGCTGCCTTCGCAAGACATCAGTTGGAGCTTTAAACACAGGAAGCTTTTGCGAGCAAGATCGATACCCGCCTTTGCATCCAGGTATAAAGCACGTGCTTGAGCGGCTTGACGGCAGGGTTAATTACATCCAACAGTCTGAATCTGAAGAGTCCATTCCTCGTGTGGCAACGCGACGACCCAACACTGCAGACAAATTTCACAGACGACGACAGAGGCGACAGCGAAGCGTCAACGCAGCCGGCGAAGCCTTGTCAGTGCCCGGCCGTCGCAAGCGTGGCACCTTTGAACACAGCAGTGCCCCTAGCGGTGGCTAAATTTTCACCGCGTTCCGCGCGCTCCTCCTCCATGGCGCGGATGAGGCGCCCGTCACACTACCCCCCTCTAGCCACCATAGCCGGCGCTTGCGTCGCGCCAGTGGATATCTCTGGCGCGCGCAACGCTATCGGTGATATTCGGCCGTTTCTCAGCCAGCCGAGTCGGGCTGAGTCACTTGCGTTTCACGAGATAGCGATAACGTGGCCTAGAACGTGCGCGCATCACCACTGGTAGGTCGCGTATGTTGTTTCAAGCAAGAAAAAAAGCGCGTTGGCGCCAACATGCGATGACTCATTCCATTTTCCGGGGACACGCATCCTAGCTATTGAAGCAGACGACGGCTTGTACGCAGCAGACGACGGAAGCGAGAAGCGTTTTCGACGGAATAATCATATGCTTTGAGATAGCTGCTTTATTTTTACTGCGGAGGAAAACTGTTTTGCTTTACTGATAACGCTGCATTCAGTGCCTTCATTTCAGTTTCTTAAGCGAAACGTCAAGTTGGCGTCACGTTACGTAAGCAAAAATGGGCCACCAGCGCCATTTTGTTTGCGTCGCGCCTACGTCACGCACCGAAGAAAATGGCGGAATGTCCAGAATAGCGCCCATGGGAAGGGTGTATGCAGTTACAGTGTACTAGTACACTGTAATACAGTATATTCGTACACCGTGAACAGAACTAAGTAGGAAAGAAAGGGAGGGGGAGTCGTAATGCTCATCCATCAGGGAACCAAATGGAAAAGAGTAAATTCAAAGTGTCTAGGGCATGTGTGGTTATCAGGTACAATGAGAGGAAAAAAATCTTGGCTGGGCGTTACGTATTTGTGGACCGGAAATAATTGCGCAGTGAAGAATAGAGAGTTAGTGAAATGCATAAGTCCTGATATTAAAGGGGTGGAGACATCAAAATTTTCGTTCATGCGTTTGTTGATTCAAATGTTGCGTCATGCTTCACTGCAGGGAGCACGATACACACAGCGGGATTCATATCTATCCGATAAATAATTTAATAATAGCATTATTATACCAAGCAATGTCGGTTTCGGTTTCTAGGCTCCGGGGGATGCTATGACGTTACAGAGGAGGAAACGCGACATAGCTTGGGCACGTGGGCCACAAACACGGAGGAAGGAAACTAAGGAGAGGCCCTACCCCCTCCGCGCACTAGGAGAAAAGTGTGGCGGAAATGACGTATTAGGTTCTCATTTTTTTGCTGCTTTTTTATTTTTTTTGTTGTATGGCCATGCCTTTTGGGCCACAATGGCGGCGTTATGGTTTTGAGCGCTCACACGTGTTGCTCTGGTAGGTTTCGGGCCGTGGCAAAGACGCTGAGTGGGCGGGTTTGCGTTAGTCACCGTGTCTTGTTGCGCTGTGTTACCTGCACCGTGCTTTGCCAGATGTTGCGCGAGCGCGCGCGCTCCGCGCGCGACACCACGCGCAGCGCGGCGTGGTTTCGCGAAAGATGTAAACAAGAGAGGAGGGTGGCCCAAAAGGCGGAGCATCGCCATGAGCAACGCCAAATTCCGGCTTCACTTTTGCTTCACAAAGAGTGACGTCAGGGCCTCTCCTTAGTTTCCTTCCTCCGTGGCCACAAAAAATAGTGACGTAAAACTATGCTGCGTCGTCTGCTCGCGCATACGCGTGCTCTGCCAGCAGAGGTCAACTGGCGATTCGAAGTGCATGTCGCGATTATTATAATTATTGCGAAGAGCGACAACAACGGTAAGAAAATACTGCGGCTTGTGACGATGTGACGATATCGGCGGCGCCGAACGATCAGAGCCGGTGAAGCTGCCGTCGGTGCCAGAGTGACCACTCCTCGGTCTCTGATTGGCCGCTTCGCCGTACGGCTGCCGCACAAATGGGTCTCCGGTCCGTCCTCTCTACGGCAAGGAAATCTCGCCGTTCGCGAGCAAAACTGCCGTCGCACGGGGGCCCGCGAACGGCAAACGGCGTGCGGCGAGTTTCCGTGCCGGTAACGTACGTGGACGGGCCCTCACATTGAGCAAGGCCAAGCGAACGAGAGACCGCTCCGAGCTGCCGAACTATGCGACTATGCGAGGAGAGAAGCGGACAACACGAACGCCGCATATCCTGGTCCCTTTCGGAGTCGGCCGGCTAGTGTTACACTCAAACGTGTAAAGGCCCGTACGCACGGCAACTCACCGCACGCAGTTGACCGTTCGCTGGCCGCCGTGCGGCGTTCGTGTTGTCCACTTCTCTCCTCTTGTGTACGTGTCTGCACGCCTTACCCATTCTTTGCATTAAGAAAGGATTTCTATATCGGTCATAGTGGAGGCTATGCTCGGTCGCTCGGCTCAGCAGGCTCCGCAATCGGCATTTCATCGCTACTCATCATACGTCACGTTTTTGTGCTAGTCTGCTATGACGTCAATATTTTCGTTCCTCCTCTGTGACGTAGTAACTGCCGCGCTAGCGATGGGTCTCGACTACGAGAAGGAGATTTTAATGACTTTTTGGAGCTGAATCAAAATTATTTTGAAATGTTTGCAGCGTCCAATACCTCGTTCTGGGTGTCCTTGCATACGGAAGCAGCCTACAACATGCTTTTTATAGCCTCAAAATCTGGTGTCCCAACCCCTTTAAGGATTTCGGGAATGATGCTGAAATTATCCTATCAGGTGACATGAATGCCCACATACAGGATTTAGATGGCGATGCCGACAACGGGAAGTTAATGCTAGATCTTTGTGAGCGACATAACCTCGTTATCTGAATACAGGGCCTAAGTGTGAAGGGAAGATCACGTAGGAAACTGGCAATCGACCATTGATTACTGTCTGATGACAGAAGGAATTCATGATAAGTTGAGAGAAATGGTCCCTGATGAGGAATAGGGAGTGACCATAAACGCATAATTTCGAAAATGGGATATGTAGTTGGAAAAGACAGCAAGGAGTGCAAAATGGTCAGTCCGAATTTGAACGCTGAACAAATAACAAATATAGTCACTAGAATCGTATAAGAACTTCGCAAATGGCCAAATAAGGAGTGGGAATATATAGTCAGCTTCTAAGTGCAATAACGACGGAAATACGGAAAGAGAAACAACATATTCGTTGGAAAGGGCAAAAGAAGAAGCCGAAAAGCTCGTGGAACAGGGAGGTAAGCGTAGCGTGTGACGCCCCCTCAGGCATAATGTTCGTTCGCCGCTAGGCTCGGTGGCCTGCTAAGCTCAGTAGGCAACATTGTTCACCGCAATAAACACCGACGAGCACGGCTGCTCGGCGGTCAGTCATCGTTCAGCACCACCACCTTGCGGAGCGTACGTCTATCGGAGGGTGCCTCGAGCCCTCCCTTGTTCAAGACCCCGGGTGGATCGTGACACTGGCGACGAGTACCCACGGATCGTCCCACGCCACTGTGAGCGGCGAAACACCGCCCCCCGTTGCTGTCGCCATGCCGCTGTACGGAAGGCTCGAGCCGTTCGAGGGAGATGGGCCCGCCTGGCAAATTTACGAGGAGCAAGTCCACGTGTTCTTCCGAGCAAACGACACACCGGAGGCCAAACAGCGAGACATTTTCCTGGCCAGCTGCGGGACCCACGTCTTCAGCCTCTTGCTCGACCTTTAAGACGCTGGGTGAGCTGCTCGCCATACTGCGCTCGCATTTCAACCCAGCACCGTCCACTCCGCTTCAACAACCGGAGCCGCCGGGAAGGAGAGACCCTCGGGCAGTTCGTTGCTGCGCTGCGAGGGATAGCGAGTGCCTGCGTTTTCGGAGACCAGCTGGACTCGCTGCTCCGGGACCGTTTCGTCTGCGGCATCAACAACACCGCCATGCAGACGCGACTCCTGGAGCTTCCCGACCCCTCAGTGGACGACGCCGTGAAGGCAGCGCTGGCAATGGAAGCTGCCGCCAAGGACGCCGGCGAGATTTCCCGTGCGACTGGCTCACCGTCGGCGGAAGCGGCGGTCAACGAGTTGGCGACAAAGGGCAGTACCTGCGGTCGCTATGATGGTGCCCACTCCCCCTCACAGTGCCAGTTCTCTCAAGCACAATGCTTTACGTGCGGGAGAACTGGGCACCTGGCACGTGTATGCCGAAAGGGGAGGACGAAGAGCAAACAGCAGCAGCAGCCTGGCTCAAGCGCAGGTACCACACAAGCCCGCGGCCAGGGTAGCCGGCGGAGGCGTGCGGCAGCAAGCTCAAGTTCTTTCGCGGCCAGGCTCCACGTCATGGCCGAGAACCGCACACAGGCTTTGTACCGTCGTCTGTGCCGCCGTACACGATGACCGTCGAAATCTGCGGGCACCCCGTTTCCATGGAGCTGGACACAGGGGCCAGCGTGTCTGTAATGGCTACTGCGCAGCTACTCCGGGCAACTCTCCCAGGTCCAGGGTCAGGCACAGGTCAGCGTTCGCTTTGGCGACAGGGAGGCAACCCTTCCCCTTTACTTAACAAAGGGGTCGTAGCCGACGCTGCTGGGCCGTAACTGCAGTGGATTCATGCACTGGGCGTTCGTCTGCCAGAGTACCAGGAAGCCAGCCTGCATGTGGTGCAAGACGTCCTCAGCCTCCTGACAGAGTTCAAGTCCCTCTTCCAGCCAGGCGTGGGCGCATTTGCCGGCACGGCGGCTGGCACCTATGTACCTGTGGGAGCCTGGCCACATTTTTTCAAGCCTCACCCACTGCCGTTCGCCCTGAAGGACGGGATCACCCAGGAGCTGCTACGGTTACAGCGTGAGGGCATCCTGGTACCTGTCAAGACATCTGAACGGGCCGCTCCCATCGTACTAGTCCTCAAGCGAGACGTCAGTGTCAGGATCTGCGGGGATTTTAAGGTTACCATCAACCCCGTCGCTACCGTCGAGAAGTACCCGCTGCCCCGGATTGAAGATCTCTGGTCAGCATTGTCCGGTGGACAGAAGTTTACCAAGCTCGACCTCAGATGCTTACCAGCAGCTGGTGCTCCAGGATGCCTCCCGGAAGTATGTCAGAATATCGACAACTTTGGGACTCTTTCAGTACACGCGCTTACCGTTTGGCGTGGCCTCGGCCCCGGCCATATTCCAGAGGGAGATGGACAACCTCTCCAGGGGCATGAGGCACGTGGCGGTGTACTTGGATGACATCCTGGTTACTGGCAGCGACGACGGGGACTACCTGCAGAACCTGCACAACGTCCTGGCACGACTGCAGGACGCCGGCCTCAAGCTCAAGCTGGAAAAGTGCGTTTTCCTAGCCCCCAGCGTTGAGTACTTGGGACCTGTCATTTCCCAGGCAGGCCTAGCTCCGGCTCCCCGCAATGTTGATGCTGTGCTCAAGGCACCTAAGCCCCAGAACAAGGAGCTTCAGAGCTACCTGGGCCTCGTCAACTTCTACAGGAGTTTTCTGCCGAACCTGTTGCAGCATCTACAGCCGCTCTATCTTCTGCTTCGACATGGTCAAGAATCGGTCTGGAAGAAGGAGCAGAACCAGGCCTTCCAGCGCAGCAAGGAGCTAATCACCAAGGCTCCAGTGCTGGTGCACTTCGATCCTGCTAAGCCTGTTGTTCTTAACGTAGATGTGTCGCCCTACGGTTTGGGAGCCGTCCTGGCACACCGAGACAAAGATGGCCAGGAACGTCCTGTGTCTTTTGCTTCTCGACGGCTTCATGCTGCAGAGCAACGTTACAGCCAGCTGGACAAGGAAGGTTTGGCCCTCGTGTTCGGTGTCGAACGCTTCCATCAGTATCTGTGGGGCCGGAAGTTCGAGGTAGTCACGGAACACAAGCCGCTGTTGGGGCTGCTGAGTCTTGACAAGGCAGTTCCTGTACAGGCGTCGCCTCGAGTGGTACGCTGGGCCTGGAGGCTGGTAGCTTACAGTTACCAGCTGGTTTACCATCCGGGAAAGGACCTGGGACCTGCTGATGCCCTGAGCCGCCTGCCCCTGCCAGAGGTGCCTGACGCTGTGCCAGAACCTGCTGAAGTGTTCATGCTGGAACACGCGTGCCCGGAGGTGCTCTCCAGATCTTCGGTATCTCAAGCGACCAGCCGGGACCCAGTCCTGTCTCAGGTGGTCAAGGCGGTGTCCCGTGGAGAGGAATTGGCGCAGCAGGCCTATAGCCACAAGGCCGCCGAGCTGAGCTTGCAGCAGGGCTGCCTACTGTGGGGTTCTAGGGTGGTGATCCCACAGTCTCCGGTCCAGGGTCCTGCAGTTGCTGCACGCGGGTCATCTTGGCGTAGAAAAGACCAAGATGGTGGCCCGGTCCCATGTTTGGAGACCTGGCCTGGACCAGCACATCGCTCACTTGGCGCAGAGCTGCCAAATCTGCAAGGAGCATCAGCGACCCTCGCGTCATGTGGAGATCACCCCCTTGGCCATTCCCACAGAGACCCTGGTCCCGCCTACATGTGGATTTTGGGGGACCCTTTAAGGGCCATTACTTCCTGGTGGTGGTGGACGCCTTTCCGAAGTGGGTAGAGGTTCTACCTGTCACCACTCAATCAGCAGGCGCGACCATTGCAGCGCTACGATAGATCTTCGCCGCCCAGGGGTTGCCGGATGTCATCGTGTCCGACAATGGTCCTGCCTTCGCCAGCGCAGAGTACCTGGCCTGGCTGACGAAAAACGGAATCCGCCGGATGATGGTTCCGCCGTACCACCCTGCTTCAAATGGTGCAGCCGAGCGGGTGGTGCAAACCATCAAAGACAAGCTCAAGAAGAGCCATACTGGGGATTTCTGCACGCAGATTGCCCGGATACTGTTTCAGTACCGGACCACGCCTCACGATGTCACTGGCCGTGCCCCCTGTGAGCTCCTGCTGGGTCGGATGGTCAAGACACCCTTGGACGTCTTGCATCCGGACCTATGATCCACAGTGCTCTTGAAGCAGCTGAAGCAAAAGCTGGCTGCTGACCAAGGATGCCGTCCCGGGCCTTTGCCAGAGTCGGGAGCTCCAGTTTTTGCCAGGAACTTCCATCCTGGCCCACCCTGGTCTGCCGGACAGGTGGTGTCTCCTGCCAGCGCCTCATCGCTGCTCGTGCGCATGCCAGACGGGGCCATGTGGCACAGACACGCCGACCATGTCAGGCCTCGCCTCGGGACCTGGCCAGCACCCTCTACTGCCACTCCTGAGTTCCAGCCCGCAGGAGGACTAGCGGCAGCACCAGTCGCTTCCAGCGGAGCACCACCCACCTCGCATGCGGATCCAGTGGTGCGGCACCCGTTGGACCGGTGTCGAGCCCAGCACCACTCACGAGGCCGAGCACTACGGACCCTCCGGTTGGCGCGAGGCCGGCTCAGGCAGCACCCGGCGTTGCCACACCCGACCCGACAACACCGGTGCCCAGGCGGAGTACTCGACGGCAGAGGCCATCGGACCGTTACTCGCCTGGATAGCAGGCAGCGTCGACCCAGCTAGGGTGGAGGCAGAGCCTCATGTTTTGAACATGGACGTTTGTTTTTTATTTAACAAACAAACTGGGGGTAAGGGGGTGTAGCAAGCATGTGACGCCCCCTCAGGCATAGTGTTCGTTCGCCGCTAGGCTCGGTGGCCTGCTAAGCTCGGCAGGCAACATTGTTCACCGCACCGCAATAAACACCGACGAGCACGGCTACTCGGCGGTCAGTCATCGTTCAGCACCACCACGTTGCGGAGCGTCCGTCTATCGGAGGGTGCCTAGAGCCCTCCCTTGTTCACGACCCCGGGTGGATCGTGACACTGGCGACGCTGATGGGATCCTCGTGACAGTAAGAGAAGCGATCGCCGAACGATCTGCAGTAATAAGTTTATTTCGAGAGTGCTTTCCTTAAATAGATGAAGCGGCGCCCTTATCTGCGCTCAAGATGGTCGATACCATAACGGCGGCTTCGCTGATACGTAACCGCACGTAACCAATGCGGTATTACATCCCTTCCCTCTAGTCATCGAAACCATAACGGTGCACTGGACGTCGCTGACGGGTAGAACGTCTCAAAACCCGTGGTTCGATCTGCAGGGGGAAGGCGCAGGCACGAAACTTGAGGATTCGGGTAGAACAAACGAGGCACTTGCACCACTTGGTGAGATCACTGGTGTTGGGTCCAGTGGCGTAGCAACGGGGGGGAGGGGGGGTACAAGGAACCAGTGGGGGAAGGGGGGGTGTCATACACGTCTGAAGACACCCGGAAATTGTCGATATCCTCGCCTTCCTCGACTACACCCGGGGGGGGGGGGGCAGAAGACCTATGGGCCCCGGGTGCCAGACGACCTAGCTACACTACTGTTTGGGTCCCAAGCCTTTTTCGTACGTGGACCCGGCGGCGTCGATGTGTGCTTCCGTCTGAAGTCTGGACCTCGTACGTAACGTGACTACGGTGCAGCAGCACTCGAGCCGCCAACCACTTTGGGCCTGACCGAAAATTCCTTATATAAACAGTCACCGCACTGAAAACTTTGTGGTGGTAACTGCCGCACGCATCGTGTCGGGGTGCTGCAGTCTTGCCCTCAAGTTCGTTCCCAACATGAGCTCTGCAGGGGCCTTGCCCGGCTCCGAGTGGGGTGTGGAATGTTGTTTGAAGAAAAACCGAGAGCCTTTACACGCTAGTGTTCCCCGGCTCTGCTTCTTGAGTGCACATTTCAACTCACGCACCATGCGTTCTGCTCTGCCATTACTTGACGGGTGGTAAGGGGAATGCATGTATTGAATGTCATTTAGCTTGAGGAACAACTGCATTTCTTCGCTCGTAAATGCTGCACCACTGTCGCGGACACAATTAAGTCCGGTAGCCGTACGTTGCGAACATCTTACGTAGCCGTTCGACCACGACAGACGAGCGCGCTGACGTCATTATTTTCACCTCCGCCCAGTTCGAGAAGGGGTCAACGACCACCAAAAACATGGCACCGTCAATGGGCCCCACAAAGTCGAGATGGATGCTGCTCCAAAAGTGGGTAGGCGCCCTAGGTTCACTTTGCCTGTTTTGTTGACACGCCCGTGCAGTGCCGCACAAATTCTTCAACCTGCGCGTTCATCCGAGGCCACCAAACGTCGGATCTCGCGATCGCTTTCATGGCCGATACTCCCGGATGATTTGCGTGCAATAGGATGAGCACACGCTTTTGCAACACCGACGGAACTACCACGCGGTTTCTCCAGACCACGCAATCTCTGTGTACAGACAGTTGATGCTTTCTTACCTCGTAATGTACCATATTCTTGGGGAACCCGCTCCTTCGGCTAGCCGTCAACGACCCATTTCATCACTTTTGAAAGCTGAAAGACTTACGACGTGCATGATGCTATATATCCCCGGCGGTGAGTAAGACATCGCCTGGAACCGCCGTCTTGATGAAATCCCAGAGCCGGCAACCTGCTCAGACAGTCCGCGTTAGCGTGGTCCTGCGTTTTGCGGTACTCCAGTTGGTACTCATACGCCGACAGCATTAAACTCCAAAGCAACATGCGAGGTGACAGAATTTTGGGAATTTTTTCCCCTCGGAATATTCCTAAGAGTGGTTTATGGTCTGTGAAAATGACAAATCTTCGCCCACCTAAGTATTGGTGAAAATGACGAACACCAAACACAATGGCTAACGCTTCTCGGTCAATTTGAGCGTAGTTCCGTTCAGCCTTCGTGAGTGTACTCGATACGTAGGCAATCGGCTGCTCGTTTCCCCAAGTTGTCACAGTGAGCCAATACTGCGCCTACACCTACCGAGGACGCATCACACAATATTGTCACGTGGTAGTGACGTATAAAGAACACAGTAGCAATACTGTGAAAGACGAGACTAACTTTTATTGAGCGAACCTGTGTCCTCAAAAGCAAGTTACACTTAAAGCACAACCATAGCGGCAAACACAGTCGGGGATCGTCAGAAATCTGATCAGCGGGTCAAGCGCGTCGGCTTCTATACATCAGTCGTCGAATGTTCCACAGTTATCGCTGGGACCCGCGTGTCTTCCACAAGTTGCATGTACAGTCAACAGCAAGAGATTGCGGGATGCGCGAGCGCGTGGCAAAGCGACCATCCTCTTTACACTGTATCCTCTCCTTCGAGCGGTGAACCCCTGGTGTCGATAACGACGCCTGCACGCATGCGCGTTCCTCCGAGACTGCAAGCGTGCATGATTCCGGGCACAGAGTACGGATACTCTGTGCTCGGAGATAATGGTTGCTAAGAAAGAAAATAAAATATTTTGTGCGAAGTAATGCGGCCGGTGGTTGTTTTGCACGCCGATCGTGTTTACTGCTGGAACTGTGCAACGATTGTGGGCAGCAGCTTAGCGCTGCTATCGGGAGCTTATGCACGCGTTTTCTTTTCCCTTCTGCGGAGCGAGCTACGAAGGAAACATTTCGTCACTTCGAGCCGCAATGAGGCAAGCTTGTGCTTTTGGGCATGAACATCGTGTACCACCGCCGGCTTCTATTGAATGTTTCCAAGCAGGACGAAACTAACACCTGACAGTATCACAGGTACGTACGTTTATTGTATAATTTCACAAGCTACATCGGATACATTTAATTTAGTTTGTAATCGGGTACCGTGCGTTCTCTACTCTGCCGGGCGTCTTTGTCTGCCGTATACGCACGATACACTGCGACTACCGTGTGCGCACCGGTGTTTGGCCGTGATCGTAAGACGATCTGTGCACAGCAGGTGTAAAAACCAACTTCGATGACCATTTTGCGCACTAAATCTTGCGGAAGGCCAATACGAGCCATTTGCGTGATTACAGCAACGTATATGTACTTCTGTACACTGATAATAAGCGAGAGTTTGCTGCATTGTGATTTATGAACGCGGCTGTCAAGTGCGTTCATGAGCGGCTACTCTTTTCAACTTATTTATGACTGTTTTCTTAGACTGCCAAGATTTGCTGCCTGTGCAAAAAAAAAAAGGCAGGAACGCCCGCTCGTGACGCAGCACTTTTCTTTCTAAGTTACATGGGCGATGTATAAAATTCTTGCGCTTTTAGAGCGGTTTATGTAACATGCATAGTGACAGAGTGAAACTAAAGCTAATGGGTGTTCTGTTGTTTTGTATTTCTTGTTATGCATCAAGCACAACATTATTTGGGTATGCACTGTAGCATTTCAACACAAAACATAATATGTATGCTGACTTCAGTTCATTGTATGTGCTCGGCTTACAAGCTCAAAATTTGAAGCATGTGTTGTGAATATCACCTTGCCGTTGGTTTCAACCTCAAAATGCCTATGTATAAATGAGCAAAGGATAAGTGGAATGCCCATCCACTCTAGGCTTCTCAAAGTCTTCAGCACAAAAGTGGTCCTGCAAATGTTTCTTGTATAGTTAGAAGTGTGATGCTGGTCACCCTAACGGTGGGCTGTCCAAGGAGGCTCCCAGGGCTTTCTTGAATGAAGCCCTGTTGAGACATGTGAAACAAGAAAAACATGGGAGGTAGCTGTAATAATAAGTTGAAATACCCTACCAAAGAGTCGAAGAATACGTTATAAAGGTTTAGAAGTTTACGCAGTGAGATAATTAAAATAGCTCAATTGAGGTGTAAACGCGCATGTGGCCGCAAACACGCAGCTTCAAGGATGGCTAACATTTAACCCATTTCTGTTTTTCTACCAGTGCCAACATAACTGCACACAAAGCGGCCCTTATGTGGACGCACGACATGCACTGACCATGTATTTATTGACTGCGATCGTCACAGTCTGCGAAAAACAAGTGCCATATGGGTCGAGTAACTCGAGGCGAGAGCGCGCTCACGTGCGCGGAGAAATAACGCGAGCACCTGGTGCACGTGAGGACGCGGAATTCTCGCGCGACAAGTGTGCCTTCGCGTGCCACGACCACGGAATAACCGCGTGTATTGAGCAACAAACGCGTACACGTGTACCCGCGTCAAGCTTGCAAGACGCGAACGATCCCTGCAATGAACTCCTGTTTTCGTAGCATCGCTAACGCCGCGTGCACTTCGGTTAAATATCTTCTAAAACAGTGCCGAAAAGCACAAGCAAGGTGTGCTTATACCTCGCACACGCGGGTGTTTTTTGTAGGCTCGAAGTTCTCCCGGCCGATTCTCTGTAACCACGCAGAACGACGCTCTCGGTCATTTTTCCCGGTCGGAATCGAGAAAAAAGTATTTCCAGACTCGGTTCGGTTGCTGCATCCGAAGGCTCAGCAGCCAGGCATGATTTCCTTGCAGTCAAACGCGAGCGCGACAATCGGAACACAAAAAAACGTAGGGAACGTGCGCTTCCTGCGCTCTAAACTCAGCCGGACCGCCCGGCGCTTGGAAGGTATATGGCACCCTAAAGTCACGTGGTACGGTTGGGCCAATGAACGCGTCGGCAGCGCGGGGAAAACGAATGCGGTACTCTGAAATTTTTTCCAGTGACGCTAATGCGCCGTGGCGGCTTTGACGGGCAGAACTTCGTTTATACAACCGAAATCAACCGCCCATTCTCGCCTTCTATTGGCCTCGAGCTCCACCACTGAAAAAGCTGGCGCCACCGTCGGCGTGGCGTTCTATTAGGGATCACGTGGATATAGCGGCCGCGTCGGCTGCTTCGAGAGCGCCGAAGCGAGCTGAAAACGAGAGTTTAAATTCCCTCGTACGCTGCGGTCCTCATTTAGTGGCGAGATTTTCCCGCTTCGAGTGTCTCCTTTACAACGCTTGAAAGCAGTAGAATAGGTAGTGGCTGCCTTTGAAGGCGCGCAACATGGTAGGCTACTGCTCGGTGCCGCAGTGCCGGACGTACGCAACGGAGCCCGGTGTCAGCCTTATTCACACGTAGCCGCAGGACAAGAAGCTGCGTGAAGCTTGGCTCGCGAAAGATAAAACCGGCAAACAGTCATGGGCTACAACTCTGGTATGCAGCAAGCACAGACGCGAGGAAGATTTCTGCTACGGCGCCGGGTCTGCGATGTTCGGAAAACGTGCGCTGAGACGCTCGCCCGAGTCCGCTGCCCGACTAATGTCATGACGGTTTGGTCTATGAACTTGTCGATGCTATAGATACTGGCAAGTTCACTGGAATGGAAAGGGAGCGGTAAGACGCACATTAAAAAAAAAAGGCATGGCATATGGTCATATTTGTACGTGTTATGAATTAATGCACTGGATTACAAAAAAGAAGCAGCGGGAATCGCACGCTGAGAACACCGATAAACATACAGTGCGACGCAACTCGAGAAATAATATGGAAACGTCCAAGAATTTAGAAGAAAAAAAAAGATTGAATCGTCGCGACGGCACATCACAGTCCCCGTAGGGTGTCGAAGTCTCTACAATGAAATTATTTTGAACAGCTCTGATAGCGCCCACGCAACAATGGTTGCTTGTATACTGTCATATGCTCATATTCTGCGGCCTAAAGCTCATGGCACGGTGCGAAAACGCGCTTACAGCGAAAGCAAAACATTGTGCGCGGACATGCATGCAGACGCGCAGTCGGTCGCTGCGAACCCGTGCGATCGCTGCATTGAGGCTTCATTCTGTTATGCCCCATTTGGTTTTACAGACAGCCCACTCTAACAACATATTTCACATAGTTTACTCAGCGTTTGACTACCTTTCACGCAAGAAGCCGGTCCGGGAGACTCCATTGCGGCGACCGCGCGCAGTGGCGTTCACTGTACGTATTCGGTAAAGAGATAGCGTCTGTAAACGATGCTGTGCTTTCAGGTTGCCCAAGATTATTATTTAGACAGTAAAAAACTTCTCTCGTTTGGAAAGTACTCACAGAAATGTCCGGGAGAGCTTGCGCGTGGTGTTTTCAGTGAGCGCTGACAGCAAAACCTATGAGGAGCGCGCCGCGTGATCCCTCGTACTACGCCAGCGAGGCGCTTCCGATAGATGGCGACTCCGTAACTCCTCGCCGCCAATAGAACGCGTATTCTGCCACGCTCTTCTGCGGTAGACCGCACCGTTCATGAAAAGAAAGAAACAATGAAGATTGGCCGCGAAAAGGTGCAGCCCAGAAAAAAAAATGACTTGTTGCGTTCGCCACCGAGGCGGCCCTGTGCGTCAGCGCTCGTGACTCGACAAAAATCGGCCGCAGTGGCACCGAGAAGTTCACGCTCCTAAACACGTTTCACAGTTTCACCCGTCGAAGCCGCCACAGCGCATATCGCCTTGCGGCTACATTCGGATATCGCCGGCGCGCGAAGAAACGCGGAAACATGCACGCTTGCACTCTCGGAGGGACGCGCATGCGTGCAGGCGTCGGTCTCGACATCAGGGGTCACCCATGGAGGAAGGAAACTGAGGAGAGGCCCTACCCTCTCCGCGCGCTAGGAGAAAAGTGTGGAGGAAATGACGTAGTTGGTTCTCCTTTGTTCTGCTGTTTTTTTTTATTTCTTTGCTGTAGTGGCCCCGCCTTTCGGGCCACAATGGCGGTTTTGTTATCGTTCTGTGCGCTCACACGTGTTGCTCCGTAGGTTTCGTACCGTGGCAAAGGCGCCGTGCGGGCAGGTTTGCCTTGGTCTCGCGTGTTTTGTTGCGCTGCGTTATCTGGACCGTGCTCTACCGGATGTTGCTGTGGCCAGGTGGGACAGGAGGAAATAAAGTTCGTGAAATGAACGCGCATGCAACGCTGTACGCAATGTACCGCGCCACGGCAATGGCAACGGACGAAGGAATATCCGCGGGAAATTTTGCCCTCTTTGGCGGAATCATGTTAACGTGCTAACGATTGTTTAGTATTGCTGCGGAGCGCGCCAGTCCGAGCAGCACGGTTGCGCGCAGCGCGGCGTGGTTTCGCGAGAAATGTAAACAAGAGAGGAGAGCTGGCCCGATAGGCGGAGCAACGCCATGAGCAACGCCAACTTCCGGCTTCACTTTCGCTTCACAAAGAGTAACGTCAGGGCCTCTCCTGAGTTTCCTTCCTCCTTGGGGGTCACCACTAGAAAGGAAGGAGTAAAACCCCTTGATAATTTGAAAGTAGCGACACTCTCCTCCTCACGGCGCTTTCCTCCTCGATTCTCCTCGATCGCCGGCTGCGCACGGCGCGCTTTTCCTCCTGGGCTCCCGCGGACGGGCCGCCGGATTCTATGGAAGCGTGTTATTTTGGGCCAGTTGCGCGCCCCAGTGGGGTTGAAAATTTTGAGAAATGCTAATAACAGCATCGATAACGCTGGAGGCAACGTTTATGAGGAGGTTGGTTTTTTCTTAAAGCCGTATGAACGGGGTATACCGATGTAAAGGGAGCTTTCAGGCGAGTTCTATACTCCAGACAATTTTTCTGAACCCTAATTTAATGAACGCTAATTCACCTTAGTGCACTCTAATCCACCTTAATGCTCCTTCATCCACCTTAATCCAGCTTAATACTCTCAACACATCTTAATCCAACTTAATCAATCTACATCGCCCCTAATGCACCTTAGCCTACCGTATGCGGTCTTAATCCTCCTTTATCAACCCTAATCCATCATAATCCACCTTAATACTCCTTCATCCACCTTAATCCTTATTCATGCACCTTAATTCAACTTAACCCTGCTTAACAGCCCCAATCTACCTTAATACACCCTAATCCACCTCTATCAAGCCTAATACAGAGCCATGGTCCCTAATCCACCTTAATCTACCCTAATCCATCCTAATCGGTCTTAATCCTCCTTTATCAACCCTAATTCACCGTAATACACATTATTCGACCTTAATCTTCCTTTATCCGCCTTAGTCCTCCATAATCCTTGTTCATGCACCCTAATCGGTCTTAATACCCTTTCATCAACCTTCACCTTAATCCATCATAATCCTCCTCCACCCACCTTAATGTTTATTCATGCATCAATCCTTCATAATGCACTCTAATCCACCTTAATCTTCTTTAATACACTCTAACCTTAATCCTCCCTAATCCACGTTATGTCAAAGACTAATGATTCATTAATTAACTTGGGTAACCATTCTCTTATACAGGGGTGGACATGCTTTGGGTCACCTCTGGCCTTCCTTGGGTCGCATGATACTTCCAGTTTACAACGCGACCTTGAAACATATAGAGCCTTAAAACTAAAAAAAACTTAATGTTGACTAGCTAACGCTCATCACCTGCAACACTCTAAGAACAGTTTACACCCTTTGGTGTGCCCCTTCTGATAACGCGCGTGCCGTTCGTTACTGGAAAGTTCCGGGCTCGCAGCGTTAAAGAAAGGAAACGCATCAAGGCAGATGACGATTACCGTTGTGTGGCAGAAGGGTCACGCCAAAGGGTGTAAACTGTTCTTAGAATGAATACCACGGTCCAGCTTTTCGGTATACTCGCCACTAATTTTTTCAGGGCGCAAAGCAGAATCTATAATGCTGCACTTCCGGCTGAATAACAACAGTTAGCGACCTGCGAGGTGATGGAGCCGCCCCAGAATATTAAGCATACTGAGGACAACCGCAACAAAAACGCTGGTGAGCAGGCCGAAAGAATGAAAACAAAAATGCAGCATTACCGGATGCTTTGCTACGAGCTATAAGACGCCTCAGCTAGCAAACAACGCTGTTCTTTGTCGGAACAAAGTTCTTTCGGCCAATGTCATGCAGCCACTGCTTCTTGCACAAGCCGTCACGTTTTCATAGTATCATAAAAACGGCATAACCATCTTCAGGCTTCTTGCTGCAGTTATATGCGCAACAGCCCGGCATAGCGCTAGCACATTGAGCAGGAAACACAGCGTACAACGTTCGCTACGCCGAGCTAAAGCGCCGAGCCAGCCGTGCTCAGGAGGAAAATGGCGCGAACGAAAAAGGAAAACACAAGTAAAACTCAAGATCCGCGCGTTTCCAAGGGCAACGGCACGGAGACCAATCGTCATGCACAAAAACGGGGGCGAAACTGGTTGCCGCGGGGAAACTCGCAAGGGGCGAGGAAGTCGCGCGGCGGCGGCAGAGTTCAAAGAGTGTCGCTACTTTCAAATTATCAAGGGATTTTCGGAAGGAGGGTCGCTTTGCCACGCGCTCGCGCATCCCGCAGTCTTTTGCTGTTGACTGTACACTATTCACGTCGAGCATACATCCAATCTGATTAAACAAGGTTCGGTCACAGATAGCGGATGGAATCATCGATAACATTCCAGAAACTTCCAATACATGCAGGCGCGTCCTGCGCTGTGCGATAACATTTATTAGGCGGTGAAACGTGGTCGCCCAATAAAGATAAACAAGTAGACGTGTCAATGTCAAGGGAGCACTTTCGTTCAAATGTACCAGCAAGGACCCTGACGTTGACATTTTTAGGCCTTCGAACGCCATTTGATGCTGCTCCTCCCACTTCCAGTTGGCATTTTTATCAAGAAAACGATAAAGCTTTTCGGCTGTTTCAGACCTACCCTGCAAGAACGGATTGTAAAAGTTTATCATACCTAAATATGCTTGTGGCTCTTTCTTGTTGGTTGGGGCTGGGCTTTGTGGATTGCCTCTATTTCAGTTTCGGCCGGATAGCAGAATTGAACATGCTCTCAGGAACGGAGGAAGCCTAAAAGCAGTGAAGAAGAAACTAGGAATTGGCAAGAATCAGATGTATGCGTTAAGAGACAAAGCCGGCAATATCATTACTAATATGGTTGAGATAGGTCAAGTGGCTGAGGAGTCCTATATAGATTTATACAGTACCAGTGGCACCCACGACGATAATGAAAGAGAGAATAGTCTAGAGGAATTCGAAATCCCACAGGTAACACCGGAAGAAGAAGAAAGCCTTGGGAGCTATGCAAAGGGGGAAGGCAGCTGGGGAGGATCAGGTAACAGCAGATTTCTTGAAGGATGGTGGGCAGATTGTTCTAGAGAAACTGGCCACCCTGCATACGCAATGCCTCATGACCTCGAGCGTACCGGAATCTTGGAAGAATGCTAACATAATCCTAATTCATAAGAAAGGGGACGCCAAATACTTGAAAAATTATAGACCGATCAGCTTACTGTCAGTTGCCTACAAACTATTTACTAAGGTAATCGCAAATAGAATCAGGAACACCTTAGACTTCTGCCAAACAAAGGACCAGGCAGGATTCCGTAAAGGCTACTCAACAATAGACCCTATTCACACTATCAATCAGGTGATAGAGAAATATGCGGAATATAACCAACCCTTATATATAGCTTTCATTGATTACGAGAAAGCGTTTGATTCTGTCGAAACCTCAGCAGTCATGGAGGCATTACGGAATCAGGGTGTAGACGAGCGGTATGTAAAAATACTGAAAGATATCTATAGCGGTTCCACAGCCACCGTAGTTCTACATAAAGAATGCAACAAAATCCCAATAAAAAAAGGCGTCAGGCAGGGAGATACGATTTCTCCAATGCTATTCACAGCGTGTTTACAGGAGGTATTCGGAGACCTGGATTGGGAAGAATCGGGGATAAAAGTTAGTGGAGAATACCTTAGTAACTTGCGATTCGCTGATGATATTGCCTTACTTAGTAACTCAGGGGACCAATTGCAATGCATGCTCACTGACCTGGAGAGGCAAAGCAGAAGAGTGGGTCTAAAAATTAATCTGCAGGAACCTAAAGTAATGCTTAACAGTCTCGGAAGAGAACAGCAATTTACAATAGGTAGGGAGGCACTGGAAGTGGTAAGGGAATACATCTACTTAGGGCATGTAGTGACGACGGATCCGGATCATGAGACGGAAATAATCAGAAGTATAAGAATGGGCTGGGGTACGTTTGGCAGGCATTCTCAGATCATGAACAGCAGGTTGCGATTATACCTCAAGAGAAAAGTGTATAATAGCTGTGTCTTACCAGTACTCACCTACGGGGCAGAAACCTGGCGGCTTACGAAAAGGGTTCTACTTAAATTGAGGACGACGCAACGAGCTATGGAAAGAAGTATGGTGGGTGTAACGTTAAGGGATAAGAAAAGAGCAGATTGGGTGAGGGAACAAACGCGAGTTAATGACATCTCAGTTGAAATCAAGAAAAAGAAATGGCCATGGGCAGGACATGTAATGAGGAGCGAAGATAACCGATGGTCATTAAGGGTTACGGACTGGATTCCAAGGGAAGGGAAGCCTAGCAGGGGGCGGCAGAAAGTTAGGTGGGCGGATGAGATTAAGAAGTTTGCAGGGACGACATGGCCACGATTATACATGACCGGGGTTGTTGGAGAAGTATGGGAGAGGCCTTTGCCCTGCAGTGGGCGTAACCGGGCTGATGATGATTGGTCAAAATCTTTTTTTGAACCACCCCCACTCCTGTCTATCACGCGATGTCACGAAAACCGCGATAGTTCCCCATCTGATATGACGTGTACACACTGATTATGCATGATTTGACCTAACAAAAGAAAAATAGCTATTTCTCATTCGACGCCTTTTCCCCATTAGCCATCGGCTATTGGTCAAGAGTTTTCGGGCTGCACCTACTTCACCTGCCTGGCACGCGACGTCACAAAACCGCAAGAACTCACCGCGTCAAGGTGACGTGTACGCCTTAAACATGCATTAATATGCCGAACAAAACTGAATTTTCTTCTGAATAGCCGCAGGCTGCCCCGTTCCGAAAGGAATAAAAGATGGCTTCCGCCGATCACTCAGGCACTGGCTACTCGCACCTGCGCGAGAGTATGGGTTTATTTGCGTATAATGAAGCTTTCTGCGTGGCAGTGTAACGTTTTCGAGCACTTACGGCACGTTTACGACCTCGTTCTACCAATGCTTCTTTGCTGAAGATCCGTTTTAGTGTCATTCTTAAGCTTCCGTTGCATGAAGCCGCGACTTTTGACCAGCCACCGCAAGCTAAGTGAGATAAAGTGGACCAATCGCAGACGCCGGCACCACCCTCTTCATCCGGTTATCGATTTTCAGTGCACTGGCTAGGCCCCATCGAATCCCTCTCCACTTGAGTGTGCTCCTCGCCTCTTGCCAGCCAGTTAGGTAAGACAAGCCGCTCAATGTAGGCATTGTTATTCGTTTTTCGAGCAAACGAAAGTGACCTCCTATGACCGAGGAGCGTGTTTGATTGCTTTGTTCAGACGACCCTACGGGTCACCGCCCGACGCTTGCGTCAGTGCTTACGCAAATTTGACGTCAGGAGATTGGAATAAAAACATATCGGAATAGTTTTACGTTATACGGCCCCAGATGTGGTGATACCAACAAGATCCGTCAAAATATAGCTAAAAACGTCACATGTATCATCAACGACAGCTGCTGAACTGGTAGCCCTGCGTACGGCTCTTCATTATAGGAGGAACCACCTGATACATGGTCAGTCTTCTGCGATTCCAAGGCAGCCCTAAAGAGTATACTCTTTAGGGCTGCCTAAAGCATTTCACATGCATCTCACATGAGCATGCATCTCACATGAGCATTTCGTCGCAGAGATAAGAGAAGTCCATCATCGCATAGTTGACGAAGGACATGATATATCAGAGGTTGCCTAGTCACTGTGGCATACATGACAATAATCGAGCCGGCACAGCTGCCCGATCTGCCCATGACGGCGTCAGCTGCGTTGCCATTCCTCTTTCGAAAGCCGACGCAGCGAAATAACTTTCCGCACTTGCGCGTGAGCTCACATTAGCTCAATGGAATTCATCCGAGTTCACAAGTGCACGCCTTCATACCCTGGACCCTACTTTACAAATCCGTATTCCGCCCGAGCTTCCACGACGTGACTGCACCCTTCTAGTCCGTCTATGGCTTGGAGTAATCTTTTCTTATCGGAATGGCCAACAGCCCACTTTGTGACTTCTTCGGGTGCAATGAAACAATCGAGCACCTTCTTTGTCAGTGCTCTCATTTCAACCCGCAAAGAGCAGTCTTCTCAGCCACCCTAGACAAACTGGACAAGCGCCCAAAGACATAAAAGATCCTTGAAAACTGGCCTACGCGAGCATCCGCTATGAAGGCACTGCTGCGGTACTTGAAAGACACGGGACTTTCTGGCAAATTGTGACTGTACACTGTCTGACGTAGGATTGTACGGTGACATTACGTAACACTAGGAACGCCTTTGCTGGCTGCGTGACAGTGCCCACAGAAACTGTTCGTGTGTACGTGCGTCTGTGTGTGTAGGTTTCTTTACTTCTATAATTTTTTTATCCTTCTATCTCTCACCTATCGCATCCCCTTGCCCCTCCCCAAGTACAGGGTAGCCAACCGGAGATCATCTCTGGTTAACCTCCCTGTCTTTCATTTGCCTTTCTCTCTCTCTCTCTATGGTGTTGGGCTGCTAAGCACGAGGTCGCGGGATCGAATCCCGGCCACGGCGGCAGCATTTCGATGGAGGCGAAATGCGAAAACACCTGTCTACTTAGATTTAGGTGCGCGTTAAAGGAACCCCAGGTGGTCCAAATTTCTGGAGTCGCCTCCTACAGCGTGCTTCATTATCAGATCCTGGTTTTCGCACATAAAAATCCATAAATAATTCAATCTTCAAAAGTCTGCAGTACAGTTCATTTCCCTGCTGAGCCCGTTTTACTCATGAAATTTCACTGCCAACTGAAGCGGAACTTGACATTAAATTGTTGCAGCGAAGCAAGCATCTAATTTCACTTCAATAAGAATCAGGCTTTCACCATTCCACTATACTAGGCGAGGAAAACGTATAATATTACGCGCTCATCATTTTATTTTTGTGACTACCGCCTTAATTGGGTAAAAGTTTGAAGTATTACGAATTATTTGCAGCCTCGTGGAGGAACAGTGGATGGCGGTTATCAGGGCGTGCGCGGGGCTTCACTGCAGAGTTCAATTGTATCCGATTATAGTGGCGCTTTTTTTTTTTTTTTCATTAGCTCTGGAAGAATAATAAAGAAATATATATATGCGGAATAAGCACAGGTTCTTCTGGATCCCTCGTTTACTGCTCTACCAAGTGAAGTGCCAAAACCGACTCCTATTGTTATTTGGGAAGTTGCGTAACGATGGGTGACCGCCACTCCCGTACAACCGCGTAGAGTGCAGGACTCTGCGGTCCTAGACGTACTGCGCCCATCGTGGTAGGTTACAAAAACACCTACATAAGCACAGCAGAGAAGTGCCTACGTCAGGCGGCTCGACTAATAACTGTAGAAGTGCCATTCACAATGCACGGAATTCACATTCACAATGCACGGCAGCGTTTTCTCTACTTTCTTTTTAAATAAAAAGGTGTTGATGCATAAGTGTTTTCATAAACAATGGTTAAATTTGTTAATTTTCACTTTTCCGTCCTGTTTGGCTATTGCCTTGGCTTGATTTCTCAACACCTTGCGACTCTTGTTTCCAGTTGCCAATTTTGCACAAAAAGTGCTGTGCAATTAGGGAAAAACCAAACGAGGTAACGGGTGACAGTCACATTGATTTTTGGTTTAAGGGTTATTGCAGGGTAGGAAGAAGGACGCTGTTCCGCATTATTTTAATTTGCACCTTATTTAACCCATATCGCGGGTATGTGGTTCCGAAGATCTGCCAGCGTCTCGGCGAGCCGCCACTCGAGGTAATAATGAAGCAAAAGGAAAAGTTAAACTCAACTGGCGTTTGCTCCTGCAACTCGTTCCTGAAGCATACAGACCAGCTGACTCCGAACCGTATCCCTTTCCTGGTCCCTGGATTAGTCTAAACAAAGAAGGTTAAAGTAACGAAGCAACAGCCATGCGCGTGATCGTTGAATAGATGGTGACAACTGAACGCATCTCGAGTTATTCGCGCGGGCACCGAATCGATGAGAAAACTGGTGTTCACACCCTAGGAGATGCTGATAAATACACTGTAAAAAATTTTTTCGAAAAAAAAACAGACATTTTCTGGCAGCTGTCCTGCCAGAAAAAGCCTGTACAGTTCTGTTTTCCGTTTTTCAGTTTTTCGGTTATTTTACAATGTTAGTTTTTTATCATTTACCGAAAATCCCTGTAAAATTTCTGTGAAATTTCATTTTCTGTTTCGAAGCAAGTCTGTGATTTTCAGGTTTTTCTTTCTCATTATTTACTGAAAGCGTGTAAAATGTCTGTGAAATTCACTTTTCTGTTTTCAGTGATTGTGTTATTTTACAGTGCTTCTTTTCTGTCATGTACAGAAAATCTGTGAAATTCACTTTTCTGTTTTCAGTTATTCTGTTATTTTACAATGTTTCTTTTCTATCATGTACAGAAAATCTGTGAATGCAAATTCAGTTTAGTTGTCTGTTTTTGGCTGCCCTGTTAATTTACACACAATTTTCTTTTTGGTTTACACAAAATATATTTGAAATTCCTGCAAAGTTCTGTTTCCTATTTGTTTTTCTTTAATCCAATTTTTTTCCCCGCACAAAATACGGTTTCTGTGCAAGCACAAGGGCTCATTAAATTACAAATACGATCTTTGCATCGTTTATACCAATGAAAGTGTGATATTACAGAATTCGTTGCTCGAGGGAAGTTGCCTGTAGTAGTTTAAGAATATCTAAATATGAAACGTTTGCACAACACACTGATTTTCATCAGTATAGCATTGCCTGAGAACCAAAAGCCAAGCAGCTTGATATGAATGAACACTTTATTAAAACGAAAGTCACATCAGCAGTCTTCTATAGCTCGAAAACTATTTCTGAGCCCAACATAATGAAATGTTATACAACACAAGCAACAGAAACTAAAAATCTAAAAGTCATAGTCTTTCGAAGCCGTTACGAGTGCAGCCACTCTTGGTGACAGGCAGTGCTGCTTCCCGCCATTCTTTTGCACCTTTGTTCCTCTTGCAGGATTAATACCTGCAATAGCCCTGAAACAAAGAGCCACGAGCTATCACTAACGACCAGGCACAAAAACAATTTTTATAGTTGAAAGACAAAAATATATTCGTTCTACACTTGCACAACCATTCTGACAAGGGTGGATGTGTTAAAAAAATCAGGTCTCATATATGATCCACTACGTTCTGAGGGGTAAAAGCTAAGTAAGAAAAGCACTAATATCTTACCTGTTCCCACCCAAAAATAAAACTCTAGCTTTGTGAGGCATCACTTTGCTGCTCAAACCTTCTTGCCAAGCTCCTCATAGCGATAAAGCAGCAAGATTCGTTTTATCAACAACCGCACATCAGCATGACTCACAGGCACTGCTAGGCGGAAAGAGCATACGATGCTTCTACAATGTCATCGTTTACGAGGCATGTGTTGGAGTTTCCGGTCATACAGGTACCATTGGAAACAGAAGTATCTAGGATGCTAGTGAAGTCATTTAAGTACCTTGCTTCTCAGTGATCACCTCATTTTACGACCACATATTAAGTGACTTGAGATCGATTTTCATCTCCACAAGTGAGGATTTGATCCAGTGGGTAATGATAAAAGTGATGGACTCGTTCGTAGCTTATGCGCCCTAGGAACTCATAGCCACTACAGTACATGTGGCCTTATGAATGAGGAGGCGTGAACGGATAAAACAAGGAGAAACGTGCTTTAATAAAACGTTAGGTCTCTTTTGCTGACCTTGTTTCAACGGTTTGCCATGTCAGAACGCACCCCTCTCCCATAAAAAACAGCCTGAAATCCGTACCCCGATTCCATTACCTTAAGTGTGTATGTGTGAGATGCGGCAGAAAAAGAGCGGGAGAGACATTTTTTTCCGTCTGATTGATATTTTATATACAGGGTGATTTTTGTCACTTTTGAAGATATTTGTTTTAAATACTTAGCTACGTCGGTGTGGTCTTCTGAGCTGGACTGTACAGCAAGGCAGACATAGGTACCTCAAATGTATCTGTAGTTACATAATTAACTTTGACTGACGTTTCTATTTTTCATCTCAGAAGCAAGGTAGGTTATGTTGCAAAATTGATGGTCGTCAACTTTGAATATGAGCTGTTTTAAATATTCCTAAACGGCAGTATCATTCGAGACATCGACCAACAAAAATACACATATGAAAGCTCGTTGAGTCAGTTTTCCACCATTGCATATTCATAGAAAAATCGCTTCTCGCACTTCTAATGCATGCAGCAAGTACAGACGCAGTTAGTGTATTTTTATGATGTATAACTTAACTAGATTTCGGCGGGAATACGATGAGCAGTTACGGCATTGTATAGTTAGGTAAAGTGGGCCAGCCAATTGAACAAGCTTTCCTTCGATACTTCGAAATACATTGCCGAGTAACAAAACTTAAAAATAAGCCTAACCTTCGACGTTGACAGATAAATTTTGCGATACAACCTTCCCTTTAAAGCAGAAATATTAAAGTTTGTTACCTAATTTAAGCTGATTAATCGTCTAATAATTCATCCTTATGAGGTACATAATGTCCACTTTGCAGTACAATCCAGCACAATAGAAAGCATCGGCGCATTTCTCACACTTTTTAAAATAGAAGGCTGCAAAGGTTAAAAAAAAATTAACGTTTATAATACAGTTGCGTGCTTGTCACTTGCTTTGTTTTTGGTGTTGCGCTTTATTAAAACAAAACAACAAAGTACCTGATCTCAGACCTTCACGTTTACTAGAATGCATCCTTGACTGTATGCTCTTGCATTAGCCTCCCAGCAGAACTAATAGACAGCACACAGGCGTGATCCCTAGCTGCTGCTGTACTGTTAACTATAGAGATAAAAGGTTTCTTTATGATGTCTCGCTGTTTGACACATATTTTCAAAAATGAGACTGGATAATGAGGACATGTTATTACGTCAGTCAATGGTAAATCAATTATTAATTTCTTGTACTACAATGTTGCTAAAACTCCCTACCTTAAAGCAAATTTTCTTCGGTGCTGCTCCTATACTACAGCACACTACCAAATATCTTTAGCGTTACTGCGTCCCAGTGCTAGTTCCATGCCAAACTGAAGAAATGCCAACTTTCACCTCTATAAGCAAACTTCATTGACAGTATGATATTCTCGATGAACACGCACACTGTTCAAAAAGCTTTTCAGTTGAAGTGCATTTTCTTCGCATACTGTCAGTTTAGCAGCGTAGTAACCGCTTTTCTAAATAAGGTTTTGGAAGATTGGCAGACTGCAGTATGCAATTGCGCAGGGCGTGCTGTTACGTCAGGCAAGTGTACAAGTGAGTGAACATTGGCTTCAGTTCTTACCTCTGTGTGAATTCCAAGCACAGGCTCGTCTCCTTCTGATACTGGATGTTAAAAGCAAAATGGGCAAAGAACAGCAGCTTGAAGGCCTCGTCTGGCTTCGATGCATGAAGTACTGGATGGTTGTCCACGCAGATTGTGTATGAATTAGCAGTCAGAAAAGTCCATCCTGGAAAAGAGTTGGAAGGAAGAATTATTCGCTTTGTCCTTCTGTTTTCATTATTTCTTTCAGTTACGCGTACAGCCTCTTTATTCAGAGGGGTGGGTCCATCACCATTAGGTTTAGGAAGATAAGTGAAAAACGAGGAAGGGATAACGACGAAGATTGCATTGGCCTATACATGATAGGCACATCGAGCCAACAATACTCATTAAGCATTTCAATCAGCGGGAAGTGTCTTTTAATAAAATGCATACATTTGTCTAATATAATACAGATTTGCATTTCGGACAAGGTAGCACCATTTAGTGCATTTTTCAGCAATGTTTTTATGAACTGCCCCTTTAGTCAATCATCAGTATCTTACCTTTCGCGCAGATGAAAGGACAGCTTGGCAGATCCCCCAAGTCATCGTCGCTGGCCGTCTCCTTACATGAAAAATCCAATTCACATGTGCATTAGCATTAAGATCGGTCAATGGAATGTAATAAAAGAAAAATGTTGCCTTAAGTCCTCAACACAGACGCCATTTCACTTAATATGAGTTACCATTGCGTCGCATGCTAAAGCACACCGCAGCAAGTCTGCTGGCTTTGACGATAAATTTTTGTTTATGGGCAAGGTTGACATAAAACTTCCAGATTTTTCTGTTATCTCAGTACAAATGTTAGAGACGTGGGATTAAAACAATCACTGCACTACTGTTATAAAAGGCAGTGCTGACTTGGTTATTGGGAGGAATAAATTAATGGGACACTTGACATTGTGCATTACCGTGCGACGACTGCAAGGAAATAATGCAAACTACATTTGTCAGTTTTTACCTCTGTTAGCTTGTAGAACCGCTCTTTGTCTTCTCCGAAGATTGCGAGCAGTAGTAGTGGCATGGCTTCGTATTCAACTGCCATTGACTTCCTGTTAGTTTTGGCAGCTTCTATTTCTTGGAGACAAGACTTCACACATTCTTTTTTTACTTGGCTGTGTGCGTAACGAAAAACTTGCCGTCCAACAGTCTTTAGTCGGTCATCAAAAGTCTGTGCAACATTTGAGCCTAGCAAGATGTTTACGTGGTTGGTCAGGTGCTTTGCCTGAAACAGAAATGGCCAGCTTCGCTCAATGTCTCGAATATTTTTGGATGCATTGATAAGCTGACGTTGTGATGCATAAGTCTCCGACATGAGCTGTGCAACCATGGTCTCGTCTGGAAACGCAAGCCTGAACTGCGACAGCAGGTCGTCTTTTTTATTCTCCTGTGAGTCAGCGGTCTCGTCAGATGGAAGCTTTGGTTGCCATGCCACACACCCATACGAGTCTCTCTGAATCTTCACTCGTTTGACACGCAAGTCCAGTTCATCGTCCGGTTCGAACTGATGTGGCTGCTCAGAGCTTGGCCTTCGTTTGTTGTTAACACAGTTTTCAAGTTTCCACAAGAGTGTCTCAATACCCGAGCCAATTACTGCCCCATTTAGGGTGTCCTCGAATGTCTTCGGGTAATAGCTGACAATTTCAGCTGCGATGGCCCTCAAGATCTTGCGACCTGGCTTCCTATTTATGGCAAGAATATGGTCACTCACAAGTCGTACCATTTCATTCAAGTCGCTCTTTACTGGACGCTTCCCTTCTTGGCAAGCCTTCATAAGTTGTGGTGGGAAAACCTCCCAAGGTGTAGAAAAGCTTGCACCCTGTGTGCTTGTAGGCGATTGAATGTCGTTTGGAGAAAGTGACACTGGTGGGTTAGGCGTAGCCGCTGAGTGAAACCTTTCAAGAAGAATCCTTCTGCTGATGGGCTTTAAAAATTGCAAGTCCTCTTCAACCACATACTTCAGATGTTCCAGGGCCTCTACACCACAATGCTGCAGCTTCTGGACTGTCAGCTCTACAGTCTCCTTGTCCAGGGCTGGCAGCCAGTTGGAAATTCGCTGTTCCAACTCCATTGCAGCTATCTGAAACACAGTTCAAACTCCATCAAGTAATCCATGCTTCAAAACAAAAACAGGATAACTGCAGCGGGCAAGGTTGTACAGGATTAATGGTGTGTTGTCAAGCAAGCTGTCGAGCTCAATGCACTTGATTGGACCGTCATTACTTAAGATGTTAAAATACTGCATTCCTGGTTCATATGATGTACTAACAGTTTTTACAAGAAAAAAATGCCGGGCATCTTTTGACAGGATCAGCTGTATTTCCCCAAACATTAGTTCGCCGTTCTGCCGTGACATTACAACTAACATTTTGCACTCATACAACAGACCCCGAATAGTTGCTTGCTGTGTTGAGAAAATTTCCCCTTCATCAGAAACAACTTCCCGAACTTCGTTCTGAATTTCAGGACTGCAAAGGCTGATCATGAAAGTAGATGCATTGTCGAGAACGTCAGTACTGCTTCCTGTGTTCTTGTAAGCTTGGAAAAGCTGATGCCGCTGAGATAAAGTCAACGTTAAATTCTTGAAATTTTGACAGTTTCTAGCACATTTCTTGAAGTAGCTGTGTTTGCTCTCGCATCGCACTGTCCACTATCTGATCAGGGGACAAAACTGCATAATAAGCATTGGATAGTGAAGAAGGTAATGGTGTTTTGGCCTCAATGGAATATTTGGGAACAGAGCTGCTCTGCTTGTCACGTAATCTTCGATGATATCTTGGAGCCTCATAGCCATTGCACTTGTAACTGCTGGCGCAGTAACTAACAGAACAATTTCTGACAGCAACAGAACCTGCTTCCAGACCTCATTCTCTGTAGACTGAACGGAACCGACTAGGAAGAGGGGAAGAAAACGAACCATGTTCCAGTTCTGAATAGCATGGCCTCCAAGTGATTTCTTTACAGGAACCTCACACGGTCTGTCATTGAGGTCGCTGTGCTTAAAAGGGAAGCCACCTATACGGTTATTGAGATCCTCTAGAGAAAGCCACTCACAAACCGTGACAAAATATTGTATATACAAAGAAAGGTCGAATGACACTATGCCTTCAAAAAGATCGTGTGCCAAACAAGGGGGAAGCCCTGGTGCACAAACGTCGAAATACTTCAGATCGTTGAACAAAGACCTAAACTTTACTCCCTTTTCTGCACTTAAGGAGCTATCGGCTGCTAAGGTTAGGACAGCACTGTTGTAATTGTCTGGTGTTCTCAGCTCGAATACACCTGACAATGCAAGTCAGGTGTATTCAACTCATGTGCTAACAATTTCATTCACATTCAGTGCATTTTTGGCGTTCTGACCATTTGTATTTACGGATTACATTTAAAGCGCTATAGAAAGGGGTGTTTGAGCTTGGCTTTAAAATGCTCGCACTATGTAGAGTAGAGGCCACCGAGCGTCCACTGCGCGTACGAGACCTCAAAAGCGGCCAGGAAATTTACAATACATTTTTAAAAATTCTCGCTTTCGCACCTCGCGGCGACGCTCGGTGCCGGGCTTTTCCGCGAAAACCTGGCATGCGACGTCACGTCGTGCATGTGACGGCAGTATCCGGGGATTATGGTTCATAGCGGCAAACACTTTCAGACGTTTTGCGCTACCGCGGCCGCCGCCACTCCATGCGCGCCGCTGTTTTGGCGTGCGAGAGGAGAGGGAAAGGCATGAAGACGCGGAAGTTCAAATTTTGTCTGCATATAACTTAGCTTCCACAAGACGCATTAAAATAATTCTCGCTGGAGGATAATTATGAAGCGGCGTCTTTTAACATCCCAGACATATTGCAACTTTATTGAGAGCCCCTTTCACAGTCACTATTACTCGTTCGCTCGTTACCTCTGTACGGTTAATCAGTACTGCTCCTAGGCTTCTCTCCTATGCATCACGTCATACTCGCAACGGCACCATCGAACTCAACTAATACCATCGGTCGCACGGCGCCGGTTTTTCCACTCAGCGGCCCATATAACGATATCGAATTAAAATTCAGCAGGTCGTGTGTGCCAGCTCCTATTATTGCGGTCGATGAGTGGTTGCCGGCGCCGCTGACGCTGTCTTATACAGCACTCTGTCATATGGTTCAGATGCAATTCACTAGAGCCACGTTCACATTAGGAAACCACTGCACTCGCGACTATTTTATCATAAGGCCTGCCAAACAATACAAGCGCTTTATATGCGCGCACGGATTGAACAAACCCTAATTCAGATGGCTATTGCCAACGGCAATACTAAGTTCGATACACGCGCGTCGACTTGTTATTTCGTGGCACAGAAAGTTTATGAACCGTCAAATGCACACAAAAATGAACAGAAAACCAAAACTACCCACAAAATCACTTTCAGCGTTACCACTGCTTTTACCACCATCTATGACGATTAGCTAACTCAGTGAGGCCCCCGCCAGCCCCAAAACACGCGCCATAATTCAATGCCGCGGATGGCCTACGGCTGCCTGGACAAAAAAGCGTGCTGTGTGCAGCGTTGGGAGCCGGCGTGCGAGCGGAAACGAGGAGGAAAGCGCCGCGCGAAGGAGAGTGTCATAATCCTATAAGCCACCGTCAACTGGTCAGGACGTGATTTCACACACGTATGAACTTGAAACGGAGCCGCTGGTCCCATACGTGATAGTAGACTCAATATCTTGAAGGCTCTGGTAACAAACAGCTACAGCTGTGCGCCCACAAAAGCTTTGCGTACGCAACGGGCGCACCTAAAACGCAATGCCAACTGTCCTGGAAACGACAGTTTTATTTGGGAATAGTTAGCGCAGCACCCGAGCAGCGTAACATACTGTGGCGTAATCTAATGACCCCAAGTCAAGACTACTGAAGTGTGCTGAAGAATTTTTTTTTTCAGTTTTATTAATGCAAGCACCGCTAACTCGCACCAGGTTGCATGCAAGCGTCGGCAACAGGCGACGAGACGGACTGCGCCAGCCTCCGAAGAGAACTGACACGTGCGAGTGAGCGACAGCCCGTTCCCCGCATAACATGCATCTCACCGTCCAGAACTGTCCGTAATACCTGATATAGTCCAATATGGTAGTCTCATTAGCCGACCAACAGATCAAACAGCATATTCAACATTACAATTTTCAGATTATATTTCACAGCCATAGCAAAAGCCGTGTGGAATCTATTTGACGCTTATACCGATACAGCGGCGGCGACCAGGCCGCCGAGCCTACTGAGGCGAAGACATGCTCCACCGCAATAAACGGGGGAGCGCAGGCCGCGCAGCAACCGCGAAGTGGGAAACGAACGATCCACCTCCGGGTCGACGTTGCTTGTCGACAGCTGGGCAAGGGAATAGTTCGGCTCGCGCGAGTGGCCGGTGCGCCGGCCGCATGACGACAGTCGGCGCGGCGGCCAATGCCGCGAGTCGAAGCTCAAGCGAGAACCCGAGCCCTGGCAGATCTCAAACTTAACGCACACACCACGTTAAAACATGTTGCAAAGATTTCAAATAGCCTTTAGAGGCAATCGTGAATGCGATGAAAATTAAGGGCTGCGTGGCTGCGGTAGCGAGGCCGCGGCACGATTTAGAAGCTAGCACAATGGAAATATGGAATAGACACAAGACGTTTGCCGCTACGGCGGCGTCCGCGGCGGCAAGTGATTCGCGCGTGAGCGCTCGTCCTGTTCGTTTTAACTTTTAACTGCGTGTCAAAGCTGCACCTTCACCATGAACAGTTTACGGAGCGTAGGCAGCTTGAAACCGCAAGGCGGAGGATGAAAGTTACACAGGGCTCGGGCTTTCCCGCCATTTAGTGAGATGCGAGCTCTGTGCCCATGCCTTAATATTTCGCTACAGTAATCCACCGCCATCGCACGCAACATCTACAATATAGTTAAGAGATTTCCACCGGTGACACAAAGCAAATCACACTGTCTGTATCAAGCGGCAAATATTGTTTGTTCACTCACCTGTCCAAATGAAACGAATAAATCGACGCACGAAGACACCAAACCCCTCTTCATGCGGAAGCCATCTTGCGAAGTGCAGCTCCGCATCAAAAGCAACCACATAGTACTAGTTGTGCGAAAAATTTAGTTTACTACACTCTAGGCTTTAAAAAATAAACGGATGTTTTTAAGGTTTTCAGGTGCATTATTCGTCGCTTACTTCTTAATAGAGACGCACGTGACTAGACCACGGCGGTCAAAAACAGAAAATGTCTGTTTTTTTGCTTGATCAGCTTTCTCTTTTTTCCAGTAACAGATTTTTTCCGTGCGGCAACAGTAAATTTCTGCAAAAACGCCTGTAATTTTACACACTTTTTTTACAGTGTACCGTCATCCAAAAGGAGTGAAAAAGGCAGCAAGATGTTGACCACCGAATAGCTGTCAAGTCTCACCATTGATTTGGCGACGCTTTAGGAATGTGTGTGAAGATTGGTGGCGTGGGCCGGGCCCTCCTCCTGGTTACATGCCTGCTATGTGGGCACGCATATAGTTCCAGTGTTGTACCTGCAGGCTGCCTGATTGATAACAGTCTTCAGTACAATCAATTTTTTTTTTCTTTTTGTAGAATTGACCATGTTACTGACTGAAGGCCCCAAGTGTCAGCAGTCTTCCAAGTCATATTCACTTGATAATGGCTGTGGAACTTAGGATCAGAGAGCCAGTGATAGATATGCAGCTGCTTTCTATAATTGTACTATTGCATGATGCCTCGATCACTTGTGCAGCCAGGTGTCTGTGCCAGCCCAAAGGGCCTAGTGAACAGAGCTCATAATGAGGTTCTCTTTACGAAGGGGTGGTAGGATAGATATTTTTGCTACCTATCGTGACAATATGATAATAGAGTGAACGCACAATATGCTTGGTTGCGTGTCCGAGGCGCCGATGTGCGGAATGTGTGGCCGCAGATACAAGGAGTCAACGCTCGATGTGCTGTTAGGGTTGGCGTCTGGCACCACGTGTTGAAAGGAATTTCAACCGACCATCTCTCACCCTGCCTCGTCGAAATGAGGCGTGACTTCGCCTGCTATTGTTGGCGCCCCGCACCTCGTGTAGAAAGAACTTTCTCTCACCCGACCTTCTTCCACCAGGCCTCGTCGAAATGAAGCGTGACTTCCTAATTCGCCATGACCATTTCGAGTATCTGCCTGTCTGCCGGAAGCCCCGCAGTGTACAGGCCCCTTTTATGTGTGTGTGTGTGTGCGAGTTTCGAGAGGCCCTTTCCTCGAATTGGACCTAGAGGAGAACTTCCACGAACCCGCAACGCGCAGAAGAGACGGACGGGCGTCTACAATTCCAGGAGGCATGACGACCTTCTTTTTGCAGCAGGCTCGGTATAACCAGAGGAGGAGGGGCCCTCTTTCTGTGCCAGTCCCGTGACGTCGACGGAAGCAAGATCCCGCCCACGATTGTAGAGAGCCTATTTAAGGGGCTCCGAAATGTACTTTTGATCACTTCATGCTCTTCTCATTTTCTTTCATCTACCTTTGGATAAACCGTGCAAGTTTCGCGCTAGAAATCGTCTCGCCCTTGCTTGGTCGCCATGGTCTACCGGATGCCTGCAGCCCGCCGACAACGCCACGCTACCCAATAAGTAACGTCGGTCGAGCTTCGACAGGCAGGCGTCGCTACAACTCGGGAACAGTACGATACGCTACCCTGGAGTACGCAACAGTGCTTAGTCGCGCAGTCCAAGGTGCCGACGCGCGAAATGCCTAGACGCGGCCTCGAGGAGTCGACACTCTATGCGCTCTTTCGCGCAGTCCGAGGTGCCGATACACGAAATGCCTAGACGTGGGCTCGGAGTCTACGCTCGATGCGCTTAGTCGCGCCGTCGGAGGCGCCGATGCACAAAATGACTAGCAGAGGGTCCGACAAATCCGCGCGCGCGATGTGCTTGATAGCCAAGTCGGAGACTCCTATGTGCGAAGTGCTTAGCCCCGGGGCCGAGGATTGCGTGCGTGATGTGCTTGGTCACGAATTCCGAAGCACCGAGTGACAGAAGGCTTAGCCGCATGTCCAAGGATTGATCGCGAAGTCCGCGTCGCCCATGCTCAGAATGCTTAGCCACGGCTCTGAGACGTCCACAAACGTAGGGGTCGGCCACGCTACTACGACGTCCGCGTAGCGCCCGTTCTGACACGTCGAGATTACGGCGAGTGGAGGCGTCCAAACTCGCGAGGTGCAAAGAGCCGAGCAGACGACGGGAGCGTGAGACCAATGGCGAACCGCGCTGGAGTCACGTGGAGGGCGCGGCCAAACGCTGACTCCGGCACACGGAGGAAGGAAACTAAGGAGAGGCCCTGACGTCACTCTTTGTGAAGCAAAAGTGAAGCCGGAATTTGGCGTTGCTCATGGCGATGCTCCGCCTTTTGGGCCACCCTCCTCTCTTGTTTACATGTTTCGCGAAACCACGCCGCGCTGCGCGTGGTGTAGCGCGCGGAGCGCGCTCGCTCGCGCAACATCTGGCAGAGCACGGTGCAGGTAACACAGCGCAACAAGACACGGTGACTAACGCAAACCCGCCCACTCAGCGCCTTTGCCACGGCCCGAAACCTACCAGAGCAACACGTGTGAGCGCTCAAAACCATAACAACGCCGCCATTGTGGCCCAAAAGGCGTGGCCATACAAAAAAAAAATAAAAAAGCAGCAAAAAAATGAGAACCTACTACGTCATTTCCGCCACACTTTTCTTCCAGCGCGCGGAGGTGGTAGGGCCTCTCCTTAGTTTCCTTCCTCCGTGCTCCGGCACGACCTTCAATCATTTGCTCCTTGTGTGCTTGTTTCTGTATGGAGGAGATAGCTGACGCGGCAAATTTGAAGATGGAGAAATGCGCTTTCCAACGAGGCCAATATGGTGGCGCTCGGTTGTGCCGTTCCGGAGATATTAGAGAATTTTAATACGTCCGGCATTCCGGCAAGCGCGGGCGGGTTGCCGGTTGAGCGGGGGCGTAAACGTGAGCGGCCAGATTGGTGGCGACAGCTCAACCACACAAACACAAAGCCAATTACTATATTCTGCTGGTGTAAGTTTTCAACAGCGGCGTAATCGTGTTCACCATTACGCCACTGCCGAAAATTAGCACCAGCAGCGAAGCAAGATATAGTGGGTCACTGTAATTTTAACTCTGTGTTTGTCTGGCTCAACTCTACGTCACCAGGTGGCTGCACCGCTCCGGCCACTCACGTTTACGCGCCCGCAAATCCGGCAATCCGTCCAAACCACTCCCGTTTGCCGGAATAGCGGACAGGCTAAAAGTATCTATTGTGACTTGTCGCGACATTTTTCGCAACCTTAGCTGATAAAACATTTTTCTTCGCGATGCGAAAGCCGCGTCCCCCCTTAATAGCGAACGTCGAAGCAGGTAGGCCTAGCGTTTGCCACGGTGGCGGCTACGGCTGCCAGCGGATCTGCGTGTGAGAGCGCCGTTTCGAGGCGGCGAGGTAATCAAAACGGCGGCGGCGGTGGCTTTGATTAATGTAGTTTCGGTCACTGTAAAAGATACGGCGAATCGGACGGCGAAGGGTTCTTGCCTCCAATATTTCAGACGTGGTGGTGGCACGAAGCCGTGCGAATGATCAGGCTTCCGTAAAGACGGTCGTTGACTATGTACACTGGCAACCCGTCCATCAGACAACACGGCGTCAAAGACGATTCTTACGATCCCTCTCGGTTACTCGAGTCAGCATTACCGCGACTTTCGTTCCTTTTAATAAAATTACAGCTAATTTTCCCCGATAGAAGCATAAATTCCCCGAGTTTTTCTTAAGTATTTGGAAACTATTCAAAATCCCCAAGAATTTTCGGTGTTCCCGGTTGGTAGAAAAATATTTGTATTGACGAAGTGCCTACTCGAAAGCTTCAAATATTCATCATCATCATCATCAGCCTGGTTACGCCCACTGCAGGGCAAAGGCCTCTCCCATACTTCTCCAACTGCCCCGGTCATGTACTAATTGTGACACTGGCGACGAGGATGGGATCCTCGTGACTCTAGCGAAGAAGCTGGCGACGAGTACCTACGGAGCGTCCCACGCCGCCGCGAGCGGCGAAACACCGCCCCCCGTTGCTGTCGCCATGACGCTGTACGGAAGGCTCGAGCCGTTCGAGGGAGATGGGTCCGCCTGGCAAATTTACGAGGAGCAAGTCCACGTGTTCTTTCGGGCAAACGACACACCCGAGGCCAAACAGCGGGATATTTTCCTGGCCAGCTGCGGGACCCGCGTCTTCAGCCTCCTGCTCGACCTTCTCAAGCCAGCCACGCCGCACGTTAAGACGCTGGGTGAGCTGCTTGCCATACTGCGCTCGCATTTTAACCCAGCACCGTCCACGCTAATGGAGCGTTTCCGCTTCAACAACCGGAGCCGCCGGGAAGGAGAGACCCTCGGGCAATTCGTTGCTGCGCTACGAGGGTTAGCGAGTGCCTGCGCCTTCGGGGACCAACTGGACTCGCTGCTCCGGGACCGTTTCGTCTGCGGAATCAAACACCCCGCCATGCAGACGCGACTCCTGGAGCTTCCCGACCCGTCGCTGGACGACGCCGTGAAGGCAGCGCTGGCAATGGAAGCTGCCGCCAAGGACGCCGGCGAGATTTCCCGTGCGACTGGCTCACCGTCGGCGGAAGCGGCGGTCAACAAATTCGCGACAAAGGGCAGTACCTGCGGTCGCTGTGGTGGTGCCCACTCCCCTTCACAGTGCCAGTTCTCTCAAGCACAATGCTTTACGTGCGGGAAAAATGGGCACCTGGCACGTGTATGCCGAAGTGGGAGGACGAACAGCAAGCAGCAGCCTGATTCAAGCCCAGGTACAACACAAGCCCGCGGCCAGGGTAGCCGTCGCAAGGGTACGCGGCGGAGGCATGCGGCAGCAAGCTCAAGTTCTTCCGCGGCCAGGCTCCACGTCCTGGCCGAGGACCCGCCGATTTTCGACATGTGGCACACAGGCTTTGTACCGTCGTCTGTGCCGCCATACATGCTGACCGTCGAAATCTGCGGGCACCCATTTCCATGGAGCTGGACACGGGGGCCAGCGTGTCTGTAATGGCCGGGAAGCTCTTCAAGCGGACTTTCCCCGGCGTGTCCGTCGAGGCTTCGGGCGTGATGCTGCGCAGCTACTCCGGGCAACTCTCCCAGGTCCAGGGTCAGGCACAGGTCAGCGTTCGCTTTGGCGACAGGGAGGCAACCCTTCCCCTTTACTTAACGAAGGGGTCGTCGCCGACGCTGCTGGGCCGAAACTGGATTCATGTACTGGGCATTCGTCTGCCAGAGTACTCGGAAGCCAGCTTGCATGTGATGCAGAGCTGCCAAATCTGCCAGGAGCATCAGCGAGCCTCGCGTAATGTGGAAAGCACCCCCTGACCGTTCCCACAGAGACCCTGGTCCCGCCTACATGTGGATTTTGGGGGCTGTGGCGGTGGTGGCGGAGCAGCCTCCCTGCGCTTGGAGGACCTGCAGAGCCAGCTCGAGGAACAGCGGGAGCTGGCATCGGCACGGCTGCTGGAGCTGGAGCAGCTTCAGCTTGACCACAAGGAGGCCCTGAAGACGGTGGAGCGGCTGCGGATAGAGCTGCGGTCGCTGCCCAAGAGCCTGGTGGTGAGCACGGCAGAGTACAAGTGCCTGCAGAGCCAGTTCTCCGTGCTGTACAACGAGAGCATGCAACTCAAGACTCAGCTGGACGAGTGTCGCTCCTTGCTGTCGACAGCCAAAAACTCACACCTTCGCCACATTGAGCAGATGGAAAGCGAGGAGCTGGTTGTCCAGAAGCAGCTTCGCTCGGAGGTCATCCGCCTCGAGGACAACATCGCGCAGATTCGTCTCGAGTACGAGAATCTACGCACTGAGTTTGAGGCGTCGTCGGTGTCCAGTGAGCAGGCTCAGCCAATCAACCGGGAGATGCGGCACATTATAACGAGCCTGCAGAGCCGCAACAGGCAGCTCAAGAGCGAGGTCTCCCGCAGCAAGCGCAAGCTGCGCAAGGCTCAATCAGAGCCGCTGAAGCAGAAGCTGGCTGCTGACCAAGGGTGCCGTCCTGGGCATTTGCCAGAGTCGGGAGTTCCAGTTTTTGCCAGGAACTTCCGTCCTGGCTCACCCTGGTCTGCCGGACAGGTGTTGTCTCCTGCCAGCACCTCATCGCTGCTCGTCCGCATGCCAGATGGGGCCATGTGGCATAGACACGCCGACCATGTCAGACCTCGCCTCGGGATTTGGCCAGCACCCTCGACTGCCACTGAGTTCCAGCCCGCAGGAGGACTAGCGGCAGCACCAGTCACTTCTAGCGGAGTACCACCTACCTCGGAGGCGGCAACCGTAGCCAGTGGCGCGGCACCCGTTGGACCGGTGTCTAGCTCGGCACCACTCACGAGGCCGACCACTACGGACCCTCCGGATGGAGCGAGGCTGGCCCAGGCAGCACCCGGCGTTGCCACACCCGACCCGTCGACACCGGTGCCCCGGCGGAGTACTTGACAGCGGAGGCCACCAGACCGTTACTCGCCTGGGTAGCAGGCACCATCGACCCAGCTAGGGTAGAGGCAGAGCCTCGTAGTGTGAACTTGGACGTTTGTTTGATGAGTTTGATTTGAACTTGGACGTTTGTTGAACTTGGACGTTTGTTTTTTATTTAACAAACAAACTGGGGGTGAGGGGTTGTAGCAAGTAGGTGACGCCCCCTCGGACATAATCTTGGTTCACCCGCCAAGCTCGGCGGCCTGCTATAGCTCGGCAGGCAACAGTGGTCACCCGCACCACAATAAACACGGACGAGCACGGCAGCTCGCCGGTCAGTAATCTTTCAGCACCACCACGCTGAGGAGCCCTCCCTTGTTCACGACCCGGAGTGGATCGTGACAATGTTGACCCTCCAAACTTCCTGATCTCATCTGCCCACCTAACTTTCTGTCGCCCCCTGCTACGCTTCCCTTCCCTCGGAATCCAGTCCGTAACCCTTAATGACCATCGGTTATCTTCCCTCCTCATTACATGTCCTGCCCATGCCCATTTCTTTTTCTTGATTTCAACTAAGATATCATTAACGCGCGTTTGTTCCCTCACCCAATCTGCTCTTTTCTTATCCCTTAAAGTTACACCTATCATTCTTCTTTCCATAGCTCGTTGCGTCGTCCTCAATTTAAGTAGAACCCTTTTCGTAAGCCTCCAGGTTTCTGCCCCGTACGTGAGTACTGGTAAGACACAGCTGTTATAAACTTTTCTCTTGAGGGATAATGGCAACCTGCCAGGCACGTACGCAGGATTTTTTTTCGGGGGGGGCCCAACCCAAGCTAACTTCAATGCGAATGAGGGGGGGCGGCGTACTTTACTAGTACAAATGTGAATAACGTCCACCGTTCGACATAAAAACGCATAAACCTACAAAAGAGAAATGAAATAAGGGGCGGTATAATGTAAAACAATTCCAATATGTTTTTATTCCAATCTCCTGACGTCACATTTGCGTAACCGCCGACGCAAGCATAGCAGGGTCAGCCACAGGGTTGTCTGAATAAACCAATCAAATGCTCCCCTCGTTGATAGGAGGTCAATTTTGCTTGCTTGAAAAAACGTATAACATATATTGCCTCCACTCTGCGGCTTGTCTTATCTAATTGGCTCACAAGAGGTGAGGAGCATGCTCAAGTGGAGGGGGATTCGATGAGGCCGAATATCGATAACCGGATGAAGAGAGTGGTGCCGACGTCTGCAATTGGTCCGCTTTCTCTTACTTCGCTTGCGGTGGCTCGTCGACAATCGCGGCGGCATGCAACGGAAGCTTAAGAATGACGCTAAAACCGGTCTTCAGCAGAGAAGAGTTCGCAGAACGAGGTCGTAAACCTGCCTAAAGTTCTCGAAAACGTTACACGGCCTCGTAAAACGTTTTATTACACGCAAATAAGCCCACGCTCTCCGGCACGGGTGAGCTATAGCCAGTGCCGGAGCGATCGGCGGCAGCCATCTTTTATTCCTTTCGCAACGGAGCAGCCTGCGGCTATTCAGAAGAAAAGTCACTTTTGGTCGGCATATTATTGCATCTTTAACGCGTACACGTCACTTTGACGCAGTAAGTTTTTGCGGTTCTGTGACGTCGCGTGAGAGGCAGGTGAAGTGGGTGCAGCCCGAAACCTTTTGACCAATAGTCGAGTGCTAAACGCGAAAAGGCGTCGAATCAGAAATAACTATTTTTGTTTTGTTCGGTCAAATCATGCATAATCAGTGTGTACACGTCATATGAGATGGGGAGCTATTGCAGTTTTCGTGACGTCGCGTGACAGACAGGTGAAGTGGGGCTGGCCCAAAAAAGTTTTTGACCAATCGCGGTGGACTGATTGCAAAATTGGGGCGCTATAACGTAAAACTATTCTAAACTTTTCTATTCCATTTCTGCAATCGGCCCTCCGCTATTGGTCAACATTCTTAACCTTCCGTTGCATGCCGCCGCGATTTTCGATGAGCCACCGCAAGCTAGTAAGGGAAAGTGGACCAATCGCAGACGCCGGTACCACCCTCTTCATCGGGTTATCGGTTTTCAGTGCACTGGCTCGGCCCGATTGAATCCCTCTCCACTTGAGCGTGCTCTTCGCCTTTTGTCAACCAATTAGATAAGACAAGCCGCTCAGTGTAGGCAACGTTATTCGTTCTTAAAGCAAACAAAAGTGACCTCCTATAAACGAGGAGAGCATTTGATTGGTGTTTTCAGAGAATCCTGTGGGTAATCGCCCGGTGCTTGCGTCGACGCTTACGCAAATTTGACGTCAGGAGATTGGAATAAAAACATGTTTGAATGCTGTTACGTTATACGGCCCTTCGAATAGAAAAGTTTGGGATAGTTTCACGTTATAGTGCCCAAGGTGTATTTTACAGGTACGCCCTGTGCGATACACTTCTGCTTTACTTGGCAAAGAAGAAACTGCGTCAAATAGACTTGCGCAGGAAAGAAGCGCAGGAAGAACACTGCCAAGGATAAGTAAAGAAGACAAAGTGTAAAATAAAGATTACGTTAGTAGACTACAACTAAAAAAAAAGCAGCAGTTGGCAACACACAAACCGCGCGGGGTTGTGTTACTTCGCCAGCCAATCACAGAAGCAAACAAAATCGTCGTCATGCGGCCTTTTCAAATGGCGTCGTACTTGATACCTCCGAAGCGTCTGCTGTTCTTGGAGAGTCTTTTCATCGAGGAAGCAATGAGGTATGCAACAGACATGGACAAAGTGTATGGAGTCCGAGCATTTCCCTCTTCAAAAGTCTGCGGTGCCGTTCATTTCACTGCTGAATCGATTTTACTAAGAAACTTCACTGCCAACTAAAGTGAAACTTGACAATAAATAGTTGCAGCAAAGCAAGCATGTTACTTCAATAAAGAATTAGGGTTCGGCCTTTCCACTATAATAGGCGAGGCAAAATGTATAAAATTACGCGCTGATAAGTTTATTTTTGTGGTTGCCGCCTTATTTGGGTAACAGAAAAAGTTTGAAGTACGAATTATTTGCAGCCCCCAGAGGAGCAGTGGCTGGCCATTATGAGGGCGTGGGCGGGGCTTCACTGCAGACTTAATTTATATCCGACTATAGTAGCGTTTTTTGAATGAGCTCTGGAAGGACTATAGATACATATATATTTGCGGAACCGTCACAGTTGTTTTGGATCCCATGTTTATGCTCTACTATGTTAAGTGCCGCAGACGACTCGTATTGTTATTTGGGAAGTTACGTAACGATGCGTGGCTGCCAGTCCAGTACAACTTCGTAGGGCGCAGGACGCTGCGATTCTAGACTAGTGTTCCTGTATATGCTCCCGCAGGGAGCAGAGTTGCGCATAGGTCCGCCGCCGTGATCCAGCTCTGCAGCGAAGCCACTCCTCGCGCGCGCAGGAGCCAAACGCCGCGCGGTGTTCCGCCTTTTTCTCTAGTGGTCGCGAGCTACAAGCGCCAATTGTTCGCAGGCGCTTAGCAAAGGGCACTTGTTAATACAGGCTACGCTCGAACGATTCATTCGTGCAGCCGGAGGGGGTGGGCGTCCAACTAACCGAAACTTTGTATGTACCTATGTAAACACGCATATACAAACACACACACGAACGTACAAATATGGGGTGGGACCGCCTTCGATTCCCCAAAATAAAATACTCCCGTGGCTCGAACAGCTCCAAAGTTCGCTCGCAAACGCGCAGTACGTTGCCACAAAAAGCGGTGCAATGATTTTCAGCATGCATATGAAGTTGTCTTATCATGGTCAGAAAGCAAGAAATTTTTGAAAGAGTGTTTAAAACTTCACACACGTAAAGTGGACACTTAGTGCATTTTGGCTGCCGAAACCAGCCGATTAATGACCGTCGCCAAGAGAGCTATCGTGACTGCAGTTATGTCAGTGACCGTTAACAGAGCGCCATTTATCACTAACCATCGTTCACAACAGCTGCACGTTTTCGATACATGCGGTGCAGACACAGATTTAAGCGCATTTCAAATGTTGACATGCGCACATTTTAAGCAAAGCTTACTTTTATTTACAATTACTATTTAGTAGTGCTTACTATTTAGTAGCAGCAAATCTGCAAATAGAAAAAGATTCAAGATACAAGAGCTTCTAGCTGCTCCTCTGAACGCACGATCGACGGTCCACTGATTGCAATGGCGATGGCACCGACGGAAACGACGAGTTCGCATGAGTCGGCGATGCGCCCGTAAAGTTGGCTTCGCAGCGGCGCGGATCATTTGACGTCATTTTTCGCGCTCGGCCAATAGCGGTGCGAGCGGCGCCGGAAAAGTTTCGCGCAACTCTGCTCCCTGCGGGTGCATATACAGCACGGAGGAAGGAAACTAAGGAGAGGCCCTACCCCCTCGGAGGACGCTACCAGCGCGCGTAGCGAGCGGACGCATGGGACATCGGCTCCGGCGATTTTCGACCGTGGCGGCGGCCCAACGCGTTTGATCCCGACAATTTTGGACTTGACAGGACCAGCAAGTCAGCCGGCACGCAGGGAGACCACTCCCAATCCGGTGGGCCGATTTGTTGACCTTTTTAAGCGCTTTTCCTCCCATCCGCCATAGCGCCGCGACGCAGCCTCAAGGCTGAACGCCGGCGTTCGGCGGCGGGGAGGCCGCTCCAAGCCAACATGGCAAGCGCAAACCAGCAACGCGGCTACGACCCGGAGGGCATGGCATGGACAACTGTGCCGCAGACCAGTCGGGACCAAGCCTGCAACGCTAATGTGATCCGGGCCTTTGAAACAAGAGCCCAGAAACTCCAAGCCTGCGCACAAGGGAAGGCCACGTCAGCTCACGGAGGCCACCATGCGCAACCCGACAAGACATCCGATGAGCGCGCAGCCGGAGGCCCAAGGCAAGTCAAAGCTGCATGGAAACCCAAGTTTCTCTGCAGATTTAGACCAGACGATGTGGTGCTAATCATCAAACCATTAACGGCGACAAGCTTGAAGAACTTACAACACGGTGAGCTAGGCCTAGCCCTACGACAGCGAGTCGGGGAGGCCGAAGCGGACAACTTTTACTTCACAATATCCCCGGACCAAAACCTGATCATCGTGGGCACGTCGAGCATCCACGCGGCAGACAAACTGGTCGGGGACTTTGCGATAAAAATCCCAGAAGGAGCAGACCTCCATTTGCGCGGGCACGTAAAACAGAGCGAAGACAACGTGATTCACGGAGTCATCACAGTGGCCAATCTGGAAACCACCGAGTCCCTGCGAGGGAAGGTGAAAAGCTTTCACGGAGAAAGCACCATCCTGGAGATCCGAAAGTTCGGAACTTCTAACAAAGCCAGAATCACCTTCGAAGGCAAGTACAAGCCCAGAGCTGTACTGTACAACGCGCAAGTCATACCGGTAGCAAGGTACCGCCGCACCATACCAGCGTGTAACTTGTGCGGCACGGTGGGGCATAGGCCAGATACCTGCCCGACACCGAGACAAGAAAACTGCGGACTCTGCGGAACGCTAGCCCCGTTTGTGGAGGGGGTGCGGTCCCCTCACCTGTGCAACCCAAAATGTGCGGTGTGTGGCGGCGAACACGCCACGAACTCCAGAGACTGCACGGCGAAATTTCGCACGCACGCGCAGCAACAACCCAGCAATCAGGAGAAAAGGAGGAGGAAAAAGAAGACAAAAAACAAGAAGAAGAAGAAGGGAGGTAGCGGGAATCTCCCGCCCCCTCCACCTGGCAGGGAGTCGACTTCTGATCAACCCAAGCAAAAGAAGACCTGGGCCAGCATAGTCCAGAACGGGATGCGGCAGGTGAGTGGGACCGCCTCTCCTCCTCCTCCTCCCAAACCTTCCTCTCCACCCACACCCAACCCAGTAGAAACCGAGTTACGAAACCAGATAGCAGCCCTAAAAGCGCAGATCGCGGTGCTAACGAGCAAACTAGAAAGTGCGCTAGCTAAACCCCAGCCACCTCAGCAAGAGGAGGCGATGGAAAGCGACACAGAACCTAGTCTTGAAAATAAACTAGAAGCTATGATGAGAAGGGTCCAGGAATCCATTCCCACCATAGTCTCACAACAGATAGCGAAAGCGATGACGGTTCGCAAATACGCTAACACGAGGAGACTCCAGACTCCCCGAGCCTACAGGATGCGTAGGGTGATAAGCGAGGACGAGGAGGAAGACCACCAGGAGCAATTTCCCCTCCAGAATAACAACAATCTCCAGATACAACATGGCGAGACAAACTAAAAAGAGTCCCATAACATTAACGCAGTGGAATAGTCGAGGCTTGAAATCGAGGACTAAGAGAGCGGATCTTAAGATGCACCTGTCTACGTACGAGCATACTCCGGCAGTAGTGGCCATACAGGAACCTGGCGGGAACGTGAGCCTCACAAACTACAAAACGTTCCAACTCGACCCCCTAACGTGCATCTTTGTGCACAAAAACTACACTGCAAATTTGGTAGATCTGGAATTACAAACCAGCTTTTCGCACGTGATGGTGACTCTTCTGCCACTGAAAAAGGAGGATTCGCCGCTACACATCCTGAACGTGTACTGCCCACCTAAGGCAAAAAACGTAACCTTCTCCACACTCCTGAGCAGAGCTATCAGGGAAGCAGGACGAGACCCGTTACTAGTAATGGGAGATTTCAACGCGCAGAGTCCCTCATGGGGCTATCATCGAGAAGACATACGAGGACGGAAGCTAGCGGAGGCGGCGTCCGCATTAGGTCTAACCCTACACACTGACCCGGCGTGCCCCACGCGGATAGGGAACTCGGTGCAGAGGGACACGTGTCCCGACTTAACCTTCACGAAAAACGCGAGGCGAGTGGAGTGGACGAATACGGAGGAAACTCTCGGTAGTGACCACTGCCTGATCACCATAACGATCCGTACGAAACCCCTTACCAGGCCTACGGGGCACACTATGCTGCCGGACTGGACGAAATTTAGAAAGGAATACGAGGTAAGCTCCATCCAAGAGCAGGGATATCAAGCCTGGACAAAACAGCTGCTGATCCACCTGCGTTCGACGGAAACGCAGGTAAAGCTCTCAGAGGCGGTGACGGACGTGGACACCCACCTCCTCCACCTCTGGGCAGCCAGACGCAGCATGGTCAAAAGATGGCGTAGACAGAAGCATAACCGAAAGCTAAGAGCTCGGATCGCGGCAATCACTAAAGAAGCGGCGGAGTACGCGGCGCAACTCGCGGACGCGAACTGGGTAGATAGGTGCAACGCGGCCGCTGGGCAGATGTCTAGCAAGAACACATGGCGCCTCTTCCGGGCACTCATAGATCCCAACCAGACGCGCACCGAGACGCACAAGCACCTGCAGAGAGCGGTACATGCATTTCAAGGAAATACGGCCCAGCTTGCACTGAAGCTTCGGGACCAGTACCTGACCACAACCCAAGATCCAAGGGGAGACGCTTACAGATACAATGGAGCCCAAAATGCTGAGCTGGACGAACCTTTCAAAATATACGAACTCAAGGCCGCTCTAGCGAGGATGAAACGCGGGACCGCGCCAGGAAGGGACGGGATCTCGGTAAAACTCCTAGCCAATCTGCCGGACCGCACATACGAATCCCTCCTAGAACACTTTAATTCGATTTGGGCGGGCGAAGCTCCATTTCCCACGGAGTGGAAGACGGCGCTGATAACTTTCATCCCCAAGGCGGGCAAGGCCATAGATACGGATAACCTAAGACCTATTTCTCTCACCTCGTGCGTGGGCAAACTGATGGAAGCTATGGTCAGAGACAGACTATCTGAGTACCTAGAAAACAAGCGAGTCTTCGCCGACTCGATGTACGGCTTCAGGCCAAATAAATCGGCTCAGGACATCCTGCTGCAGCTCAGCAGGGAGGTACTAAACCCGATCGAACATCCGAACGGGGATAAGATAGTGCTGGCCCTAGATCTGAAGGGAGCCTTCGATAATGTGACACACGAGGCGATCCTCACACACCTATCAGAGACGGGATGCGGCAGGAACGCTTTCGAGTATATAAAACGCTTCCTCACGGACAGACAGGCCTACGTGAGGATCCAGAACGCGGAACACGGCCCCTTTCTATTAGGCACGAGAGGGACGCCACAGGGAGCGGTGCTATCCCCCTTGCTTTTCAACTTGGCAATGAAGAACCTGCCGGTCCACTTGGAGAAAGTCCCGGGTGTGCAACACGCGCTGTACGCGGACGACATCTCCATTTGGGCCACGCAGGGCTCTCTCGGTGAAATGGAGGCCAGCCTGCAGGAGGCGGCCACCGCGGCGAACGAGTACGCGAAAAGATGTGGCCTTCATTGCTCCCCTCAAAAATCCGAATTCGTGCACATTCGCCCCAACAAAAAATGCACAAACAAGATAGAATTGAGACTTGGATCGGAACCGATACCCGAAAAAAAAGAAATTAGAGTCCTAGGTCTTTTCATCCACCAGCGTCGGCTGGCGACGACCACGCTCGACAAACTAAAGAAGGTGGGAGATCAGGTGGGCCGAATGGTCCGCAGAGTCTCGAACAAGAAAGGGGGACTGCGAAGCAAAGACGCCTTGCGGCTGGCCAATGCCTTTGTAACAAGCAGAATCCTGTACTCAACCCCCTATCTCCGCCTCAACAAACACGACCAGAACATCATCGAGGTGATAATACGCAAAATGGCGAAGAAGGCCCTCGACCTCCCGATAACCACGTCTAACCTGAGACTCCAAGGTCTGGGTATGACGAACTCCTTCGATGAACTTAGAGAAGCCCACCTCACAGGTCAATACACGCGATTATCGCAGACGCCGTCAGGACGCCGCCTTTTGGCCCGTCTGCACATAGAACACACGACTCTAACCGAGGAGAGAGTAAGACTCTCTCAGGAATGGCGTTACGCCCTGCACGTAAGACCACTCCCAATTAAGATGTCCAGGGACGACCACGAGGGTAGACGCAGGGCCAGGGCAGAGGCCTTAGCTCACCACTACGGAAGGAAACCCGGGGTATACTACGTGGACGCATCCGGCCCGCACCATGGCGGGTGGTACACGGCGGCAGTGATCCACGAGTCCAAAACGGTGAACGGGCTCACCTTCAAAGCCCGAAGCGTCACTCAAGCAGAGGAAGTCGCCATCGCTTTAGCGGCAACACACTCCGATTCCAAGACAATCATAACCGACTCGCGAGGGGCGTGTCGGAACGTCCAACAGGGCTGGGTCCCGTACCTGGCCTACCGGCTACTGCAAAATAGCTCGTACGTAGGAGGTCCATCCCACCGCTTCATAGTCTGGGCTCCGGCCCACTCGGGGCTAGGAGGAAACGAGGTAGCAGATGCAGCCGCCCGCGCGCTCTCTAACCGGGCAACCTCGTCCCCCGCCTCCTCTGAAGAAGTAGCGGAAGCCACGCCGACCTACACTTACAAAGAAATAACACAATTATACAAAGATAGACATAAACTGTACCCCCACCCGTGTAAAGGATTAACGAGAGCGGAGGAACGCCTGTTCCTCCGCCTTGTCACGAACACCATGATGTGCCCGGCCTCGCTAAAGCACTTTGACCCTGCCTTCTCCGGGGAGTGCCCGCACTGTGGGGAGAGGTCCTCGGACCTCTACCACATGGTGTGGGCGTGCCCCTCCAACCCTGCTTTTACCCCACACCCAAACCCCACCCGGGAGGACTGGGAGGCGACCCTACTCGCCTGTTGCGACCTGAAAGCCCAAAAGGCGATGGTCGAACGAGCTATGGCGGCAGCGGAAGCCACTGGGGTCCCGTACTAGGGACTCCACCTAGTGTTTGTGAGGGGAAGGGCACTAAGCCTGACTCCAGAGCACCCTCCATGTAACTCCCTCTTTTCAGAGGAAATAAACGTTTTTACCACCACCACCACCACCCCTACCCCCTCCGCGCGCTAGGAGAAAAGTGTGGCGGAAATGACGTATTAGGTTCTCATTTTTTTGCTGCTTTTTTGGTTTTTTTTGTTGTATGGCCACGCCTTTTGGGCCACAATGGCGGCGTTGTTATGGTTTTGAGCGCTGACACGTGTTGCTCTGGTAGGTTTCGGGCCGTGGCAAAGGCGCTGAGTGGGCGGGTTTGCGTTAGTCACCGTGTCTTGTTGCGCTGTGTTACCTGCACCGTGCTCTGCCAGATGTTGCGCGAGCGCGCGCGACACCACGCGCAACGCGGCGTGGTTTCGCGAAAGATGTAAACAAGAGAGGAGGGTGGCCCAAAAGGCGGAGCATCGCCATGAGCAACGCCAAATTCCGGCTTCACTTTTGCTTCACAAAGAGTGACGTCAGGGCCTCTCCTTAGTTTCCTTCCTCCGTGATATACAGGAACACTATTCTAGGCGTGCGTCTATTTGTCGTACAAAAATCCCTCATGTGACCTGATCCTAGGTGCCTAGGGACAGCATCATTTAGGGATTTTTGAGAAGGCGCGATGCTGGCGCCGAGCGACGTCGTGGCGTGTTCGTCCTCGGCGTGATCGTTCTCTGGACCGCGCGTTGTTCAACATTGCTCATGTAATCGTGCGTGTGTTGCTTGTGTGTTGGTTGTAGGTTCTCTGTTACTTGGCTGAAAGCCGTGAGTAGTGGCGGTGCGGCAGTGCGGCTTTGGCCTCGGTGAGCTCTGGCAGGAGAGGATCTGCGTTGTGTGACCCGTGCTTTCTTGAGAACCCGGCGGTGGTGACGATTGAAATATCGAACTGGCCTAGCGCCTCGGCAGCGAAGTTCTGCGAACCGCGATGTGGCGTCGCCGTGTCCGACTTTGCTTAACGGACATCGAGGGATGTGCTGCTCGCTGCAAGTCATGTAAATGCAACTGCATCGACCGCCCACTGTTCAGCGCTGAATGTGTGTTTGGTGTGCTGTGCATGAAACGATTGATGCAGCCGTGCAGCGGGGGTGGCGGAGGAGCAGAGTGGCTTAGGGTTTACGCGTTCACAGACATGTGCTCCCGTCTTGGTCTCATTAGCGGCTGTCGCGCGATTGTGGTGTGCTAGCTCCTTGCCTAGTATGAAGTTTACGACGCTAACACACAGCATGTTCACGTGTTTCCGCGCTAAATGTCATTTGCATGACGGCCGAGTTGAAAACGAGACATATAGTGTTCTTTGCGTTTGTGTGTTGTAAATTACTTTCTATTGTGGAACTTCTGGGAGTCTTATTACGCAAGGAGTGCGAACGTAAACATAAACACATATGTGTGTCTGAAATTTTGAATTACCCATAATGCCCTTTACGACTGATAAGTGGGCTACACGGCCTGTGTGAATCAGCTACCGTATGTTGCGACGCTCTTTCGTGTGGTAGAATGATGCATGGTGCGCGTTTATTTCTGTACTGTTGTAAAAACCATTTGTTTATTCACTCAATACAAAGGTACGGCTTCTTCGCCGCAGTACAGCTTAGTTGTGCGGCGAAGCATACTAAAAGTGGGAGGGGGCCGCTATCAGCCAGCATAGTATGTCCACTTAGGCGACCTCAGAGGCGGCGGGTGCGCGAGTGTATAATTTAAGAAGTCTTATTATGTCCAGTGACAGTGGGAATCATTAACTGTAGCACCAAAGTAGTGGACCACTACCAGAACAAAGGCATGTAGTATGCCCATCTCAATTCTTGTGCTTATGCCAGTCTTCTTTTTTACAGCAATAGCTGCTATGGGCAAACTCCCCTGGTTGTTCCGATGTCTACTGGTGTTGTCACTGGAATTCCCGAATTTCTTGCTAGAATATTGCAAATAAAGTTCTCATTGTGCTGCGAGGATTCAAACATACGATCAAAAGAGTGGCAGTCCACAATTCTACATTTCAGCCACTCTGCTGAAGGTACAATCGTGGTGAATACTGATACCGGAGAGCGTGATCTAGCCAACAGGTGCCTAGATTGGCTAACACCTGCTCAATGTCTGCGTACTGTATATAGAGCGGGCATCCACACCTTCAAGTTCTTACACATGACCTTCCCACTTGTGAAGGCAGTCCTATGTTAAGTTTTCTTCTTGCATGTGATGACAATGATTGAGTGCATCTGCTTCATTAATCTCCTTCTAGTGCTTGGCTTCTCAGATTTACTGGATGGAGCTGTTGGTGTCTTGTTTTCCTCAAGCAAAGCGAGAGGCCTAGCAATGGGTAGCCCAAATATAGATTTGAGAAAACCAAAACAAATTCAGCAGTAAGAAGCTAAAGGGTTGTTTTGGTGTGGATCAGTGGCTAAGTCCGGATATGAAAGAGGAGGAAGAAAAGCCAAGTATTTGCACTTCAACACTGAGGCACAACTGCCACAAATAAATACGACTCTTATTTTACTTTATTAAGGAGATTACCGACTTGCATTGGCAAGTGTTCACTTGAACAAACACTGCATGAAGGAAGCTGCCTGCGCATATTTCACCAGCTACTGCATCATTGTTTCACATTATGAGTGAAATTGCAATTTTCTTTATGCCACAACTTGCCCAATTTTGTGTTTTGCAGTAGGATGTTAGCAGTGCTATTAAGGCACTTAAATACTCATGAATAGTAGTACAGAGAAAATAAAGTAAGAAAGCAGTGGCTTTTTCTGCGTAGACTATGCAAACACCTTTTTATTTATTTATTTATTTCACAATAACCCTAAAGGCCCTCTAGGGAGGGTATTACATAGGGTAAATGTTACATAGGTGAGGTGAACAGTGCGTAATGTAAATACAATGGACAAACAAAACAGGGAAAAAATTAATTACAGTGCATCAACGTACAAACACAAAAAAATAATGATAGTTATCAGTACAGCAACTCTAAATTGTTTGTACAAAATGTGACACTGTCGTGGAAGCTTGGTTAACGGCGCATTAACAAAAAAAAAAAGAAAAAAAATGTTTGCAAATCAGAGAGTCAGACGTGATATATTAGGTATTCATGGTACTGCGTAGAGCATCTGTAAATTTTAAGGCATTTGTTTCGGTGACAATGTGCGATGGCAGATTATTCCATTCTTTCGAGGTGCGAGGTATGAATGACTGACCAAATGCGAGGGAATGACTCATTATGCATTTAACTTTGCAAGAATGATCCCGACGCGGAAAAATGACTGAGGGTTTACGCATGAACTCGTTATGAAGGGATACGTGATAGTAGAGCTTATGGAATAGTGTTAAACGAGATATATTACGGCGAAGTGACAAGGCTTCAAGTCCGGCGCGATTTTTTAATGCTGTTATACTTGTTTCTCGTGAATAATCTGAAAAGATGAAGCGTACAGCACGGTTCTGCAGGGCTTCTAAGTCAGTTATTAGGTATGCTTGATGGGGATCCCATATGGCTGACGCGTACTCTAGTTTAGGGCGTATTAGTGTTGTGTATGCCAATTTGCGTAAGTGTACGGGAGCTTGTTTGAGGTTATGTTTAAGGAAACCAAGCGAACGGTTAGCAGAAGCGAGGATATGGTTAATGTGATTATTCCACGTCAAGTTAGGGGTTAAGTGTACGCCAAGATATTTGTAGTTGGAAACTTGTTCAACAAGGCTGTTGTTTAAGATGTAAGATGTTGATGTTCGGGGCGCCTGATTAGTAAAAGACATGAATTTAGTTTTAGTAAGATTTAGAGGCATTAGCCAAGTTGAACACCATGCGTTTATTGCGTTTAGGTCAGATTGAAGAATGTCGTGATCATAGTTAGAGTGAATATTACGATATATGACGCAATCATCAGCAAATAGTCTGATATTGGATTTGATGCCTTCTGGTAGATCATTAATATAAATTAGAAAAAGTAGGGGCCCAAGCACACTTCCCTGTGGTACACCAGATGTTACGGGGACTAGCGATGAGTTGTGATTGTTAACCGATGTAAATTGCATCCTGTTAGAAAGAAAGTCTTTTATCCATGTTACAACAGTAGAGTCAATGTTAAGCTGTGTAAGTTTGTGAATAAGTCGACGATGAGGGACACGGTCGAATGCTTTTGAATAATCTAGGAATACGGCATCTACTTGAATTCCGGTGTCTATTGATGAATGTATGTCGTGAATAAAACCAGCGAGCTGAGTGTCACATGAATAGCCTCTGCGAAAACCGTGCTGTTGCTTAAATATGAGGTTATGTTCTTCAAGGTAGTTAATGACCTGGGAATGTATGATATGTTCGATTAATTTACAAATGCTACTTGTTAAAGAAATCGGTCGGTAGTTAAGCGGTGAAGAACGATCCCCAGACTTGAAAAATGGCACTACCTTAGCCACCTTCCATTCGTGAGGGATAACGCCTGTTGATAGTGATTGTGAAAATAAGGCGGACAGTACTGGAAAAATGCTTGGGGCAATATTTTTTAGAATTGTTTTATTTAAGCCAGTATTATCAGCGGAAGATGAAATCTTAAGATTAGTGAGGAGAGAATAAATTCCAGAATCGGTAATTATTATTTCCGGCATAAACGAATCAGTGCGAGTCATGGTGGCTAACGGTTCCAAACATTCGCGCGTGAATACCGATGAAAAAGTTTCGTTCAGTAGTTCGGAACAATCAGTGTCAGTTAACGCTGCGCCGTCATGATCAGTAAGGACGATGTCAGAATTATGCTTGGGATTAATGACACGCCAAAAGCGCCGAGGGTTAGTTGTTAACATCGATGACAGGTCCCGTTTATAGAATTGTCTGCGCGTGGTTTTGAGTAAACTTTGGTATTCTTCGTCACATGCTTTGTACCGACGCCAGGATTTAGATAATCGATTTCTGTCAGCTTGCCTGAATAATCTTTTTTTCTTGTTATTTAGGCGACGAAGGTTCAGCGAAAACCAAGGAGCAGTGTTATCGGATTTTATGGAAATGACCGGGATGTATTTATCTATGAGATTAGTGAGTGCGTTTTTAAGTAGTAACCAGTTTTCTTCTACTGTCCGCGACAAGTAATCTCTCAGAAAGTCGATAGAAAAAAGCGATAGTTCATTGTTAATACGATCAAAGTTAGCTCTTTTGTAACACCTAATCTGCTTGCTGATAATTTGCCTTTTGATAGGTGAAGGAACAAAGCGACCAGTTAAAACATCATGATCGGATAGACCAGTAATCTGAGTTATTTCAGAACATATATCTGGATTGTTCGTTAGGATCAAATCAAGAATATTAGAAGAGTGCGTAGAACATCGTGTCGGGCTAGAAATTAATTGGGTTAGGCTGAAATCAAGACAACACTGGAGGAACGCATGCGACTCTGACTGTGTACTATAGGTTGATAGTGTGGACCATGCTATGTCTGGGAAATTAAAATCACCAAAAATGATTACATTAGAATGTGGAAACCGATGAGTAAGTTCAGTAAAAATGCGATGAAATTCCGCTGTGAACCCATGAGTAAGGTCCGGTGGGCGATAAAAGACACCTATAATTACGTTACTTGATCTGAATTTAAAACAAGTTACTACGCATTCAAGGAAAGTGCTAATAACAACGGGCATTCCAATATACTGTCTGTTTATTGCAAGGAGGACACCACCACCTCGACGATTTTTCCTATCGCAACGAAAGATATTAAAATCAGCTTCACAAACGAATATGTTTTCATTAGGAGTAGCATCGTTCAACCAAGTTTCAGTTAATGCTATTACTGTTGCCGATGTTGAGTCGATTAGTGAAGATAGTGCGACATTTTTAGACATAACGCTTCTAATGTTAGTGTATAAAAAGCAGCAACCGTCCTCAGTATTAATCGTACTATTTATTAATGTTTGTGGTGTTTGTGGAACCTTAGGTGAAGTTGAAAAGTTGGCGCTATGTCAAACTGGAGACACAACCGGGGAAACGAGCTTCGCACAATTTGCTTGAGTGTCCCATACGTATACTTCCTTGTTAATTTTTAGTTTGTTAAAGACAAGGCTTACACGGTCTTTTTCTTTCTTTATGGTTTTAGAGAACTGCCAAAGTTTACGCCTTTTATCGCGAACCGCCTCAGAGTAATCACGAGAAATGCCAAAGTTAGTATCTTTCAGCTTGTGGCCATTACTAAGCACTGTTTCGATTTCTTTTTCATTGAAAAACTTCACAATAATTGGTCGAGTGCGTTCATTTGAAAATCGTCCGAGGCGATGCGCACGTGCGATTGAAGCTGTTGATACTCCTAGTTGATCTTTGCAGAATTTAGTTACTATTTGCTCGGACGTTTCCCAGTCTTCCGAATCACCCGTGTCTTGAATGCCATATGTTCTTATGGTCATTTTTTCCCTATCCGCTAAACCATTCTAAACAAGAAAAGTTTACACACAATTGGTTTATACACAGACCACAACTAAACCACAGGTATCGTTGGTAAGCAAAGTATATTTATTCGGTGACATTTTCTGCAGCCCTGCTATTGGGCTTTCCTTCCTTCCTTTTCAGCTGTGCAGGTTCATTAAGAAGTGATGATACAGTTTGACAATTTTAATCGTTGAAAGACTTAGCGAAACCTTTTTCGGGTTGTTTTTTCTTGGTTTCAGACTCTTCACATTGCATTTTAAGGCGTGTTTTCTGTGTTTGTTGCTTTTTCTTTACGGGTAGGGCATGTCAACATATTTTGCACCATTTCAAGTATGTGGTACCATAGACCGTTCTTAGATGGAGTCTTGCCCTTTCATTCTGTACAATATGATGTCGGTTTTTTGTGTCCAAGGCCGTTTTACAGCGTGATTGTAGCATTTTGCTAAGTTTTGCCTCTGTCACCCAAGCTTGAAAGATTGCTACCCACTGGTGGTGGCATGACACATGTCGCGTTTCTTCTTCAATAAAAGGAAGTCTATCACTTATCCTGTGCACTGGTTGTCTTTTGTGTCTTTGAATTGCAATTTGTTGCCTATATTTGCTCTTTTGTTGCATTTCAGATTAGGAATGGCTATCATAATTGACATTTAACCATATTGCACACAATGTGGATATGTAATTGCAATATATGGCCACCATAAATATAATAGAAGTTAATAATTAAAGAATAGTGCCTTTGCATGGTGGTGCAGCCATGAATTGTGGCTATAAGGTACCAGCGCTGCAGATAGCACTGCTTGTGCAGAATGTAGTTCAACGCTACTACTTTCAAACATCATTGTTTTTATCTGCATTTGTATAGCTCCAATTTCTGTGAACAACACACATCTAGTGGAAGAGTGGCTTGCACCTGCAGTTGGGTCCAATGAATAGCCAAATTTCTGCCTGTTTTCATGTTATTAGCATATTAGTAAAGGCAGTCGTTTTTATAGTAGCCTGTTTGCCCAGTGTAGAAGCCGCTGCAGGGTCAGGATCTCATACACATCTTCAGCTTTGCAGGGGACACAGCATCTGGCACATAGTTTGTCACAGGCCATGTATTCGGGGCAAGTTGAGTTCACTCACTAGCAAAGGGAGAACCAAGCTTCTCGGATATGAAGTAAACCGCCTGTATACTCAGTGGCCTTCATTTCGTGTGACATATGTGGTTATAGCGACCCTTGTTTTAAGCACTTCTTGTCCAGCAGCGGTCGTTTGCTTTTGAAACACTCAGGATAGCTTTCAGCAAGCTGGACAGGAATAACACTGAAAAACCAGCAGATATTAATTGTCACACTTATCATGCGAAGCTTCGTACAGTATGATGAGGGCGTAAATAAATGAGGGTGTTCCTCAAGGCCTTGTAGCACATGTCACGAGTTTGGAGCAACATGATGTATAGCACTTTTTTGATCGCATGCTTTTAGCAGGTGTGGCCATGGTTGAAGTGCAGTGCAAGGTCAAGAAAACAGATATCTATGAGCAGCACCCTGGTAAAGGAGACTCTAGGAAAACTAGTGGGAAGCCTGTTGAACATCTGGTTGACCCACTTGCTGGCTCCATCAGGCAAAGTATGATAAAGAAAAGGGAGTCATCAACACATCAGAAGGTTTTTACATATAAACACTGCTAAGGTCATAACATGCCAACAAGTCTTAGTGCGCAGGCTATGCACGACCAACTACATATGCCTTCTGTTCGGACATTGCTCATTGTAACTAACAAGGATGGAGTGGACAAAAAAAGAACAGCAGCTCCATTAATTTAGTTTCACTGGTATCGACAGTGTTTTGTA